>NC_067479.1:70082272-70434682 GCF_947179515.1 Apodemus sylvaticus | reverse complement strand
CTACACAGAGAAACCATATCTTGAAAAACCAAAAGCAAACATACAAACCAAATCACTGGAATCTTTGTTGGCTCAGTTATCATTTTTTTTTTTTTTTGGTAGTGAGGACACTCAGAATTTATTCTCCAGCTGCTTCCAAAGGTTCTCTCTTCCTCCCTTCCTCTCTCCCTCCCTCCCTTTTCCCTCTCTCTTCCCTCTCTTCTTTCCTTCCTCCCTTTTCTCTCTTTGCATCTCTTTGACAGAGCCTAGGGTCTAGGTCATGTGTAGCCAATATTCGTGTCTCTGAGCTGTGCCACAGTCCCAGTGACGGTGACTGCAGTCACCGCCCTGTACAGTAGCCACCAAGACTCACTCTTCTGCTGTATTCTTGACCCAGCTTTCTGTATTTCCCCATCCTCAGGGTCCCCAGCATCTGATAACGACTACCTTTTTAACCTTGTGAAACAGTCCACATGTACGCTGTCTGCCTTTCCGCATCTGGCTTATTTCATTTAACACGATGTCCTTCAAGTTTATCTGTGTGTTTCCAATGGGCAGGATTCCTATTTTGGAATTGTTTTAAAGTTAAAACAACTTAATACATTTATTTATGTTTTTGAATCAGGGGTTCATGAATCCCAGACAGCCCTCGAGTTCACTACAGTAAACTACAGGACAACCTTAAAATTCTAATCCCCCAACCTTCACCTCCCAAGTGTTACGACTTCTTTTCCTCAAAACTTGTTTTTAGCTGACACATTAAAAGCACACACTTTGTCCATGCCTTTAAGAACTGCACGTGTATGTACATATGTGTTTGTCTGTTCATGCCCTGGAACACAGGTGGAGGTCTGAGCACAACTTGAGTGAGTCTGTTTTGTTTTCTCTTAATGTCACGTGGGTCCCAAGGATTGAACCCAGGCCATTGGGCTTGGCGCCAGGCTGCCTTACAGGCTGAGCCATCTTGCTGCCCCTCCTCCCGTATATTATAGCGTACTTTCCTTCATCCACTTATCTGTGGGTGGATTCATGTGTTGACTCTATGTCTTGGTCTGTGTGGGCAGAGTCATCATGGAAGCTACGGTCAACATGGAAGTGCAAATGTGTCTGCTCTGTCAGTTTCCCATCCTTTAAGACTGTATTCGACCGGGGTTATAATGTCATGTTATTTTTACATCTTGAGGTATTCCCACATGGTTTTCACAATGGCTATACTGCTTACATTTTAAAGCAAGGCTGTCCAAGGTCCCTCTGTGCCTACATCTCATGTGCTATCTGGTCCTTGGTAAGCCATCCTAAGAGCTACGATCTGTGTTTCCTTGTGATTTTGCTTTGCAGTTCTGCTGACTAGGGATGTCCGTCGGCCTAACCAACACCCTCCAGTCCTAGCTCCGCAGTGTGGCCTCTGAGCCTCACCTTTGGATTCATTCCTGCTGCCTGAGCTCTGGCCACAAGATCTCCAAACATCATTCCTGGCCAGACAGCCCCCAGCACCTGCCTTTCGTTGGACTTTGCCTGTGAGCTGTCTCACTGTGCTTTAACTAATGATTGACAGGTACTGGGTATACAGGTCCAGCCCTTGTGGCTGTGCTAGCAGTTCTAAAAGTGTCCCTTCAGGGGGGCTGCCACCCACTCGAGCTGGATGGGATCCCCACGCCTTTTCTGACATAGAAAGAACTCAGGGCTCAGTTTTCTTTCTTCTCCTTCCCAGCCCCTGGTACTCTCACTCAGAATCCAGATCTCGCCATTGCATGACCCCAGACAGATGCTCAGAGGACACTGCCCACATGCATATTTCTGGCCCTGATGATTTTGTGCAGTGCTGGGGGTGGAACAGGGGACATCTTGCATGCTATCAAGGCCTCTGTCACTGAGCCATGCCCCTAGCCCCCAGCCATGATCATATGTCATGAATTTCTGCAGAGCCTTTCTAACACCTGCCTTCTCTCCCCACTGTCAACATAACTCATTTTCAACATGCTCTAACTCAGTCGTTAACATGAGTTAACCTCTCAACACCGACACCCCAGTTACCTCGTGTCTGGTTCCACTGCTCCGGCATGACTCTGTGATCCGTCTGCCCTCTTCTCTGTGGCCTAGGCTGACTTCAAAATCACTATTCAGTTAAGAATAACCGTAAACTTGGTCCTGCTTTTCTGTGGGGAGTGCTGGGCTGACAGAGGCGCATTGCCATGCCCTGTGACCTTCTGTTCCGGGGTCTGAGCTTTCACTACTCAGTGCCCACCCTGATCCCCACCCCCAGCTCTGAAGCGCGATGCAACTCTGGGTGGCTACTCTTTGTTCTACAAGTGTCCAGGCCTGAGTTCAAAGGGTTTCCTAACTACTTTAGAGCCTACTTGAGTTCATGTTTTTGTTTGTTTTTTCTGTTAAGCCGTTCTTAGATTCAATTAAGCTTTCTCCCAAACTTTCTGGGTTTGTCTACTTAGTTCTGTAATACTAAGTAGACAATACATGCAATGATGTCATCGTATAACACTTTGGACAGATATACGTGACTCAGAGAATTAATCTTGTACATTTGTCATGTCTTCCTTTTGAAGAAGAATTTATCTTAACCCTCCCATAACATAGTCCTATAAGCACTGGCTCCCTCTCTTCCCTCAGTGGTTCTCTACCTTCCTGACACTCCCTTTAGTACAGTTCCTCATGTCGTGGTGACCCCCAACCATAAAATTATTTTGTTGCTACTGCATAACTGTAATTTTGCTACTCTTACAAATCATTAATATCTGATATGTTGATATGTGACTGCCGAAGGAGTCGTGACCCACAGGTTGGGAACTTCTGCTCTGACTGAATCCTGACCCCTCCCTGTCTTCATCTCTCCTCACTCCAGAATGAAGGACGAGCCAGGAGGGAAGGCGAGCAAGGAAGTCAATGTCAGAATAAGAGGCATCCATCCCACCTCCCTAAAAACTGAGTGGATAGTGGGGCCTGGTGGCACAGGCCAATGGCCTTACTCTTCAGGAGGCTGAGGCAGGAGGACTGAATCTTCAAGGCCTACTTGGACTACAAGTTCAAGGCCAGCCTAAGAAGCTAGGGAGACTTTGTCTCAAAGTAAAACAAAACAAATCAAAACAAACAAACAAACAAAAAACAGGCCTGGAGGTATATCTCAGTGGTTTGTTCCCAGAAAAGACAAGCAGGGGAAAGAAAAGATGAGAAAGGGAGGAGAGGATGGAAGGGCAGGGGAGGGAAGGAGAGGGGAGAGGAGGCCAGAGGAGGGGAGGGGAGGGCAGGGTAGGGGAGAGGAATAAAAATGCAGTCACTTCCAGGAGTATTGGGAGTGTGTTTTTGGAAGACATTTAAATTTTCTTTTATTCCATGTATTTATTTGTGTGTGTGTATACAAACACATACGTTGCTGCCCATGCACGGAGGTCAGAGGAAACCCATGCATGAGGTCAGAGGAAACCCATGCATGAGGTCAGAGGAAACCCATGCATGAGGTAAGAAGAAACCCATGCATGAGGTCAGAGGAAACCTTGCAGGAGTTGGGGCCCAATGTATTAAGCTCAGAAAGTTAGTTTTAGTTGGTGGCAAGTGTCTTTGCAATCTCTCATGTACTTGTGACTATAGAAGATGTGATGATTAGTAAGACTTCTATTTCTGAGTTGGATAAAAATGAAAATTCCTAAGCAAGATTACTAACATAAATATGAAACCCTGCAGGCTTCAAGAAATAAGCTGTCATGGACTCTACTGACCAGAAACCTAGAGAACTGGAACTTTGAAGAGCTGCCTTGGGGCTAGACCCCCATTTTTAATCCATATGATTTGAGAGTAATATTTACACCATTCCTCTTGACACAGGCTTCCAAGCATACTGTCCACAGCTTTGAGAGGAGCAGAGATCACTTCTGGCTGCCCCATGAGGGTGGGATGGTTTTCAGGTATCTCTCCCCCACAGAGCCTAAGCAGACTGGAGCACAGTTGGTTTTCATGAGGCTGGGTAAGCTTCAGTGACCTGTGCCAACTTGCCTTGCTTGTTTAATGCTTGTGGTTAATTTCTATAGGCTTTGGAGTTTATTTTGGTGTGGCACAGCACTAATAAAGCAAGCCAGAGTCGTCCACAGTGTTATGATGTCTGCATTCAGAGCACATCTCAATGAGTTGCATCTTCCACTGTGGACCATCCACTGTCTATTTTGTGGATAAAAGAGATTTTTTTCTCCTCATTAAAGCATTGTGGTGAGAATATTCAAACAAATAGCCATCTTAAGTATTTTTTCCTTTCTTTTCCCTTTGAGACAGGATTTCTCTGTATAGTCCTGGGTGTCCTAGAACTCGCTCTCTATAGACCAGGCTAGTCTCAAACTCAGAGATACACCTGTCTTTGCCTCCCAAGTACTGACATTAAGGGCATGAACCACCACTACCCAGCTATCTTAACTGTTTTCAAGTGTGCAATTTATATTATTTTTGTATGACCAGTTCCACCAGCCATCTCCAAAACTGTCTCATCCCCGAAGCTGAGCCAAATGGTACCAATTAATCAATAACAACCCCCTCCTGTTTCCTTCTGATTATTGACGACCATTCTGTCTTTATATTGTCTGGGCCTCTCCTGGAACTACAGGATCTTTGTGTCTGCTCTGTTTAACTTAGCATGATGTCCTCAAGATCTGTCCAGGTCACATGGTCAGATTCTCCCTCCTTTTTAAGGGTGAAGAAGTCTCTATTCTGTGAACAGGGCCTGCTTTGTTCATAGACATCTTGGTTGATGTCAGTAGTGACCTTCTGAAAGGGGTCTACAAATCTGTTTGCTTTTCCCTTTTGAAAAAGGCTTGGTAGGTGGAAAAATGCTTTCTTGAGCTATTATGATTCAGAATTTTTCTTAACTAATTTTTTTGAGGTTTTGAGGAATAAACATCACATTTGTGAAAGGCCTGGAGTTGTTCAAACGGTGGCTGACCTCTGTCCTGGTGAATAGGAAAGAGCCTGGATTTGTCTCAGGGGCAGACCACATGCCTGGTATGTGTGAGGCCCTGAGTTCCACTCCCTACCACAAACAGAGAAACACAGGGCAGAAAACCGAGGAATTCTGATGTCATACCCTGATCTTACCTAATGACATCAGAGTAAGGAATGTCCCTGCATAGAAGAATGTTGAGAAAGAAGTCACCCGACTTCATTGCAGTTATGATATAATGGTAGGCTTTTAAAAACAAAGTCAGACAAAGAACTAGTGATTGAAACTATGTAAGGCAAAGTACAGCTGCGAGGCCACACGAAGTATCTAGGATATAAAATGCAAACCCCAAAGCCGTTTCTATGTAGGGTGGCAATGTTTAGGCTGAGGAATAATTCTTGAAGCTCAGGAGAATTTCAGAGGCGACACCTTGCAATTACCCACTATGGACTGCAGGTGGCAGCAGAGAGAGCCATTCTACCTGACTGCAGGTTCTACTGGGGTAAGGGCTTCTGAGAAACCCTTTGGCCAGTTATAAATGATAACAGCTAGTGAAAGGAGCCCTTGGCAAGTTATTGAGCGTCTCACAGAAACAAACAAACAAACAAACAAACAGACCACTAACCACGAGTCTCAGGTCTTCCCTGAAAGTTAGTGGTCTTTCATAATTTAGCTTTTATGGAGTTGTTCTTGAGGGCCCACAAAATCCAACCGAAACCCACACCCTGTGTTCCGCCCGAGCTCTTCAGGCTTCGGTGTTCCTGTCGCCGCGCTCCGCTGCACACAGCACAGCAGCCATTCTCTACGTCTTCCTCCAACGTGGCTCCTTGATACTCATCTTCTTCTTCGAGATCACCGGACGATCTCAATAAACAGCCCTTCATAAATGGCCCCTGAGATGGCAGGCATGATTATGGGTTTTTTTCAAATTGCTTGATAAAAGGTCATAAATGTCAAAAAACTAGATGTCACTAAGTTCATTTATCCTTAAAAGTCCAAAGTCAAACCTTGCAGGTAAGTGAACCCATACAGCACAGGAAGGGAGTCCTTGGTGACGTTCCATATTTAGCACTTTTTATTGGCTTAAGTGACTACGAAAAATCATGCTTATTACACTGATAGATTCTCTACAATCTAAAGGAACTGCTAATAAACAGAAGACAGGGTGACAGGTCTGGAAGGACAAGGGCAGTGGACAGGTAGGAAAGCTATACACATGGGAAGTGTGTTTTGTTCGGGAAGGGGCAAGGGAAGTTCTTGTGAAAACTGGGTAACAATGTGACTGTCCCTTAACAAGGAGATGGTCATTATACAAGGAGCAAATATTTAGATACACAAATCTAGGAGGAGTTCCCAGACATGCCACTGAGTAGGAACTATCATAGAAAAACTGAAGTTAGAAATGGCAGCAAAGGGCAGTAATGGGGCTCATCTGGTAAAGGCACTTGCATCCAAGACCGAAGATCCGAGTTCAATCCCTGCTTCCTACACGGTGGAGAGCTGACTTCTCCAAGTTGTCCTTTGACCTCTACATACATCATCGTACTTACCTACCCTCCTTATACACAGGCTAAATAAATAAATGTGAGAAAATGCAATAATGTGAACAAAAACCCTTGTGAATCTTTGTTATATATGCATGTATATACATACAGGTGTTCCTTGACTAATACAGGCTTATATCCTAAAATCTCATTGCAAGTTGAAGATATTCTGAAGTAAAAATTCAATTGATCACCAGACAGTGGTGGCAGAAGCCTTTGATCCCAGCCGTGGGGAGGCAGAGGCAGGCAAATCTCTAAGTTCAAGGCCAGCCTGGTCTACAGAGTGAGTTCCAGGGCAACCAGGGCTATACAGAGAAACCCTGTATTGGAAAAACCAAAACAGAACAAAACACAAAGAAGATTCAATCAATGCACTCACTTTACTGAGCATTTTAGCTCAGTTTCACGGCACACTGCAGAGCACCGTGGTTTCCCCTCATGATCTCGAGGCCTATTAGGAGCTCCAGTCACTACTATAACCCAGGAAAAAGAGAGGATCAGACAAATAGTGCCCTAGCCTAGGAAAAGGTCCACACTTGAATTCAGAGTATGTACACCATTGTGAAGAAAGACATTCCCAAACGGAACCATTGTTGCTGGGGCTGTGTATACGACTGTATGGGAAGGGACTGGAAGGATTCATGGAGAGACACGGATAACTGAGATTTCTGGGCAAGGGATGAAATGAGGCTGAGCCCCTGACTCCATACACCTCTGAGTGATTCAATTAGAAATAAAAACGTTTCTCTGTATTAACATTTACACAAGTCATGTCAGCCGTCTTTTAAAAGTGACTGAAGGAGATGGTGCTGTTAGAGGATTGAAATTAGACAGCAGCATTGCATCTAGAAGAGCATCGCTGGGGCATGGTTCTGCCACAGCATCAGTCATCTCCCTTCAGCAGGTCACCAGTGCACCAGGAGGCTTTGGGGAGGGAACCCCTGGCCTGGCAGCAGTCACAGCCTGAGCGTCGGACCCCACCCTTCCACAGGTTTCACTCGGTCCTGGAGGAGCGGAAACCAGCTAGTATTTACTAGGGAAGTATACAGCAGTTGCTTAACGTTGAAGGAATGGATGATAAACCTGAGGCTCAAAGCTGGGCCGAGCTTGGCTCTATCCTCAGTTATTTACAGAGTGCCCACGTAGAGAACAGATCTGCTTTTGGTTTTCCAAGGGAGAACAGAGCGAGGCTGGGCACAGAGCAGGGTGGCAAGGAGGCTGCTGTGGGTACAGCGCAGAAGACACTCGGAGACAAATCCTCCTGGTGACCACTTGGTCTCACGTTGGTCAGGCCACCTCCGTATTTTGGCCTCATCATCTTACACGCCCCTGCTTCCTGGAACCCATTCCTAGCCTTTGTCCCATTGCCCTGAGACGGGTGGTTCCGTTACTGGTTTCCTTTAGGTTTCCCCTAAGAGTGACCACCCCACACAGCCTGTGTGGGCACCATGCCCTGGTGCCTGGTAGTCTCTGCTCTCCCTTTGTGCTGTGGCATTGGCCTGCAGCAGAGACAATCTATGGGATTTGTTGACACGCAGCCTCCCTCAACACGAAGTCTCAAGTTCTATTTATCAGCTCCAGACCCAGGGATTAAACATGTCTGGTGCTTAGCTGGTGCACAGTAGATAGCAGCTGGTGGAAAAACTCAGGAGGGATGTGCGGGGACAGACCAGGGATGCTTTCCAGGCTGCAGTTACACCATGGACTCCAGCAGTGTTGCAACTGATGTAGGTTTCGGGCCTGTGGAGTTAGTCTTCCTTGTGGGAGGGATACTTCCTCAAGGCCTATCAACGTAACCTCTGAATGGTTAGACCACTCTTGTTGGCCTTTGATCTGGACCAGAGCTGTGCCTTCTTCACGACCCTACCCCCACCCCTCCACAGGTGATGACTTGATGGTTTTTAGGTCGTAGTGAGGATGGCAGGAAACAAGAGGTGTGGTATGCATATTAAGTAGTATGGAGTCCCTGACAGGACAAACCTATAATGTTCATTCTTGACGCACCGGCCCCTTTCCTAGTCACTTATTTATATTCATTGGATCATTTAGTCTTTGCTGTTTTGATGCAGTGTCTCATGAAGATCAGGCTGCCTTTGAACTGAGTATGCAACTGAGGGTGACCTTGAACTTCAGATTCTCCTTCCTTCACCTCCCAGGAGTTGGGACTGCAGGCATCTACCTCTGGGCGCCATTTCTATTTACTTTCTCCAAGACAGGAGATGGAGCCTATGGCTGTGTGGTGGGCACAGGCTGGGATGGAGCCTATGGCTGTGTGGTGGGCACAGGCTGGGGATGGAGCCTATGGCTGTGTGGTGGGCACAGGCTGGGGATGGAGCCTATGGCTGTGTGGTGGGCACAGGCTGGGGATGGAGCCTATGGCTGTGTGTGTGGTGGGCACAGGCTGGGGATGGAGCCTATGGCTGTGTGGTAGGCACAGGCTGGGGATGGAGCCTATGGCTGTGTGGTGGGCACAGGCTGGGATGGAGCCTATGGCTGTGTGGTAGGCACAGGCTGGGGATGGAGCCTATGGCTGTGTGGTGGGCACAGGCTGGGGATGGAGCCTATGGCTGTGTGGTGGGCACAGGCTGGGATGGAGCCTATGGCTGTGTGGTGGGCACAGGCTGGGATGGAGCCTATGGCTGTGTGGTGGGCACAGGCTGGGATGGAGCCTATGGCTGTGTGGTAGGCACAGGCTGGGGATGGAGCCTATGGCTGTGTGGTGGGCACAGGCTGGGATGGAGCCTATGGCTGTGTGGTAGGCACAGGCTGGGGATGGAGCCTATGGCTGTGTGGTAGGCACAGGCTGGGGATGGAGCCTATGGCTGTGTGGTGGGCACAGGCTGGGATGGAGCCTATGGCTGTGTGGTGGGCACAGGCTGGGATGGAGCCTATGGCTGTGTGGTAGGCACAGGCTGGGGATGGAGCCTATGGCTGTGTGGTGGGCACAGGCTGGGGATGGAGCCTATGGCTGTGTGGTGGGCACAGGCTGGGATGGAGCCTATGGCTGTGTGGTAGGCACAGGCTGGGGATGGAGCCTATGGCTGTGTGGTGGGCACAGGCTGGGGATGGAGCCTATGGCTGTGTGGTGGGCACAGGCTGGGGATGGAGCCTATGGCTGTGTGTGGTAGGTAGCATCTTGACATGGATCTACATACTCTCCAGCCCTTGGTTTTTTGAGTTTCAGAGTGATAGTGCTGCCTGTCACTCGTCTGCGTTTGCACGCAGCCCCCTTCCCCTGCTGACACAGCTGGCCTCGGAGGTCACTGCGGTATGTTTATTTCAGTGTCCACCTGCACATTCTCAAGCTTCCAGTTGGTTGAGCTTTGCAGGAGACGTTCCTGTTTACGATGTCATTCACCATGTCACTCAGGGTCTATTGAGTGAAAAAGAGATGATTTATTAATGGTATTATCGTTCTTCAGTCCTGGGTGGAGGAGAGGGTCTGTGTAAATCCCCCCATTGAATTACCTAGGTGTGGGAAGTTGGCAGGAAGCCCACTGTGAGGTGAAGAGCTTAGGCCAGCGTAAGCAAGGGCTCCCTTCCACCCACTGCAATCCATCCAGCATTTGTAAGCTGCTCCCTGGTGAGTCACCTAGTTAGAACAGTGGCACCTGAGACAGCTCAGACCCAGGGAAACCAGCAGAACACTCTCTTGTTCCACTTAGATGAGCAGTGGCCTTTCTGGCCACAGGTAGCACCACGTTTCCTGCCAGTGAATGCCACCCGTGTTGGGGCGCATCAACTGTAACCTTCAGAGTTACACCCTTCAGAGCCCTCACACCAAGGCTGCTTCTCTTCACAAATTGCCAACTCCTAGTTCAGGACAATCATATTCCAGAGGTCAAGCTTTAATTTTCAAGCTTGTAGCCAGACCTCTCCGTCAGTCCTATGAAGTGGTTGTTGGTGGTTTGTAATTATTTTGGCCCTGTTCTTTAATACCTTAAGAGTGATAATCTTCATGATGTGTAGGAGAGGAACTAGCCATTTAAAAAGATGGGCGTTCTTTTAACAGCATATTCCAGGACACCCCGGCAGGTGGGAGAGACTTCACCTGTTCTGCTGCCTGAGTGGAAGTGGGCTGAGTTTTATCCCTTTCAAACTATGCTGTCTGATCCATTAAAAAAAAAAATCGTAAAATGCTTTGACAGCCTCAGTGTGAAGCTTGTACCTTAAAGGATGTAAGTGTTGGTTCCATCCAGGAGAGAGCTGCATATAGGCAGTCACTCACCAGGGACAGGCTTGCCCATGGGAACAGACACCGAGGAAACAGAAAGAACATGGGCCACATGTCTCTACACACACACACACACACACACACACACACACACACACCCCTTGGAAAGTTCTCAAGTTGTAATCTTCACAGTGGAAGATGTTCTAATTTTTAAATATGCAGAGTATTATTTATTGTTTTTTGTGATATTGGTGTTGCAATATGGGGACTCGTACATGGAGACTGGTGTTTTAGCACTGATTATATACTGAGCCTAAGGACCTTGAAAACTGAGTTTATCTGGTTCTTCTAGAAACTGGACTGATCCTGTCATGGGGACTTAGCATCCTCATGCTGCGCTCTGACTCTCAGACCTCACAGTCCTTAGGATGGGGTTTGCTGAACCTCTTAGAGTGCTATGGATTTGGGCAGCAGTGTTCTGTCCCCTCTCTTTATCAAGTTTTCTAGCCACAGGGTATTTTTTTGTAACTGGAGCAGGATCCTAGAACAGTGAGTGTTGTACCATGTGAACATACTTCTGGGATGTTTTAAGATACAAACTATGAAATATATGTATATACAAATTAGTATAGCTGGGCATGGCATGGTGTGCACCTTTAATATCAGCCCTTGGGAGGCAGGGGCAGGCAGATTTCTGACAGTTCTAGGCCAGCCTGGTGACAGAGTGAGGCCCTGTCTCAAAGACAAAAAGCAAAGCAAAGCCAGAAAAACTTACTATTGATCAAGCTAAAGTTTGGTATTCTATTGAAAACCTTATTTAATTTTAAAGTATACAAAATAATCATATTTTAATAAATGACATTTAGGAGTTTACAAAATTATATCAGTGACAAGCATGAAACCACAACTCTTATTTATTGTTACAAAATGGCTTCCCAATGATATTCTTGGCAGGAAGAAGTGTCCCCTGTTGGATTTGATGACTGTCATCTTGTGGGAAATACATTAGGCATAAAGGTAATGCTAAGGTTCAACTTGCCCTAGAAAAGTTACGTATTGATCTAAACTAGTTTCTTTTATTTGTTTTCCAAATATCCACATTTCTGTTTCCAGTTAAGAAGGCAAGGCTGGAGAGGGAGGCAAACAGACTTTCAAAGTAGAAAAACTTAGTTTTAATCAACAGGATTTAGAGTCTAGAAGTTTCATTGGTTCTCTGAAAACCACCCCATTTGGTTTCTGCACCATTAAATGCACCATGGCAGTGAAATTCCCATGCAAACTCATGAAGTTGATGTGTTCTGATGCTGACTGCCACATCCCACAGCTACAGAGCAGACAAACTGCTGTGTCGGGGGGGGGGGGGGGGAGGGGGGGGCTCATGGCAGGGGGCAGTTGTTGGCCTAGCCTATCTGTCTCTTACACAAAATTACGGTTGAATATTCTAAGTGAGGCCTCTTCTTGTCAGAAGACAGTGCAAGAAGCTTCCAGTCTGTCTCATGTGAGACAGGGTGTAGTGTTGTAGCCCCACGCCCAGCACCCCAGTGATGAATATAATAGGTGGGCTCACAGCCACACTGCAGGTTTCCTATAACCCCAAGGTTTTAACGATTTTGTGAGATCTGTTTACACACCATGTTCACTTCACAAACCTAACCTCTGAACTAGGAGGAATGTATAATACTTTCCAGATCATTTTAGGAACAGAACCTACCTTATTTTAAGGTTCTCATTTAAAAAAAAAAAAGTACACAGCACTTGAGGGATTAAATAGCTTTTGTCCACTGTTGCAGACTTAAACTATCAAAGCAAATAACCATGCGGAGATCCTTTACCTTTAGCTAGGGGCGCCTGGGGGAAGGGTACCCTGAGGGAGGAACTCTTCCTCAGGACCAGGCTCCTCTCCTGTCCTCAGAGGAAGAGAAACAATGTGAGATCCCTTTGTTTAAACTGCGACTGTATCCTACAAGCATAGCAGCTACTAGCACTGGGTCTCAGTGGAACTAACTTTAGAGCCCATTAATACGGGCATAGAATCGGGCCTTTGTTTGGAGCGTTGGGGGAAGGGAGGCCCACGGAGGCTTCTGGAGTTTCATGGGAGGCCTACAGGGACTTCAAATGGTGGCATTTAAGATGGGAATGTCTGTGTCCGGGAAATGCTGGTGGCTGGGCTGTGCCGACTGAGCCTGAGCGTGGGTTGCCTCATCCTCTCCCTCAGATCTTCGCTCTGGTGGCCAGGCAACGCATTAGACTGGCCTTTTGGACTTTCCGGAGCAATACCTAACGAACAAGTAGCACAGCTCTGTGATATTTAGCAGGATGCAAATTCCAGACACAGAAATCATGAACACGGTGAAGACAGTCTTTTCTGTGGGCCTGGAAATGAAGCAGTCCACTGTATTGGGACAAGGCCAAGCGTTGCACTTCACCAGACGCTGCATGAAGAAGCCATTGTACATGATGTAGAAGACATACATGAAGACAGCTTCGAAGATGACCCGGAAGAAGATGCTGGTGGTGTAGGTCCACCACAGGGACCCTTCGATACGGACCTTCTGGGTTTTGATCTCTTCAATGTCCTTAAACTCATTCTTTATTTCTCCCTTCATGAACTTGCGTTTCTTCTCGTGTCTCCGGTAGGCCACATGCATGGCCACCAGGAGGGCCGGTGTGGACACCATGATCAGCTGCAGGGCCCAGAGCCGGATGTGAGAGATAGGGAAGTAGTGGTCGTAGCAGACGTTCTTGCAGCCAGGCTGAAGGGTATTGCACACGAAATCGGCCTGCTCGTCTCCCCACACCTCCTTCGCAGCCACCACAAGGATCATGATGCGGAAGATGAAGAGGACGGTGAGCCAGATCTTCCCAATGCTGGTGGAGTGTTTGTTGACACCCCCGAGGATGCTCTGGAGAGTGCCCCAATCCATCTTGTCCTCTGGGTGGTTGGCACTAGAGAAGACAAACATAAAACAGGAATCATTGGTTTGGCCAGAAATCTCTGGCTCTGGATAATGTATTCTTAACTGTCTTCATGCAAACACCAAGGCGCACACGGCCTCCTCTAGTATGCTGTACTAGACCACACAATGCACTTTGCCATAGGATTAAGTGTGCAGCTCCCAAACCATCTCCAACATATTTCTGTGTGTTCTCTAGTACCCTTCTCCAAAAACAAAAGTTTGTTTACCTGAGTAAATTCACCTAGTCTTTAGGACATAATAAAGATGTGGGTACAGGGTGCACCAGAGCAGAGTACTTATTATTATAAAGGCAAAACCGAGTTCTGGCTACCCTGCCCCAATATGTTCGCATGTCCATACAGGTCATTCAATGGGCTGTGTCAGTAGCAGCAAGTTTTGCAGTGTATCACAGTGAGGGACAAAAGCTTGGGCCAACCTCACTTTACAGGCATGGCTACCCAGTACATATGGCAGGATTTGTGGAATCCCACAAGATCCCGTGTTGTTTCCGTGTGGTTTCTTGGCTGAAGCCACTTCTTTAAAATGTTTTAATATTTGTGGGCTTGGGAGGCAAGAGCGAGTGCTCTGTCATTACTAATGGTTTGTATTTGCATCTGAGATTCCTCAACTTAACCTTTCACTACAAGCCTTGCTTCCCTCTTCTGTGTGAGAGGAACAGGGCAAGAAACACAAAAGAAAACAAAACCATAAAGGGGACAAAAATAGACAAACACACAACACCGACACAACAACAGCACCAAAACAAGCCTCTGCATGTAGGTCTTCACACGCATCACACGCAGGCTGGCGGTTCCACTCTCAGGTTGGGACTGTTTGGTTAACGCTCTGCGTCTGTTTTGATATGTGTTGCAAGTGAGTGTTGCACTGTGGACTGTGGCTTTAACCTTGAAGTGATTCTAAAATAAATATATGATGAAAAATGACGGAAAATGAGCTCAGCGGGTCACCAGGTGCGGGCCGGAGGAGCCACTGCCTTGGGTGGTGAGAACTCTGCCTTGGGTGGCACCACAGTGTCTATTGTCTGTGTCCTGGATGAGCTTCCCATTAGCCAATGACCTTCTGCATCGCAGGGCAGCAACCTTCCTCACTGATTCATAGCTACACCTTGTCTGTCACAATCAACCCCTCTTTTGATAAATCCCACCCTCCCGCTGTCCTGACTCACTCGCTTCCACCCCTTCCAAGCTGTAATGAGTCCTCTTGCTCTGTCTTAAAAAAAAGCATCCTCCCCTCCAGCCTAGCAGGTTACATCCTGTTTCCCAGTGGACTCCGAGCAGGCACAGAGAGAAGTCGCTCCTGGCCCATGGTGGCTGTGGCAGAGCGCCAAGGGACCCACCCGGTGGACCACTCAATTCTGCCTTGGTCGGTCAGAGGACAGAGGGCCAGGGCATGGGAGTTAAGGGAAGCTGACACACACCGGTGAAACATCAAGCCCTACCCAACCTGGAAAGCAGAACCGCAGCAGGGAGAAGCAGAGGCTCTAGGGGTTCAGCCCTGACCCATTTATACCTAGGCTGTCAGAGGCCCTTAGGGAAGCTGGTTGTCCTTTGAACGATCTCACAGCTCCACGTGGTCTGCCCCCAACAGCAGGAGGATTGAAAAGCAACAGTGTTTGAGTTTAACAAAACAATCTGATTGGAATTAGACCTTCAGTTCTTCCTTCCCTCCTCTGCTGAGTGGAGATCAGGACATTGAAATAAACATCCACACACCTGACCCAAAATACAGAGCTGGAGAATGCCTGCCTGGGGCCCGGCCTTTGCCTGCATAGAGCAGCCGGGGACTAGCCCAATGATTATCAACACACGGGGAAAAATCAACTTCTGCGTAAACTTTGCACTTGATTATAAGATTACTTTAAAGTGTTTGTTGAGTTTGAGTTTGCTGTGTAACCCGGGCTGGCTTCTAAATCCATGCAGCTGGGGTTAGCACAACATACATCTGGAATAGCAGAACTCTGGAGGCTGAGGCAGGATAGAGCTAACGTGAGGAAAACTTTTTCTGCAGAGCAAGACCCTGGCTCAAGAAACAAACGCCGAAAGAGTCAAAAACAAAACAGAACAGAACAAAGACAAATAAAAAAAACAAAAACAAAAACAAACAAAAGCAAAACAGGAAAGGGGTGGCTGGATTGAACACACTAGGCCAATAAGAAGAAAAAAGCCTCCTAAAGAAAACCAAGTAGCCGGTTATAGTCATGGGCCCAGGCGTATCTGATTGCAGCTGCTTGTCTTAAATGGCCTTTCTAAGCAGAAAGAGAGGTTAAAATTTGACCTCACAATGGGGTGAGGAGTACTAAGCCAGCAGGTGAAATCATCAATATTCAACTCTGGTGTAGGGGCTGATTTCCAGGCTGGCCTTAGGACTAGGGGGTCACATGCAGGTCCCTATCTGGCCTGGGTCACCAGCAGATTGCCTTGAACCGGTAAATCATTAGCTTCTGAAAACAAGGGATCTTCTCCTAGTTTATAATATATACAGCATATATGACCCATATTTGCCTTAAAGGATACTTCGGGGAGCTTGCGGCACAGCACACCTCCAGATGCCGACCCCACCGCACCCCCCCACCCCCTTCTCACAGTTGACTAGCTTAGCCCATAGTTCCCAAAGGACTCCTGGGTAAGTGGAGCCATGACTGCTTCTCGGGACAGTCCGGTAGACCTGAGCAGTTGGTCCCATTCAGGCGTATGCTCCCTTCCAGTGCGGCCGCACCGAGGGGCTGACGCAAGAGTCCGAAGGCTCCCAGCAGCACACCATCTGTGAAGCTGAGCCTGGAAGCTTCCCTTCCAGCTGCAGCGCTCCGCCTGGACGCAACTCTTTTAAAAAAGCGTTTAAGGAAAGAGAAAAAGCAATCAAAATCTCCACCCGAGTGCAGGCTGGGGTTCCCCAGCTCGCGGGAGCGGCTACGGACTAGCGATTTGGGCGATCGCCCACGTTACCCTAGTGCTTTAGGTGGTAAAGGTCAGTGTCTTCCCACGGAGGTTTCCTGATTAACAAATGAAACCGCGTTTTCCTGCTAAGCTTTCGGTTAGTTCAAAACTTTCAATGGCGGCAGACAACGCAAGCCAGGAGGCCTCGGGAAAATTCTAGCAAAGGCATACTGGCGACTCGTCCCAGTCGCGCGCGGAACAGCCTGGCCCCCGCGTCCCTCCCCACCCCGCGCTGTGCGGGACCTCTGGCTCAGGCCGAGCGCGGCGGCGAGAGCAGCCGGCTCCAATCCCGAGCCCGGCCAGACGCCTCTAGCCGCAGAAACGCGTTCACGGCTCGGGTGCCTAGGCACGGGTGGCTGTGGCCCGTGGGGACGGCACAGCGCGTCCTGGCCTCGGTTTCCCAGGACCGCGGCGGCCCGCACCCCTCCTCGCACATCACGCGTCCCTACGGGTTAAGTGTCGCGCCCCAGCCGCCGTGGGACGTCGCGATCAGGGGCGGGTTACACCAATGTGACTCGGTCGCGCGGATTGGCGGTCGCACCTGTGTCCCGAGGAGCGTGCAGCGCTGGGTGGCGGGAAGCGGCGAGGCGCTGTCGCCTGTAAGAAGGAGCAGGTCTGGAGTGGCTCCCGGGGTCTGTCCCTGGTTGGTCCGGAGCGGGTATCGGGCCGCTACTGGGTTGGTCCGAAGTGGGTAGCCGGTTGATCCCGAGCTGGTCGCCGCGGGTCCCGGTGGAGGCTGCGCTCAGTAGGCGGGAGCGCGGCCACTGGCTGCGAGTTGGGACTGCGGAGCGCGCCGCGCGCTGCGATCTTGGACACCTGTCGGCCTCGGCGCCTTTTTAACCGAACCCCTCACCCCGCCTCTCTCACCCTGGAGCGATTGAGAAAGTGAAGGAGGAGGCGGCTCCCGGTAGCCCGCCACCCCCAGCGCCGCGGGCGGGGCTCTCCGGGCACCCAGGGCCGGCAGGGCCCGGGAGCCGCGAGCTCTCCTCGAGCCTAGGTCACTCCCCACCCCACACTGCCCCACCCAATCCCCAGCTCTCTTTGAGCTCAAGACTCTCCCAGTGTCCTGTTCCTGAACGGTGTCCTGCAGCCTGAACAGAGCCTGCAGACCCTGTGTCTTCACCCAGAATGCAGGTCGCAAAGCTCCAAGTCCGAGCTACTGGCTTTTGGAGAAGTGGGTGGTGTTGAAAGAGAGTTGATGTAGCTATTACAATCTTGCTAGTGGAAAGCGTGCTTTTGTATTCAAGATTCGCTGTAGTAATATACATTATATATATTAGATAAACGGACGTCCCAGTTTTGGTGTAGGCCTGCAGCTTCCAGGAGCGGACAGGAGGCTCCTCTCCTCCCGCAGGGGGCTCGCAGTGCAGTGAACCTAGGCATCTGAAATTCAGGTTAAAGGCGGACTGACAGAGGGCGCCGCCAAGGCTGGCCAAATTCTGGCTTCTGTTTCCCTGAATTCCCGATTTAATTCGATCACTTTGAACAGGGTGCCAGTAGCTAAGACAGGACGACTTGTAGAGGTGAGTCTCCAGGGCTGGCCTGGAAGTGGACATGTCAGTTTCTGAAGGGTTCTCTGCCTGTGCCTCTGTGTGTGTGTGTGTGTGTGTGTGTGTGTGTGTGTGTGTGTGAGACTTCTTTTCCACAACTGGTATCATTGCAAGGAAGGAGCACCCAGATTCTGCCCGGGGAGAGGGAGGGGAGATGGGGGCGGGGAGCAGAATGGTTAGGCAAGCCCATTCCTCTTGGAGTCCAGGCTGCTGGGAAGTCCAGCCAGCGTCTACCACTCAATTCTCTCTCCGCCAAGCTGGACGTGGGTTATGAGGGCCCAATGTTCACATTGCTTTGATAGACTGGATAGTTTTGAGAGGCAAGTGACATGGACATTCACAAGAGCGAGATACGTTTGGGGACACCTAGGCCAGCTGACTTCACCCTAGAGTCCTAGAGTCGCCAGCTTTGGGATGCAAATGGCACATCCTCACAAAGTTTCTTCAAATCAGGTTTACATGAAGTGAAGAGACAGTGAGTGGTTCTGACAAGGCCCATCTGGTCTACGGAATAGCTTTCGATGAAAACCGACCATAGCTGAAGGTCCGAGCCTTTCCTGCAAAGCGGGCCTGACTGCTCTTGCTTGGGCAGAGGAAGGTTTTGCATAAAAGCTACTACCCGGCCACCGCCTCCTTTCTAACTGTAAGTCTTAATCTAAGAGGGAGTGTCTGGAAGGAAGAGAGCCCCAGCTCCCTGCACAGCCCTTCCGAGAGTCATGCTGAATCAGCGTGTGAGGAACAACTGGCCAAGCCAGATGGGGCGGCCCAGCTCCCTTGGCCTGAGCACATCAGGAGATGAATCGAAGAGATGATGAGGCGGTGGGGCAGGCAGGGCTGGAAGGCGGTGGTAACTTTAGCTTCTCCTGGGTGGCACGGTTTGTCAGTCAGTTGGAGCGCCTGTTCAGTGAGAATGAAAGAAACTTCTAGAATCATGGTAGGAAGCTGGCTGGTAAAAGACAGGTTGGAGGTCAGAACCGACGACTCACTTTCCCCCACTGAACAGTTTCTCCTGAGGTTTAATGCCCTTGTTATGATTACAGGCTCAGTTCCCTAGCTTGCTTCTACAGATTTGCATAATGGCTGCCTGTCTGATGGTCACGTTAGGATTTAGAGTCCATCTCCTCCTCTGTTCCAGCCATTCCTTCTTGTTTCTTTGTGTTATGTTTTCTTCCTGACCAGACCAGAGGCTCCTCTAGGGTAAGAAATGCTAAATTTATTTGTGTATGTATGTACTCCAGAGGGGGAGAAGGGAGAGGGGAGGGGAAGGGAGGAGAGCAGAGGGGAGGAAAGGGGAGGAGAGGGGAGGATAGAAAGCTAAAAAAGAGCTGGGAACAGTTTGATGGAGATTCTCTTCAAATGAGGCTAGATGTACATCTGATTAGCAGAGCACAAAAACGATTTTGTGTACCCCTGGTGCGGGTTCCCTTGGTGAAGTGAGCATGGAGCTAACCCTTCTCACCCCAGCTCCCCGTGTCTTCCTGTTTCAACACTTGGGCCCACAAGAAGCTCAGCTCCAGCACCACAGCAGGAGGGGCACAGGAACGCCTGGACCTGCAGAGGCCCGCTCATGTCTCAGTCCGATAGAGAATAGTTTTTGATTCGGCTTCAAGCAGAATCCCACGGCATCTTCTAGGCTGGCCGTGAATGAAGGGAACCGCAAGGCCAGACGTGGGAGGGGTGAGTATTGGAAGCAGCTGTGGATGATCAACCAGTGAGGATCTCTGACCACTGCACCTTGTCACATCTACGTGTCCGGACAGGCGAGAGCTGCTTTGCTCTGGTCAGTACTGAGAACTATAACCCTCGTTCGTTACTGCTCAGCTGAACGTTCCTGACCAGACTGAAAGCACTTATGAGGTGAAACGGGTAATGTTTAGGCTACTTGGTATCTTAATTCTATAGCTGTTTTTAATATATATGCATATATATGCATATATATATATAATTATGCGACTTGCCATTTTGATGGATGGCTGCTTGCGGGCTCCCTTCTGGGGCCATCTCTTGAATCCTAGCAAGGTTGCTCTGAACACACATAAAAACCGTCTCACATTTCTGACTCATAAATCAAATGTAGGTGATGGCGGCAGAGAATGTTTCAGAACAAGAAAAGGCTTGTGAGTGTCTGGAGTCCCTGTCCTTCCACTTGACAAGTTTTCAGGAAAGATGGGCCTATTGATCGCCTCTGGGAGAGTCGTCAGCCCTTTGGGTTCCATACTCTTTTCCTGAGTTTGCTACTTAACCATTAATCCTTTGGGCATGATTAATAAATCATATTCAGTTCTTCCCAAAATAGCCTTTGGAAACCAAAGGGCCTCTGGCTTCCCTGGATAGTTAATAATGCCTTACGTTTGATAATGTAATGTCATAGTAGAAATGGCTTCTCTGGGCCCTGCCAGTCTGCGTGGGTGATTATTATATGGGATACGCTTTCACCACAACTTCTGTTGTTATTTTGTTTGTTTTGAGTCAGCTTCTTCAGCCCAGGCTGGCCTTGACCTCCCTGTGTGGCTTAGGATGGTGTGAATTAATGCCCTGTGACTTTCGTGCTGGCATAGCAGGCTGAAGCTCTGGACCGGTGTCTTTATTTATCCCCCAGTCAAACCCATCCCTCTGCTTTCTAAAACTTATTAATCTGAAACCACTTAGGAAGAAGAAAACAGTTGTTATATTCAGGGTAAAACCAGAAGGCATTTCAGACTTCTGACAATTTAACGTCTTCCAAATTAAAGACATCTAAGTCTAACATTTTAGCAGTAGCAGCCCCTGTAAGTGGTGATGTTTCTTCTTTTTATTTTTATTTTTTTATTTTTCTAAGTTTTGGCACATAAGGTGTTCTAGTGAAACCAAAGTGACCGCGCCTCAGCTGCACGCACATAGTGGAAGAGACCAGTCCCTGTGGCATGGCTGGATGGACGCGGACTCCTTCCGGCACACTGCTGTGCCTCTTCTGTGGTTATTTAAGAAGACCGTGGAAGAATTACAAAGATTCTTTCAAACATGTTTGCGTCAAAAGCACGCGCAAATTACTCTGAAACGAAGCAATAATAACTGCCTTTGCTGGCCAGCAGGAAACATTCTTCCCCACGGAATATTAAATTCTGTGTATTACGGTGGGAAGCTCCACTGTCCACAGAGGAGCCAATGGGATTTCTGTATTCTAATTTTTGTGACAATGATATTATGCCCTATGTTATTTTTAATTGTTTTTGGAGCAATCTGGGGGATGGAAAGGAGAACTACAAAAAACCCTCATGTACAGTTTTGAACAAAATTATAGTCAGGGTTGATAATGGCTTGTTGGCTCTTTGTTGTATTATATTTGACAGACAATAGTGATTCAGTGTGAAACACTTGTCTACCGTGGTCTGAGTTTGAGGTTTGTTTCCTGGGAACCACTGACTATGGTAAAGCTTTTGCTCCCAAGGTCCTAGTTACAGTGTGTTCTGCAACCTGCAAATCCCCCTGAGGACTGAATATGACATATTTGGTCTTAAGATTCAGAATAGAACTTATGTGGTAGTTATTCTCTTAAAAACTCTTCTTAAACTGTTTGGGAAGCATTTCTGCTGGGGGTGGCGGAAATGTTCTTAAAAGAAAAAGGGGGAAACTAAAAATCTCAGGGCTACAAAACAACAAACCCCCCAAATGCTTGCAATACCGAGAATGCACAGTAGATGGCACTGTTAGGACTCACTCAGAGGCCCAGTACTGGAAGAACAGCTTACATTTTATTTTTCTAGTTTAGTGTTGCCCTCTTGATCTCCAGAGTGAGCTAGGAAATAAATTTATTTTTTCCTACCCTCTCCCACTTCCTCTTTCCTACACCCCTCTTCTTCTTTAAGCAGGCATGAAACAAGCAAACAAAAAAGAGAATATTAAAGGTATTGCTTTTAACAAGGGTAAGTAACGCTTCGTGAGATATTTGCACATACAGATTCCTAGTCCAAGTGTAAAGTGCGCTTCTTCTTGCTGTCAGTCTCTTCCATGAGCAAATGAGGAAAGCCACTGTTCTGTTCCATTTCCCGAGTGACAAGATCTCTCACAGTGACTGCAGGTGAAGAGGCTCCTAACACAGTGGAGCCTCTAAACGTCTAAATATCATCTCTGCTGGGCCTTAAGTTCACAGTTGGCAATTCCAACAGGCTCCGAGCTAGCAGGAGGTGGGTGGACAGCAGAAGCACTTTCTTCAGGGTAGAAAAGGCCATCTGGTTGACTACTGGACCTCTTTCCCCAGGACTCGCTATTCTGAACTGAGAGCAGTAGCAATGTCTGACTGGTCTTTCTCTCCCCCACCCCATCCCCCCTTTTCTCTCTCTCTCCCTTCATCCCTCCCTCCCTCCCTCCCTCACTCCCTTCCTTCCTTTTTCTTTGAAACAGGGCTGACCTGGAGCTTGCCATGTAGACCAGACTGGCCTAGAACTCACAGAGCTCCACCTGCCTCTGCCTTCTCAGGCTGAGATCAAAGGTGTGCACCACCATGCCTAGCTTTTAGATCTTTTACTAAATAAAAAGGAGTATACTCAGAGCTTTTGGTAAATAGCACTGTCACCCATCAGTCATTTTAGTGGACTTAGGTATGTAAAGAACTATATAGAAAGGTGCATATGTAGGATGTGTGCATGTGTATATATGCACTTGTGTGTGCACATGTGTGCATGTATGTTTTGCTTATGAGTTATCAAAGGAAAAGATGTTGCAGATGTGACATGACTAAGTTTAGATTGTGTAAGTAAGTGATAGACAGAAACACGTACACGTGAGGGGATCTCTGGGTATAAAGCGATGCAGGTTAGTGTGCTAACGATGTATGCAGGATTGAGGATTCCTATTCATGCTGACGCTTCATGCTTATCTCACTGCAGAAGTCCATGAAGACAGCTCCTTCTCTCTTGCATGCTTTCTTGCTTTTTGCCTAAGACAAGACCTTGCCATAGCATCCCTGGCTACCTGGAACTCACCGTTCCAACTTACAGGGCTTCCTCTGCAGCTTCTGCCTTCCAAATCCTGGGTTTATAAACCTATGTTACCAATCTTTCAACAGTCATAGAAACAAAGTTAAGAATCAGAGAGCTGGGTAGAGTCAGTGGTGCAGTTGGCAGAGTGGCCATGAAAGCACGAGGGCCTGCCTGGGACCTGTGACGTATGGCTGGCGTGACGTATGGCTGGCGTGACGTATGGCTGGCGTGACGTATGGCTGGCTGAATCGGACTTCTATAATCCAGAGCGAGTAAGGGGGGGGAGGCGGATCCTTGGAGCTCACTGGCTAGCCAGTCTCACTGGATTGATGAGATCTCTCTCTCTCTCTCTCTCTCTCTCTCTCTCTCTCTAGTGGAGTAGCCACTGTTAAGCTTCCTATGTTCATGTGATCTTATAAACTTATAGCCATATTCCTGTAAGTAACGCTAATGAAAGCTATTCAGTCACACATACAAACAACAACGGTAACCCCTCTTCAAAGCAAAAACACCCCAAACCTGGCATAAAAGTAGAAGGGAGACTAGCTAAGAAGATGAAGAAGATCAGGAGTGACAGAGACAGAGAGAAGGTAAGGGGCATGTAAATATTATCAAAATACACAATATGCAAATATGAGAAATCAAACTTGACATCTATGCTGATAAAAACGTCAAACAAAAAGTCAACCGTGAAGCCCCCAAAGCTTCCCTTCCCTTTAAGCTTCCTCAGGCATTTTATCAGAGACAGAAACCTAACCCAAATGCAGCGATGTCATCTGCAGTTTTATATCACACCGTCTCCCAGTTGACTATTAATGTGGCCATTGATATAAGGCTGGAAAACAGAATTAAACATTTTCGGTGTGTTTGAATCCTGGAATCATGTTAGAGTTGACCACAGGTATGTTTCGAGCAATACTTCTCTTCCTAGCTCACTGATGAGACCAGAGACAGAACATGGAGAGTGAGGGCGGGAATCGTGAGCTTGGGCTAGAAGTCGAGGGTCGTTGTTTGTCGTATCAGTCTTCAGTTGTGTGCTCACATCTTCAGTCCGACTCAGCCTCAGCTCCATCTGCATCATGAAATGTGACTGCTGAGGGTCTCATTCTAACATCTGGCAGAAAGGAAAGGCCTTGTGTTCACTGGAAACAAACAGGAAAACACCCTGGAGGTATTTTATATACGATATCCACCATTTGGTAAGAAATGTAAAGTACATAAAGAAACAGGAAAATGAAACCCAAAATCAAGAGGAGAAACCCAAAATCAAGAGGAAAAACAGGGAATAGAAGTAGATGCATGGAAACTAAGAGTGTGGAAAACAAGTCTAATGCCCACCTAAGTCACAGGGAAGCCGGCGTGCCCTATCTCAAAGCACACCTCAAAATATGAGAAGAACTGAAAAGGCATTGCACATGGGCACAGGGCCATTTGGTTCATCAAGAAGACAGTTCATATTGACTGTGGAATCACTGCATACCGGAGTTGTAAAACACAAGAATAAAAATTAAAAATGCTAAAGGGGAAAATGACAACTTTGTATTTATAGGCTAACAGAATTCATAGAATTCTGTTAGTGTTCACAAAATTCTTAAGGACATAGAAGATCTAAACCTTATCATTAATATTTGTGGACCATCATAAACTTATCTATGCATAACTGTCTCCTGCAGACACTATCTGTTACCTCCCCAAAATTCTGAATCATAAAGCAAGTCTCAAATTATAAAGAAGGGAAACTATATGTGTGTTTATAGAATCAAATTTTATAATTATGTATCCAGAAGTTACCAAATTTTGGGGAATCAAACAACAATACATGAATAAAATAATTATAAGAGAAATTTAAAATACTTTATTTTTATTTTATTTTGTTTTGAGTCAAAATCCCATAGTATTGCCCAGACTGGCCTTGGTCTTAGAATCCTCTGCCCGAGTCTACAGAATAGCTGAGATTCATATTTCAAATGGGTAAAAATAAAAACATAAAGATAAAAATCTTAGGACGTGCTCCAAGTAGTGTAGACAGAGAGAGGATTACATGTGTGTGTCTAAAACAGAAGACATGCTTTAAAGTTGATCACCCACATTTCTACCTTAAGAAGCTCCCCACAAAGAACAAGTGAAACTCAGTGTTGGTATAAACAGGTAGTAAAGATAAAGGTGTCTAAATTGGTGTCACAGGATCCAAAGGCAAGAAATACCAATGGACTTTTGATAACAGATAAGAGATAGTCACAAGCAGTCGGACTGGGAAAGAAAGTGTCCTTGGGCAGGCTCTGAGTCACCTAGCAGGTTGACAGTCCCCAAGCCAGTACACTGAGATGTAATATTTGAGGGCAAAACGTTTTTGATGAGACAACCAAGGCAGACTGTCTGCACCCTTTACCACATCTCCACCTCCTGTCCATCTCTGGTCCTTTCCCTTGTCAACTCACTGGCTATAGGCAGGACAGCTTGGCTCTCTGCACCTGCTCTTCAGGAGTTGAGGCTGTACACATCTTCCATGGAGGATGGATTTCACCTGGTACAGCATCATGGTGGGGCACTTGAGGAAAAGATCCCTTGGTATAATAATGGAGGGAATCCTGATTGGAAGGAGGCTCTTCTAGGCCAGAGCTCTCTCCCTGCCGCCATCCTGGGAGGAGAGACTGATTGGAAGGAGACCTTTCATTCAAATAACCACACCATGGTGGGGCTGGACCAGTTACCAGGGCGGCACAGAGCAAATGGGGACACTTGGTTCTCACCTAGAGATGAGTTTGCCTTCTGACCTTTTGTGGTACCAGAGGAGATAAGAGAGGACATTCTGAAAGAAAGAGAAAGAAGATAGCCCTAAAAACAAAGCAGGCTGCTGGCATAGAAGCCATGAGGGCCAGGGCAGCAAAGGACGCAGAAGGGAGTAAAATAACTGGATAAAGAGAGGAGACCCAGGGGAACTCAGCAGAGGTCCGCAGTGTGGCCTCACTCGGGAAGGGAGCAGCTTCAGGGTGCTAGAAAGGATGCTTACTGACCTCTGGAGGTTGATCACCAGTGTCATGCTGGAGACATTCTTGGTAGCCATGGGGTGCAGGCTCTGCTGGGGGATCAATGGACCACCCTAGACCCTCTCCTTGAAGGGGGAGAAGTTGTAGAAGAACAAACTACTGTTTTGAGACCACTGGGCTGTCAAGACTTGAACCATTTTAGTGTTCAACAGTTGTTTTGGTTACCCTGTGGCTGACAAGACAGATTTGCAGAGAGGCAGCTGCTTTACAGAACTTACTGAAAATTGTAAGTGTCTCACTCTATTTAGAACAAGCACGAGGATGGCCTAAGGAGCTTGAGAATTTCTGGGCTGTGAGATTAGACATTCTGATCATAGACCTGGGAGCTTCTGGCCTGTGTCTATGTGCATGTGACTCTTGTGATCTGGTGACTGGATTCACATGCTGAAATCCTGCTCAACCTGAAGGTTTTAGGAGGTGATGGGATGGAACGGAATCCTCATAAGAGAGCAGAGAGCTCATCCTAACCTTCATGCCCGTGAAGACACAGGCGCAAGTCACTTTCTGAGGTAAGAGATGGTTCCTCACTGGACAACTGTGGAAATTCGTGGGTGCCTTATCTTGGACCACCTAGGTCTCCAAGCTTCAAGAAATAGAGCTCCATTGTTTTCAAGCCTTGAAGTCTATGGTATTCTATTAGAGCCACCTCAGTCTAAGCCAGGACCATTTTGAAAGAGGTACCTCAGAGGACCCTTAAGACCTCAACCCTTCCCCAGCGGAAGTCACAAATCCTGTGCATCTGGTCCATGGGTGAGAAGTTGTGATATGGTCTTAGCCACAATTGTCTCTGAGTCAACTACTAATGCTTTTGAGATATGGTGTCATTCTCTAGGCTAAGCTGGCCTTGTACCCACAATCGCTCTGCCAGCTGAGATTATAGGTGCACCACACCACAGCCAGCTCAAGCCCCAACTCTTGAGTGCTATGAAACATCCCTCTCCTAAGATATTCAGAGGCTCCCAAAGCAACATCCATTCTCCTCTGGGTTTCCCTCCCCCATTTCTTGCCCAGGTTAGCCAGGAACTCACTATCTAACCAATCCTGATACCCAGCCTCCTCAGCACTAGGATTACAGGTGTGAGCCACATGTTCGTTTACCCTTCCCCTTTCCGAGCGTGGAACATTGAATGGACTCTGATGACCAGTCTTGAGTTGTATTGATTTTTTTTTAAAGATTTTTTTTTTCTTTTATTGAAAATAGATTTTTTTCTCAAGTAGTATGTCCTGATTATGGTTTCTCCTCCCTCTACCCCCCCCTCCCAGTTCCTCCACACCTCCCTTCTAGCTGGATTCACCCCCTTTTTGTCTCTTGATAGGAGACAAACAGGCTTCTAAGGGCTAATAATAAAATATGATGTAACAAGATAAAACAAAAACTAAGACATCGGAATAGGACAAAACAAACAGAAGGAAAAGAAACCCAAGGTACAAGACACAGATACAGGCACAGAGACACACTCCTTCTTACACTCTGGAACCCCATAAAACACCTAAACTGGGAATTTATAATATATATGCAAAGAACCTGTAAGGTTTTTAAAAAAAGGAAAGAAAGAAAAAAAATAAATAAATAAATAACAAAAAGAAGATGTAAAAAATGTTTTTACAGATGAATTCTGAGTGGTGGACTAGCCTCCCAGTGGCTCCCGGGAGTAATACTGCAAACAGTTAAATAGTTCCTGCTAACCGAAAGCCAAAATACCACAAAAATCCTGAGTCCATAAATACACAAAAATATTTGGAAAGTGAGAAAAGGTTATTTTATTGCCTGTCCAATAAATCATATGTAGAAATGATCAAGGCTGACGAGTACCTTCACGTTTCTGAGGGAGATGAATGGCAGAGTCTCTGCTCCCGGTTATTATCTTTAAAGAGATTCTTGGCCGTCAAGGCCCAGGCCTCCCACTGCGCCCTGAGTGGTTTCAAGGCATTCCTTTAAGACACCAACCCCACCCCCACCCCCACAAGTCAGCCTGGAAAGGCCTTGGCCAGCCCCCACCCCCTCTGTTGGTCAATCAGCATTCACCTAGTAGTCCTAGGGGCTGGGAGAAACCATGGCGACGGCAGTGCTGGCTGGCAGGAAGCTGTTTACTGGTCTTGGAGCCCCTAAGGTAAGGGTTAGGAAGCTAATGAGCCTTCGTCCCTACCCAACAGCCGGCCAGAAAGTTGGGAACGAAAGCATTGGTATTCCGGGTGCTGATCAATCCAACACTCGCTTATGGGTTCTCATTATGTGAAGCATGGGGGGCGGGGGGGGGAGGACAAAGGAGCAGCTCACCCCACTCCGCCCCAAGAGGAGGACCCCTGCAGTATCAGGGCGAACTCCACAAAGCTTACACAGCCTAGGAGCAGGCTGGAAAGGAGAGAGCGGGAGGAGTGGGCTTGCCTGTGGCCGAGGGAAAATCGCCACACCACCGTGCAGACCTGGTCCAGAGGATAGGCCGGGCCGAGAAGACAGTTGGGAAGGACGTTCCAGGGTTAGAGTTTCTGCAATGCCCAGAGGCGAGGGAAAGTAAGCGGCTTTTGAGAACAGCAAGCACTGGAAGCTGAGGAACCTTGACTGCAGATGTGAATGAGAGATCACCAGAGAGGATTGCGTTGAGGGCAGACAAGCAGGAAACCCAGTGACCCAAAACACCCGTGGGTGCAGACAAAGCCACTAAAACGCCCCCCACAACCCGCTAATTAACTAATTAGAAATAACTTCAGAAAGGTCTTTTCAGATCAGGAAAATAGACTCCTAGTAACAGTCTAGATACTGCTACTGAACCCATTACTCCAAAACAGGCCCCAGCTGAGCTAGCGAGGCCTGGCCATCTTGATGAGACTTAAGCACAGGGAAGTGTGTAGGAGCTTGACTTTCATCCCCACCGGAACCCAGGCCTCTCTGCTGCATGCTATGGTGTCTGTCTGGACTAAGGGATTGCCTTCCTAACCCTGTGTTGTAGGTAGGGGCCTTGGTGGGAGTCAGGATTTCCACCAGTGGTCTCCTCACTGGGGTGTTGGTGGAGATCACAGTAGGAGCTGGAACTCTAGTTCTGTCTTAGTAGCAATAAGGAGTCCCCACAAACCTTGGCTGTCAGTGGTTCCTTCCAATTGACAGTGTCCAGGAGCTAACAGCCTTTGCCTTTAAGGGGAAATCTTGGAGAACATTGGCTGAAATAACAAATTTTAGTGAAACCCACATATGCTCTAAATACATTTGGTACTCACTCTCTTGTCACACCAAGCACAAGATTTAAGTATGAACAACAACAATAACAACAACAACAACAAAACTGATAGGGCTGCATTTAATCCCTAGCACTCCTGTAAAAAGCCAGGCATGCTAACCTGTGCCTGTCATCCCAGGGGAGGCTGGGACAGATCTCTGGGCCTTGCTGAGTAGCCAGCCTAGAAGCAACAGTGAGCTTCTGGTTCTGTGAGAGAGTCTGCCGCCAAGTTAAGATGGAGAGAGGTTGAAGATGAACGCTATCAACTACAGCCACCATGCATATGTGCGCATACATCCGCACACATGTGCACATACACACACACACACACACCACATACTCACACACCAAAAGAGTTCAAGTAACTGTAATAAGAATGCATCCATGAGCAATCACACACGTTTGAAACAAATGAAGGAATAGAAACCCTCAGTGGAAAAATGGGTGATTCCAGGGCTGGCGAAGTAGCTCTGGGCTAGTGTATGGGCCCCATGTGTATGAGACGTCCATTTTACCCGCAGCTCCATAAGCATGATGTAAAGGAGAACCAAATGGACATGTCAGAACTGAAAACTCCAGCAGGTGGAAAGCCCAGTGGGCGGCCCAGGAGCAGCTGAGACAGGGGGCTGGCTGGAGTAGAGAGTGCTCTGTTTGAAAAGGCGGGAGGGAGGGTCTTAGACCCTTATCCAAGAGACGCCCAATGTTCCTGTGTCAGAAGCAGGACTGAAAAAGTTTGCAGAAACAATATTTGCTGAAAACTTTGCAAATTTTGCAAGAGACCTAGCCTCAGAGCCAAGAAACAAAAGATGAGCAGAATAAACCCAAAGAAATGGAGCCAAGACATCACAATTAAACTTACTAAACTACTTAAGTAGTTTTTGCTTGAAGTAAAGGTCAGCACAAAAGAACCTTGAACAAATCCGAAGGGATGCACTTTACCTGCGGAGGCAGGGGTGAGGGGAGCAGGCAACCGGAGGGGTTCCTGTTGGAGGTGACAGGGGCGCAGAATCAACACAGAATTCCCTTTTCAGCAAAAATGCTTCCAAGAGCCAGACACACTTGGAATTAGGAGTTGGAGACAGAAAAAAAAATGGTGTTTGAGTATAGCCTGGGTACACACTGAAATCCTATCTAAAAGAACAAAACAAAACAAGATCCTTTATGAATGAAGAGGCAGTTGGCACATAGCAAAGGAAGTTTGTCACTAGGAAAACTGTTATGAAACGTAAAGCAGGCATGGGAGCACGTGCCTGTGATCCGAGCACCTCAGAGACTGAAGCGGGAGGACTCAGTTTAAGGCCGGCCTGGGCCAGATAACAAGATCTGGTCCAGCTTGGTCTACATAGCGTGGCCGGGTCACAAACAGCAGCAAATAATGATCAAGTGAAGTTCTCACATAGCAAGGAAAGACAGAAAATCTTCACCAAGTAAGCAAATGCACCAGGAAGCACTCACGGCTCTTCTTGTGTCTTCTGAATTATGTCGGATAACTCAACCAAACAATAATACCTTCTGGCATGGCTCTAAATGTAGAGGAAATAGTGAAAGGGCTCGTCAGTGGGGGAGGGGTAAGGGATAGAGTGGGAGGTGGCATTTCTGTATGTCACTCAAGCTGGCAAAATGGTGACACCACTCATGCGTATGATAAAATACATAGAAAGGGTTTTTTTTTTAAAAAAAAAGTGATTTAAAGATATATACAGAAGTACTAGATAAGTCAAAGTGAGATTCTAAATGACATAAGCAGACCACAGGAAGGCAGTCATAGAAAAGAGAAAAAAACAAAGAAAAGAGAAAGGTCAGGCTACAGCCATAAAGTATCAACAAGGTTATTGGGCATAAATGGCTTACCTGTTAATTAAAAGATGGACTGACAGAATGAATTTTAAATTGACTCAGTTTCATGCCATCTATAAGAAAAATTCCTGGGCACTGGAGAGATGGCTCAGCAGTTAAGAGCACTGATTGCTCTTCCAGAGGTCCTGAGTTCAAGTCCCAGCAACCACATGGTGGCTCACAACCATCTGTAATGGGATCTGGTGCCCTTTCCTGGTGTGTCTGAAGACAGCTACAGTGTATGCATAGACATAAAATAAATAAATCTTTTAAAAAAAGAAAAATTCTAAGACATGACACAAATGGGTTGGCAGTATAAGAACAAGAAGGTTTCATTATGCAAACTTCAACTTAAAAAGAAGCCTCAGCTGTGCTAATGACAAGCAAAGATTTCCGGAGGAAGAGAGGGATGTCAGAACTGGACAAATGCACCCACAAAGAAGACTCATAAACTCATAAAACTGGGGTGTAAAAACTGTCCTGCAGTGACTCTTAGGAGTGGGGGGAGGTTGTCATTTTATGGCTTGATTTCCGATTTCTAAAAGATCCAGTCTAAGATACAAGTAAAAGGTATCCGAGGTTTTCCTCAGGGTTCTACAGAATAAGGGAGAAGCAGGTGGGGTTGTTTAGAAAAGTGGTTAGCCAGCAGTCAGTCCCACGCCACATGGGGTAGACATGTGGCTTCTGGTTTTGTTCTCTTTGAGGAAGTCTCATGTAGCCTAGGCTGGCTTTGAACTCATGGCTGAGGATGACCTTGAACAGATCCTCTGGCCTCCGTCCCTGAGACTTTTGGGCTGCTCGGGTAGCCGTTGGGCAGGTTAGGCTCCTGACTTGGCAGGCAAGCTTGGTGTGAATCTTCGGTGTTGATTATCTTAGTGACCTTGGAGAAGTTATTGAACTTTTTACCCCGCAGGGCGAATACCCGATGCAGAGAGATGATGCTACCCGGGAAGAATGTAAGGAGAGGAAAGGGAGGCTCTTCACGGTCGCCTCACCTGGAGAGACAGGAAGGAAAATTAGAAGAGAGAGGCACAACTGCAGGTGGGTCTGCATGCCAGAATCCAGGAAAAGGTTTAAAGGTTGTAGCAGCTAAGAGCTGAGAAGAAGAAGCCCTTAGGGTTGATGTTCATTCAGGTCTTGGCTGATAATGGCTTTGGTTCTGTGGGGAGCACTTTGACCAAACTCAGTGCTGAGAAACAGGGCGCTGCTCTCAGAACAATGGCAACAACAAGAGGCCCAACAGTGGCCCAGAGGAAGGGACTCCAACGAGGTTAAGGAGCAGAGAGGAATTTGAGAGGAAGATGCTGAAGAGCAAAGAGGGACTGTTCCCATCCCTGGATTCCAGGGGTGGGGGTGGGGGTGGGGGTGGGGTGGGGCTGTGCACATGAGTGTGCAAATGTATCTTTGACATTCTGACACCATGTCAGGTGTGTACTCAGAAGTGCACATTCTAATATGGCTGCTGGGCCAGACAGTGGATCCGTTTTCAGTATTTAGTGGAAGCCCACAACTGTTTTCCGTGGCAGCTGCACTGTCTCTCACCCTCCACGGACTCTGCAGCACCTGTGTGTTTTATTTGCTATGTTGAAACAGCATCCTCTGAGATGTCAGGTGATGTCTAGCCGTAGTTTTGACACATTAGTGAAGAAAAGTATGGGGTGTATATATATATGTAGAAAAATATAGTGTACATATATATTTATATTTGTACATGCACAAACATATATGCAACGGAATATTATTTAACCTTAAAAGGAAGGAAGATAACCCTATCTTAGGCTATAACATGGGCAAACCTGAGGAACTTTACCCTCAGTGAAACAGAAGGTCACATGCCAAGCAATTGCACTTCTGTGCTTCTCTGAGGTGGCTAAAATTGTGTCATAGAAGCAAAGAATACAGGGTGGTGTCCAGGGCTGGGTGAAGCTTGAGGACACTACTGGTAGTTTAATTGGTATGATGTTCCAGTGATCAGAGACTTTTAAGCTCTACTAGAGACTGTGGCACACTGCGACGATAGTTGACAAGGTGATATAGTGCCCTCCAGCATTTGTGCAAATGGTGGATATCACATTTAATGTTTTTGTTTGTTTGTTTGTTGTTGTTTTTTGCACAAAAGTAAAGGAACACCAGGGAACTCTTACGAGAGATAGATCACATATTACCTTGAATTGGTGATGGGATCCCAGGTATTCATAGAGTTCAAAGCTCATCAAAATAGACATATTAGGTACATGCAGATCCGTGTGTGCTAATCATTCCTCAAAGCTGGAGAGAGGGGGAGGAGGGAGGGAGGAAAGGAGGAGGACCGGTTCATCCTTGGTAGAGAGGCGGGCTCTAGAGCAAGGCAGGAAGTCATCCCAAGCAGACTGGGATTGTACCCAAGGCTGCAAGGTCTGTCCCTGAACGCCCCTCCTCTTGGGTTTTATCTGATACCCGTTCAAAAGAAAGGGACAGCAGAGGAGAATCAGGAATTATAAAGGCTGACTATCTTATTCAGCACAAGATGGAATCGTGATGTTTTAAAAGGTTAGTTTCTGCTTTCTATATTGGCACTGGCTTGTTTATACATGGAATATGTCTGGGATTTGCTTTACCCTGTGGGGCATCTAACGATTACTTCTTTGTTCTTCTAGGGAGAGGATCTGAAGCAGTTCTTTTAGGAATCCACGTGCTGTGTCAGACACTCTATACTTCCTCACCATGACTAGGAGTAGATGACATTAGTCATTAGTCATTTAGACATTAGTCATTTGGGATGGTGGAGCATTGGGCAGTATGCTAACAATCCCTTGGCAGAGAGGCTGTGTTCCTGTTTCATTATTCTCGAGAGTGACCAGTCTGCACTGACCTGTTCACGCCCCCTGGGCAGCCTGTGTGTCCAGTCTGGAAATCCCTGGGGAGAATGTCATTTCTCCATCCTCGGGTGTGGGGTGTAGGTGCTTTGCTCAGTCACTGTGGACCTGAGGACTCAGGTGGCAAGTCCTGCAAGGTCAGTTTTGTCTGAGGCTGCTACTGGCTGGGTGTTGTTTGAGAGGCTTGCGCAACAGTAGTTAGTGGGCGATGTTGGTGACCACACCTGAGAGAGGAGGAGCCTCCCGGAAGGCATTTAGGTCATGGGAGCATGTCGGTAGGAGGGATGAGTGTGGGTCCTGTGGGAACCCCTAGGTTGTGATGAGTAACCTGACATAGCCCCTGACTCACTATCTCTCTCTGCCTTGCATATGACCCCTCCCTCTCACACCCACTCCCACCATGAAGTTATCCTCCATGCCTTGATGACCTAGAAGGCCCTCAGTGTTCTGCAAAGCTAGAAACCTCCAAGTCACATAGTCTCTGGCACTTTGTTATAGTATCACGAAATGGACCAAGATATTTATATAAGACTTCCTCCCTCTTTTCTTTAAAAAAGTATTTTTTTTTTCCACACAGGGTCTTAATACGTAGCCCAGGCTAGCCGAAAACCCATTCACTACGTAGCCAATGCTGACCTCTTCTTGCCTCTGCTGTGTCCTAAGGAGCACCGTCAAGGTTGAACTGACAAAAGACATTTCCCAGAGTTCTATGAGCATCTCTCTCCAAGCTGAGGGAACTAGCCTACACCTGTAGGCACCAGTACCTACATCTCTAGTGATGATGGTGTGGGGCCTGGAGGGAACAGAAACACACAGTGTACACAGAAGCTGAAGCTAGAGGGTCAAGCTTTATTGAAGTGATCATATTCATGTTTGCACCGTTCACCAGAGGTGGAAAGGCTAACTTTAAAAAGGGTCCCACTTCCTGTGATTCCATTCATATTTACCAAACGGCAATGTATATTGTCCAATGAACACATCCCACCTTAAAAGCACACACTAGCTCATTAAACTGTTCTCAGACAGCGTGAAAACAATATTTATAATATGCTAGACCCTTTACAAGTTCAATCTTTAGATACTTGGGGTGCCCTTGTAAAGCTAACTTTGTATAATTTTTCTAGGTAAGGAAGGCCAGTCATTAAAAAAATACTTTATATAAATTCAAAGTCAGAACTAAAATATTCATTCCTATAAAAATATCTTACTGATAAAACAATTAATTTCTACATAAATTGCTCTTTATAAACAAGCTATATAAGTTTTTCAGGACATACTAAGTCATACAGTTGACATAGGACTTGTCCAGGTGACTTCAAGGCCCAGTTATCACAAGGGCTTGGTTTTCAGAGATAGACCACAATTTTGACTTACATTGTGTGTGAACAGTTCAGTTGTTCTACAGTAATCAAACTCAAGTATCTATTTTCTAGCAGTCACTTATAGACAAACTCTTGACTTAGAGAAGGAGTCGTCAGATCGGTGTTGTCTACACAGAGGGTGCGTGCTCAGAAGGGTTCACCTGCACTTGACCTTGGAAGGCTTAACTTGGGAAACTTGTGATGGCATTCTGACCGCTATCTGAGATGAGCTCATTCACTTCATTCTGCTTGCTCTCTTTCAGGGCATGGTTGGGGTGGTTTCTCTGTGCCTGTGTTCTTTTGGATCTCCTAAAGCACAATTTAAGCAGCAGGTAACACAGCTCGGCCACATTGAGCAGCATACAAATCACAGAGGCAGAAATCATAAAAACCGTGAACACCGTTTTCTCCGTTGGCCTGGAAATAAAGCAGTCCACGAGATTGGGGCAGGGGTCGATGCCGCATTTCAGCACCCAGGGCAGGTGGTACCCATTGTAGAGGAAGTAGAACACGTACATGAAGGCGGCTTCGAAGATGATGCGGAAGAAGATGCTGCTGGTGTATGTCCACCACAGGGAGCCCTCAATGCGCACCTTCTGCCGTTTGATGTCCTCCAGGTCTTTAAACTCGTTCCTCTTCTCCCCTCGTCTAAACTTCCGGGCAGTTTCATGTCTGTAGTAGGCCACGTGCATGGCCACCAGCAGGGCTGGCGTGGACACAAAGATCAGCTGCAGGGCCCAGAGCCGGATGTGAGACACCGGGAAGAAATGGTCGTAGCAGACGTTCTTGCACCCTGGCTGCAGAGTGTTGCAGACAAAGTCCTCCTGCTCGTCACCCCACACTTCCTGGGCAGCTACCACTAGGATCATGACTCGGAAAATGAAGATGACCGTGATCCACACCTTCCCTATGCTGGTGGAGTGCTTGTTCACGCCACCGATGACAGTGTGCAGGGTCCCCCAGTCCATCGTGCAGGCTTATTCTTAAACAGATAAAAAGGAAGCAAAGCTAATTAGTAGAAGGCACCTCAGAACTAACTAACCAAGGCCATTAGTGAAATTACAAGGTCATGTGAGTCTCAACCGCTCATCTGCTGTTTACAGTGTTTCCTCATAAGGAACGCTCATGATAAAGATGTTCTCTCTTTCTGACCACAAATAACAAAGAGTGGACAAACTTCATTTATTCCTCTATGAGGCAACATCAGACCAGGACAACTGATTATCAACCAGACAACTCCCTTATTAGGTGAAGGGTTTGTTTCAATAAGTGATCGTTGCTGTAAATAGATACTTGATTTCACTTTTTGCATAATAACCATGCCTTTCACAGGTAAATTCAGCTAAACACAGGTTGTATGTTAGATTGCTGTTTGTCGTTACCTCACTGACGCAGGTAAACAAACACATGCTCAAGTTCCTTTTCTTCACTGTGCAAACACATACCTTATATCAGGGTGGTTTTATTCAAGGACTCAGGTTTTAATCATTAGGCAGCTTATCCAAGCCACAAAATACAGCAAAAATCACTCATTAGAATCACACATTCTGGTTAACTCAGCAGACTATGAAGAAACAGTGCCATTAATTGACCTTTTGCAGTGTATATTTATATTTTTAGCTTGAATGGTCCATCTGCTACAATCATGTGCTCTCAGGAAAGTTAATATCTTCAACTACCTCTTCCAAAAGAGAATCACAAGGTTTGACACAAACTGTTTCCTTGTTCTCTGGTGGAAGCAGGCCATGTGCCGGCTGGTGCTCAAAAAAGAAAAAAAGAAAAGAAAAGAAAAGAAAAGAAAAGAAAAGAAAAAAATGGGTCCCATTGCACTAGGGGCCACAGCAGCCCAGGGCTGTCCTCCCTTCTGAAAGACTGGTTTGCAGAGAAAGGGTTTTCTTCTGTCTACAGCACTGGTCCGCAGCCTTCCTAATCCTGGGCCCTCTAATACTGTTCCTCATGTTGTGGTGACCCACCCCAACCATAAACTTATGTTCGTTGCTACTTCATGACTGTAACTTTGATTCTGTTATGAATCATAATGTAACATCTGTGTCTTCCAGTGATCTTATGAACCCCGTGAAAGGTTCCTTCGACCCCCAAAGGGCTTGAGAATTCCCTCGCTATGGTGAACGCTTGCCGCCACTGATTCTCTGGGAGTTTCACATCTTGCATTTTGCTCACACTCACTTTCCAATCCTTCCATGTTTGCTCCCCATGTTTGTGCCCTCCCCCTAAAAGTAAAAATGAAAATAAAAATTAAAAAAAAAGAAAGAGAAAAATAACTGCTATCTATATACTCTCTAGAGCATGATCAAACTCAGCGGCCTGTCCCCCTAAACAGAACTGAGTCCTTTCCACCCACAGTACCCCACCCAGAAGCCATCAACTGTAGAGAGCCATCAATTGTTCAGCATCTTAATCACATTTTTAAACAGTTCTCTTCAGTGGCTTCCTGTCTACAAACGGCCACTTCTTATCCACTGGACATCCTTAGAAACAAGGACCCTCAGGCAACTCCCCATCGACTTTGAGGGGATAAAACAGTCACCAAAGTCCTTTTGTTGCTAATCTCAGGAGAACTTTCTCTTCTAAGTGAGTGAGGAGCACTGGCCCCTCCCCCCAAATTAACCGTGGTCAGTGTCTCACTGTTCCAGGTCCTCGGCCTTCCCTCAGCATTGCTGTCCACTCTTCACCTGACCACCGTGCCCCTTGGGGTGTCCTTGGTTTGACTAATTTTAGAGTCTCTACTTTTCTCAGAGAGGCACCCGGAAGCTGCCATGTCCATCTGACATTTGTGTGCTGATTTCTGCTCCTGTCAGGTCAGGCAGTGGCATCTGAGGTCACACAATGGGGGTGAAAGCAGGTATGATAGGGTATATCTAGAAATTTCCCTGTTTTGGTTCCAAGAGTTTGTCCCCCGCCATGGACCAGAACATTGATCTGAATGTTCATAGTTCCGAAAACTGACCACGTGCTGTCAGTATAAGAAAGGTACGGGGAGAGGTGGAGTCTTTGAGCCCCACTGAGCCTTAGCTAAACCCTCTCCCCAGTACAGGTGTTAAACTGATGCAATGATTTTAATTTAGCCTGGACTGGCTATATCTTAGTTCTTTTAATAAAAAAGAAGAACTGAATTTCATCATCGAGGATTTGTAAAAGTGGAGGGAAGAAGGTTCTTAAAAATTGTGTCCCTTGTTGTGAAGGGCAGATGAAGGTGTAGGACCTAAAGCCACAGAGAGATGGGGGACAGTTCAGATCAAAGGTTAATGGAGAGACCTAAATCTGTAAAACAAAAAGGAAATGGGAAGAAAAAGTAAAACATCCCCAGTATGAAAAGAAGAGAGAGACACAGTGCTCAGAGTACCAAACAGCGGTGGGCACAGTCTTGGGTTATACTGCTATGGTTAGCTTGGATGCTGTTGTTTTTGAGACAGAATCTCATGTAGCCCAGACTGGCCTGGAACTCCTGATTCTTCTTCCTGTACCTCCTGAATGTTGGGTTTACAGGCATGTGCCAACATGCCTCACAGCGAACAGTACCATTTTAATTGTCAACCAATAAAAGGTATCTATTTAATTATTGCCAATGCTGGGGACTGGACCCCAGAACTTTGTATGTGTTAGGTGAGCAATCTATCGACTGAATTACACCCAGGAGCCTGACCTGGGCTACTTTCTGTTTAATCTCCAGCAAAGTTCTAAAATGACACTCTTTAACTATTTTGGTTTGGTAACAATTATCAGGGCAATGGCATGGCCAGCATCTTAGGTATAGCTAGTGTTTGTAGACCTCTCATAACATCAGTAACATAATTGATCCTTACAGTTCCTTTAATAGCACACCACAGCTCTGTAGTCGAAGGAGTCACCGAGCTCTGTAGGAAGAGCTCTGTTATCAGCAGGACATGAGTGTCTTTCCTCTTACTTTTGTAAGAAATTTTGTCTTACATTTTTCCATAAGACAAACTTACATTTGTCTTATGGAAAAATGACTGAGGCAACCTGAGAACTGAGTGTCCAGGCTCCCTGAAGACATACCCACTTTGTGGCTCAGGGATGATCCTGGTATTCCTGGGCACCTGTGGAAGTATAGGCAGGTTTCACAAGGGGAGCAGCTAAGAGGACCAAGACAAACTAGTTTGAAGGTCCGGACTGTGGAACACCTGACAGTAATGTTGGAAGTTGTAGCAGAAAGCTTCAGACCCTGTGCTGATCTGGGACTGAGAAGCTGGACTGAAATGTTTAGCATTAACAGCTACCTGCAGGTTTGAAACACTGAAATAGTGTCTCCATAAAGCATTTATGCTCAGCCCCAGAAGCCTTTAGTTAGAGGCAGGCTGAGTCCCAATAGGCAGATTACTGTGAAGCCATGGTCTCAAGCCTCCACAACTAAAGAGTATTAAATATTCTCTTATTTACTACATACTCCATGCCCCAAAGGGACTTCCATTGCCTACCATAAGTATCAGTGTGATAAAAAAAAAACCAACCTTTATCTTAAATAATATAAATTATGCAAATTAAGTTTTAGCCCTTGATGAAAGCCACTGTATTAAATTTCCTAAGTGTTGCTTCCGTGCTCTGGAGGCGTGTCAGTAAGTGACCCATGGGGAGCAGAAATGTAGAAGTCTTGAAGTTCACACACACTTTGCCACAGCTGTTCCCCCATGAGGCCTTGTTTGTTTTAAAATGTCCTCTCGCTAACGAGTTAGCACATAACTCCCACAGTTTGCTCAACAACTTGCTGAATGGATGAATTTTATCAAATAAAACCTTTCCCTTTCCCCAAGGGCTGCAATGTCCATGGGGTTTGAATGGTCCTGCTGTTAGAGCTCTGCTTCCTCTGTAAGCCTTCTGTCACATCCCTTGTCCCTGGCCACCTGACATCTAGGAAGCAAATGGATCAGGGTCTCAAAGGACCAGACAGGGCTGGAACGAATGTTGAGGGGCTGAGGACAAGAGATCATGTCTTCTTCCAAAGAATATTGGTCTCTAGAGGACAGAACAGGCAGAGACAATGCTGGCATTAGCTTTAATGTTTGTCCCCCATGACCCTGGGCCTCCAAAACTTTCTATCTTCCTACCACACCTAAATAAAAGATAATCAATTTTCAATACACCTACTTTATTTATTATTAGAAGCCAAGACTCTAGCTGTATGTGGTGGTATGTGCCTATAATCTCAGCACACGGATAACTGGGCAGAAGGATTGGAAGTTTCAGGCTCTCTTGGGCTACAGGATCCTATTGCAAACAAATACTTCAAACCAAACAAAAATTACACAGGAAAGCAACCTCAACGATGATTCTAAACCTTTAGAGCAGTGGTCCTCAACCTTCTCGTGACCCTTTACACATGTGTTCCTCACGTGAAGACCCTAACTATAAAATTATTTTTGTTGCTACTTCATAACTGTAATTCTGTTACTGTTACAAGTCATAATGTAAATATCAGATATTTACAGGGGTCTTAGGCAGCCCCTGTGAAAAAGGAGGTTGACCCCAAAGGGGTCATGACCCACAGGTTGAGAACAGCTGCTTTATAGGAAGACATGGGAGTTCTAAATCACCAAGGAAAACAAGGTTAAACGTAAATATTGGTGTGCTTAGCTTACTGGTCATTCAGTCAGGTAAAAAGCAGGGCACCAGATTCAAGGCACCGTCCTGAAAAGCAATAAGCACTTGTTTGTTTGTAACAGAAGGAGTGAAAAAGAGGGCTATTACTATTTTCTGTAGCTCACTCCAACCCTAACTGGCTGCACCAAAGGCCTGAGGTGAACTTAAGCTAGTCCCTTCCTTCAGTGAAATGGCTCTTTCAGATTCTTGGTCATCCATGAGGGTATCTTCCATAAAGCCTTGGGTATCCTACACAGCAGTTCTGCAGTGGCCCAAAGCAAGGCAGAGAGCGGAGCTCACCTTACAAGGATTAGGAGCCAGTTTAAAATGAAGGATCGTTTGGGGGATTCCTGAGTCCTACACTTCCCTATCCGTGACTTCAGCTCCTGGGAAAGCATGACTGCTTTCAGGAGACTCGTCCCTGTCCAAAGAGCCCCTGAGAAGCGGACACGGACAGCTGAAGATGAGAGGACTTGTTCCTCCTGGCCTGCCTTCTCAGTGGGCAGAGGCACCCTGGCCAGTGCGAGACAGACTGAGACAGGGCCTAGAACCTGTCACCCGGTAGTAGCCACCACTCTGAGAGGAGGTCACTAATGCAGAAATCACTTCTCAAATTACTGCAGCCCCCAGAACCCTTTGCTGCCTGCGGTGAACAAACCCCCACTTCGCTTCCATGATTCAGTGGGGCCAGAGCTGGTGGGAGGAGGCTTTTCAGTGACGAGCAAACTATTAACCATTTCTTTGTATACCAGGGAGGTTCGTTTAATCTGACAGCTTCCTGGCTTGCTGATAAGGAACAAATACATAGATATACTTAGCCCCATAGATGTCACCTTACAAGAATGTAGTTCCATTTAGGTTTAGGAAGACAAAGCACATCTATTTCTGAGATGTATTTAATTACAGTGCATAACTTTGTACTCATTCTTGATATTATAATTCCAATTTTAAATATTTGCCTCTAAAGATACAGTGGTGCACTCACTTTTGGGACACACTAGAGTAGTTTTGTTCTTCCTTTGACATTTCAAATAAGCTGGGCCTACTTTTGTTCCAGCAGTGATGTGATTCCTTGATCATTTTTTATAATCCTGTTTTAAGACAGGTCTTGCCATGTATTTCTAACTGGCCTTGTTCTCCTAGAGTAACCTCAAACTCACAGTAATTCTCCTGTCTCAGCCCTCAAGAAGCTATATATCATAATAACCAGCTTCTGAAACTTTTGGTATTTGAAGACTTAGGACAATTCTATTAGACTGAAAGAGAAAACATGAGGACAGGTGAGCTGTGATTGTCAGCCTCTGCCAGGGGGAAGAGGGGCCGGCGAGAGGAGAGAGAGCCTTGTCTTCTGAGTTAGACCTGCATGTTCAGCAAGGACAAACTGAAACTTTTTACTTAGGAATTTAATTACAGCTGGCTAAATCATGTCATTTTTAACTCCATGGAAGATAGAATCCAAATGAAACCCCTCAGTACACAGAAAGAGCTTTCTTTTTCTAGAACAATCTATAGTACACTTTGAAAAAAAAAAACCCCACTTGATGATTATTTAATAGAATCAAGAGGAAAGTGGACTCCTTACGATACCCATGTGGGCTTTGTAGAGCTATAGGTACAAGAAAACCTGGTTGAAGCAAAGCATCCAAACCTGAGTCTCGTTCCCAAGGAATTCCAGGGTGTCCAGTTCAAGGGCCACAGCAAAATCCCTCTGCAAGGACTTTCAGCCTTCCCTCCTCTGGAAGTCAGCAGTGTTAGTGGTGGTGGCACTGTACTGCTGCTCTGTTTAGGGTGGCAGTGAGAATGTCACCTGTTGAATGAAAAAAAAATCATTGTCTCCAATGTTGTCAAGTTCTGTGCAAGTTCGTTGGACAAACTTTGTATCTCCAGACGCAGTAAAAGGTAAATTTGGGAACTGTCAGTTACCAAATTTCATACTCCTCTGCCCCACGGAAGGCTCTCTCCAGGGTAGCTCGCTTTCCTTGCAAACCACAACAGTAGTACTGGCGATGATAATCCACTGTCCCAAACCTCAAACCCAACTTCCAAGTATGCAAGCAGTGGTAGAGTTTGAAAAGCTGGGTACAGCCACCTCCCCAGTACCAGAGTTAAAAAAAAAAAAGGCAAATTTGAAAAGTCATCCTTTAATCAAGAAATCTCTAGAAATCTCAGGTGACCCAAGAGACAACCTGATAGTCCAGTTTGAAATTTAATGACGCAAACCATCAGGATCTGTGATTTCAAAACAGTGAGTAGTGATGGCATCAGGTTTAGGATTCATATACCTGTCAACATCCACTCGGTGCCAATGAGAACTTTGCTGTGCCTTTAGATAGAAGAACGGGCAACCCACAAAGCTGTGCTTCTTATTCCAAATGACAATTACCTTCACCATCCCTTCTCTAGGCCTTCTTAGCAGTTGCCTGTTCCAAGCAAGGCTCTCTCCTCTCCAAACATTTCATTTAGGTTCAATTACAATGAAATGACTCCAAAAGCAGCAGGGGGAGGCTCCTGGGGCCCAGTTCTACTCTCCTAGATGAAGCAACAGCTCCTGAAAAAATCCTTCCTAGAATGGTGTAAGATTATGGCCCCAGGGGCCAAGAAACTTGAGTTACAAACAATCTTCCTATAATTGTATTCCACCTAACCAATGCACCCAAACCCAGTCTCTGGAATTTTCAGACTGAATCAGATCTGTATAGTGAGGATATGCAAGTCAGAATTTGCTTTTTATTGATGAAATCATTGGAAGACCCTACCCAACCCGTCTCCTTAGCTCACACTGCAAGAGAGAAAACGAAGCAGAGAACAAAGTCACCATGGGAATTTACCTTTCAATACCAGTTACCACTTGTGACCTGGGTTGGTGGACCAGTCTTCTGGGTCTCAAGTCCCAGTGTGAGGTCAACTGGAACCCTTCACACCCCCAGTGAAGTGACAGGCTAGCACCCAGGAGGCTCCCTCCTTCACTGCCTCCCTTTCTTGGCAGTGCTCAGACAACCCCCCCCCCCAAGACTCTGCTGGACCCAAAGAGCTGACAAAGCTCTCCACAGGGGCAGTTCTGAGCAGCATCCCGCAGTTCTAAGGAAACTGCAGCAGGACAGGACGTTTTTCTTTTAGAACACTGGCTAGATTCTGCTAGAACTGGGGCAAAGAAAGCGTAACATCTACTTAAAAGGAAACAAGGCTGCAGCGTTAGACTTAATCAGGCACAAACTGACTAAAGTCTCCTGGTTGGTGTCCCTTACCGAGGCTGCAGGTCCATGGACTTTCCAGTGTCCATAGCTGTATGAAGGCCACACTCTGAGACTGGATGCCTGGTCCCCAGGAATAGAAGGGAGCCCAAGACTGCAAAATCCAGGCTGCTAACACCCAGGACCAGGCTCATTCAGGAAGTATCACCCGCGTCTGAACTTTTTAATCCAACGTGTCACCAATTACTTTTAATTACTATTGTGCACTCTACTGTCATCTTCGTTTCATAAGTTCCCGAGTCTTAATCATGCAGCCCGAATGGGCATTTCTCTCCAAGTCGCAGGTAAACATCATTGCTTACTCCGCCTTTCTGCCTGCTCCCCAAATCCAAGCGGAACAGGTCGGTGACAGCCCAAAGCCAGCAAAGGAAATGAGAAAAGGGACTTAATCCGGACTCTGGTCACTTTAAACAACATGATGTATTTATAAAACCTGTCGTGCAAGTCAGAGGGGCATGGTGCATGCAGAAGTCAAACTAGTCCATCCCAGTTCCTGCTGCAGTGTACGAGGGAGGGGGCGGCGCAGGTGACAACCACCCCGCTGCGGTTCCAGTCCGGGGGGGGGGCACAAAGGCCGGGTGCTGATGGGAGGCAGATAAGGATGCGGGCATAAGGATGCGGGTACCCCCGACACCGTCGAGACTCTCTCTGTAATTGCTGGGCCACCTCGGGACACTCGCACCCCCGCGACCCACAAATCTGAAGAGGAAGGGGACAGACCATTTCCTTCACCTGCTCGGGCTTCTCGGAGGAACTGCTCCCACTCGCGCTTACCTGGTCGGTGGGAGCCGGCTCCCAGCTCGCAGCGGCACCCAGAACTCCGGCCCTGGCGCAGGTTGGATCAGGCGCCGGCGGTTCGCGGCGGGAACGGAATCGGGGACAGTGCGGGTGGAGCCCCGGTTTCCACCTGCGGCTTCTTTTAACCGCGCCCCACCCCGCCTCTGCCTGACGCCGCTCGCTCAGGAGGGCTGCGGGAGAGAGCGCGGGCACACGACGCGCCCGCTGCGGTGCGCACCGCCCTCTTTTTAGGGCTGAGGAGCGGGGCGGGTCCCCTTGTGTGTAGCAGGGAGCAGGGGGACCTTCCCTGTAGTGCCAGGGAGCAGAGAGAGTCCTGTCTGAGGGGTAATATATTAGGGCACTTGTTGGGATCCTTCTCTGAAGCCAGGGACCACTGCGAGTGTCCCCTAGGAAAGTCGCCAGGTGTAGGATGGTCTTCCCTTGGGTTGGGGACACAAGGCATGTCCCTTCTTGTAGAAGTGGGTGGAGCGTGGACCGCGATGGGCAAGCTCAGCCAGATCCCATCAAGGACAGGGAAGGGTTACCCGCTGAGGCCTTGCTGGGACCGGACACTGGAGGGCTCCTTAATGAGATGAGATTGCTAGGGGAACAGGCTTTGGGTGAATGGATCCAGCTAGCAGCATGTCGTGCCTGTTGGTAGTCCTGTCAGGGAGGCTTGTTTTCATCCTTTCTGGACCCTTCGGGCACCCTCTCCTCTGGAGCAAGCAGCCTGGGGGTTCTTTATTGCTTAATGACCACTTAGGATTCTCAAAGGTCTGTTTTTATTAGTCACCTGAATCCTTTATTTACCGCAACATCCAGGGAAGGGGAGTGGACTTTTCCTCTTGAGAGACCCCACTGTGCCTGCTGGAAGCCATGTAAGGACCTGAGTTTTCAGGGCCTGCCCTTCAGACAAGAGATGTGTAACTTGGTTATTTTACAAAATTGGTTGGCAGGTGTGTTCTTACCTGTTGGGTCATATTCTCTCACAAAACAAGAATAATAGTGCTTCCTAAAATGTCTCTCCCAGGTCATGGAAGCTGAGTCGACACTATATAAAAACCCACCTTATAAAATACTTGAACCAGCCAGGGTTCTCAGAATTGTACCGGAATCACAAAAATTTGGAGCATGTAGATGGTCTCTAGAATGACCTTGAACCCAGGGATGGAGACAAAAATGAGGCAGCTGTAGGCTGTCCTGGTGTGCCTCCCTGCCGCCCACAGTCTGGCCACAGCAAGTTCTTAGTTCCTTCTCCACCCTACCTGAAAACACTCCGGCAGGCTCACCTGGGGCCATTTCCCCCAGTAAGCAGGCTGTAAACTTCTTTGAGGATAATAAAGTTTTAGGTTCTGGCTTTCTTTCTCCTTTCTTCATTCCTACAGTAAAGGTCACTTTGCACATAGTAGGCATGGGTCCACAAGGATCTGTGCGCATTGCTTGACAGAGCTGAAACCACACAGCAGATAATCCTGAAGGGCAACTTTTGCTTCTCCCTATAGAATGACACGACATTACCCCGGCTCTGGCTCCTTGTACAACAGTCTCGGGGCAGGCAGGTGGGAGATACTCCAGGGCTACACAGGACAGAAGTCAGATGAAAGAGCTGGGAGGATTGCTTTATAACACGGGTATCCAAAGAGGAGCCCACTCAACATAGAAAATCACCTCCTTCCTGCGCACATCCTCTGTGCCAGTGCAGAGGCCATTGAGCTATTTCTAGGCACCTTTATTGTTCAGTGTTCTCTTCTTGTCAGGCAGGCTTCTTGCAGCAATTAATGTAGACTCAGCAAGCTTATTGAGCTGATGAGCTTCTCATCAGGAAACTGAAGTCAGTTAAACATCACGTGGGAAGGATACGAAGGTGCTTGGAGTGGGGACGAACCATGTGGCTTTGTGTGTCAGACACGAAAACATTCAGGGGACAAACCTACATCTCACAACATCAGACCACCCTGAGACAGACCCTTGTAGATGTGGCTGTAACTGGCAACTGGAACTAATCTGAATACTGCCTCCCCTCTGCATTGCCGTTGTGATTTCTAAGGCCTCAAATTTAATGGGCGCGAGATGTGTCAAGTGTGGATTCTGCAATACGAGACAAGAGGAGGTGAGTACAAGAGGCTCTTGAGAACATTTCTGCCCTCTTGTTCCTTTGCAAAAGGAGGGGAGGAGACTCTTCAGTTCCTCTGCCTGGCAGCTGGTGTATGTAAGGGAGAGAGCCCTGTCCCAATGCTCAGACTTTCACCGACCAGTCTGGAAACACAGAACCAGACTGTGTTTGTCACTGGCATAGTTCTCCATGCCAGGAAGACAGGAAAATGTGTGTTCTTTGAAATAAAAGCAAACATTTGTCTATTCATTCAGCAACAGACCCAGATTGTATTTAGCAGACCATCCCTCGTTGGGGTTTGTCTGATTCTGTCCGCAGGATTGACTGGGGGTTAAGTACTTTGCGAGAACGGCCATGGAAGGGAAGACTTGCTTCCACACACTGGAGACACATAACTGATGAACTGCACCTCCAGCTCTTACTGCTGATGCCCACGGTGGTCAAGTGGCTGAGGTAGTGGCTGTCAGGTGTTGCCGCTGCAAGATCGCTCTCTCCCTCTTCCACGGAGTACTTCTCTGAAGGAGATCACTTGCACCCCCTATGCCATCTGTTAGTTTATGCGGATAGGATTTGTCCAAAGGGGACACACTCAGAAAAAATCCCAGCCACTTCTTCAGCACATCCGCCTGGGGATTTATTCTGCAATTTGGGTAACAATCCAGTGCTACCGTCATTGTTTTGTTGTTCAGAGGTTTCCACGTTTTCACTCACCATTGGCTTCCCTTTGCTGCGCACCCACAGCTGTACATATATGTGTCTGCCACAGCCCTTTCTGTCTGCCACTGTACCGTACTGAAGACTCACTTCAGATACTCCCGGTTCCAACCCTGGAATCAGGCATTTTTCTAAGGAGCTGTGTCCCTTTCCTGGAGTTCCACTGTAGGACGCATGCTTGCTTGCATAGTTGTTGGCCTTCCTGCTCTGCTGTGAGATCCTCACGGTTGGCATCCTCTGGCTCTTCAGACCCCTGTACAAGCACAGTTCTGTGCGTTGATGTACTTTGGGATCCCAGCAGGTGTCAGGTAAATGCATCTGAGAAGTATTCGTGGGACCGGATGTAGCTCAGATAGGTACAGTTGCCTAAAATGCATGAAGGCCTGGGTTTGTTCCCCTGAATAGTATACAGTAGGTGTGGTAGTAGACACCTGTAATCCCAGCATGCAGAAGGAAGAGGCAAGAGGGCCAGAAAACAGTATCTACCACTACATAGCTAGTTCAAGGCCAGCTTGAATGATTTGATGATTAATTGCCATCTTTAGAAGAATTTGGTTTAAAACAACAACAATAACAACAACCACAAGAGTGGCTCTAGCACATTTGACCATCAGTCAAGTGCCTTGTACATAATATGGCAGCAGTCGGACATATAACATTGTGCTTTCTGTAAAGAATGATTCAGTCAGAGACTGAAGCGTGATGTATGCTGTTATGTGGTAGAAGGGTACCTGACCCAGCCATTAAAAGGCTTTTACAGAGAACTATAGGGAATGGCATTGTGGTTCTTTACTCTCCAGATCCAGAAATAATGTTTGGAAGACACCACACTCAGAAACGATTCCATCCTAGGCCACAATGCCAGTGCATTTTCTGTTGGAGATGGACCTGCTAGGCAATGCCCACACATGGTCTGCTGTTGAGCCTAGAGAGAGAGTCATAAAAGTTGGGTGATTTGAAGGGTTATTTCCACCACGAGAGCCTGATACACTGGCCTTCTGGGAAAAAAAATCTGAAGTGTCTATAGTAGGGCACCTTCCCAAAGAATTCTGCATTCTCTGTCTTTGGTTTTTTGCTAACATGTATCCAGCCGACAGTCTACAACGGGGGGAATATTCCCTTTGAAATGACCATGCAGGGTTTAAGAATGTGGCAGGGCTATGAGGTGATTAGGCTTCCCTCTGAAGGCACTAATACCTTCATAAAAGGGTGAGCTTGGTCCCTGTCTTGGCCCTCTTCCCTCCTCCCATGTGAAGATGAAGTGATTTTGGAAGCAGAACTGCTCAGCTGGCCAGTATTTTGACATGCCCTTCCCAGCATTCAGAACTGGAGCCAGTAACTCTGTGCTCATTATTGACTGCTCAGTCTGAGGTGTTCTGTTAAGGCAGCGTTAAACCTGCTCAGACAGTAGCCAGCAGCTATGGGAATCTGGATGATATCGTCTGAGCTAGTAATGAGCCAACAGTCCCCTGCCACGTTCTACACAGGAAAGAGTCGCAGCTGCAAAGCAAACAGGCAGCTTGGGCATGACAGGCGATACCACACAGAGGCCAGAGAATGGCTCACAGGTAGGGGCTGCTGCTGGATGGGACATGGGGTGACAGGCTTTCAAGTGACACTGTAGAACAGCTGAGCCCCTGGGGCTGGGAATGAAGATTGCTAGGCCACAGTTGCCTCTCAGGAGGAAGACATTCAGTGAGCCAGCAGTACCTGGTATTGACAACCTTGGCCTTGGGCTGAGCTTAAAATCCCCTGTGAGAGGAGATGAAAATCTGGAGGAGAATCCAAGCTCTGCCTCTCACTCCTTTACCCTTACCCCCTGACCTCAGCTCCTGTCTGTGAACTTAACCTTCTTACCCTGTGCTTGCTGCAAACATGGACCGGACATCCATTCTTCCCTGGCTTCATTCCTATGGAATCTTCTAGGCCCTGCCTCCTTCTCCCTGACCCACCCCCACCCACCTACATTCTGGAACACTCTAACAGATATCCTGAAACAGTACAGTTCAAATGGAATTGAATCAGCATAGTTTGCTGATCGGGAAGAGTGGCTTCTCTGTTCAACACAATCCAAGCCAGAGGAAGTCTTTGTACTCAAGTCTTTATGCAACAAAATGCCACCTAGTGTAGTACAGATAATCAATTAGTCTATACCATCAGTCAGTCAGTCTTGGCAACTGAGTTTCAATCATTGGAGCATTGGATCAATGGACGCACATGAGTTGGAATGCTAAGCGGGGACAGTTAGGCTGTCCTGTTTGTGCTCATTCCAGCTCTCTGTGAGACACCATGTAGGCAAGCCACAGCTCTGTAGTGCTCAGTAGCTGCTTTGACACTGAGGCCTATTCGGTTCTAGAATTGTGAACAAAAGCCAGTTCAGATGTGCTTTCTGGGTTTGTCATAGCTTTGTTTTTTGGTAGGCATTGGTTGGAGACAACATGGAGGATCAAGAGCACACAGGCTCACCTGGGAGCACACAGGCTCACCTGGGGTGGGGGTGGGGTGAAGAAGGAATCAGGGAGGGTGGAGGTGAGGTAGTGAGGCAGCTGGGCCAGAGGAGGAGCCAGTGTGGCAATGTGAGCCCAGGCGGGACAGTTTCCTGAAGGATGATGTGGGAGTGAGTCAAGAGCTCTCCAAAGGCAGAGAACCCACAGGCAGTGTGTGCGTGTATTCAGAGAGCTTCCCTTCAGAGAACTGGCTTTTGAAATGTGGGGCCACCAAGTCAGAAACCCACAGGGCAGGCTGGAGAACCAGGCAGAGCAGGTGACTCAGCGCAGAGTCTCATGTCGGTCTGGGGCAGAGTTCTCTCTTCCTTAGCCAACCTCAGCCTGTTCTCTGGTGGCCTTCAGCTGATTGCATGAAGATCACTCACATTATGGAGGGTCATCTGTGTTATTCGATCATAACTGTTGTTCACATCTAAAAATTTACATACATCTGTCTTCCTGACATCTAGACTGATGCTTGTCCAGACACATCTAGGACCTTTGGACTAGGCAGGTTTGTATGTAACATTCAACACTTGTGGACTCATTCATCCCCCCAGCAGATGCTAAATGCTTCCTGTGTTAAGCTTTTGAACCCTGCAGCACACAAGTTCCTTCTCCTTTGAGGGTCATGGTTTGTAAGCAACCAAGTGTAGAACATTGGTAAGGACCATGCTAAGGTCAAAGGCTACTGTGTGGCCAAGAGTATGAGAGCCACAAAAGGGTTTCTGGATGGAGCTGGTGCTTGTTTAGGGCCTCATTTTATCTGTGCTCTACACTCCCATACATGCTACTGTTTGTGTGAGCCAGGGGTTTGCTATACAACCCGGGTTGGCCTTGAACTTGAGATCCTCTAGCCTTGGCCTCCTGAGCATTGGGAATACATCTCACCCATCAAGATGTGAAGCGTTATCTGTTGTCTGTAATAAATGAGCTTGTAAATAATTTTAATTTTGTATTCTGCTTTCCCCACAATAAACATGTAGTTATATTTGTCATGAGAGAAAAGATTAGAAACAAGCCAGAAGAGAGTTGGGATATTTAAGTATAACTGCCTTCATTTTTTTCTCTTAAAAAGATTAGTAATACTGGAGACACACATTTGTGTGTGTGTGTGTGTGTGTGTGTGTGTGTGTTTGCCATTGGGAATAAAGAGATTGCTACCATCAGATGTCAAGTTCATTAACTACAGATGCATAAAAGCATGCTTTCAGAGCGCTCACTTCCTGTGCTGTCTCCCGCCTCTTTACTCCTTTCCCTTGACTGCTCGCTAAATTAGAAGCCTGGGGTTTGGACAGTGTTAGCTGGTGGTTAAATTGCCAATGAATGCTTGCGGGGCCTGGGCAGAAGACTGCAATGTTTTCAGTTCTCCGGAGAACTAAGAAACCCAGCAGAATCACCAGGCAGCGCTGAACACAAGACTTGCGGTGCCCGGAAGTATAAAGCAGACCACCTGCTGATAAGTCTCACTGGAGTCTCCCTTAGTGTTTCTGTGCAGATTTTCTCAGTACCATGACAGCTCACCTTCCATTGTCAGCCTGCGTAGATTTGGAGTCACCTAGGAGACACCACTCTGGGCGGGACCACGCGGACTGATGGAGAAAGGAAGACCCACCCCGAATGTGGGCAGCCATCCTTTGGGCAGAGGTTTCGGGTTGGATTTAAAGGGGAAGTGGAACTGAATGGTATTATGCAGCTGCAATGTGACCTCTTGCCACTACAGCCTGTCTACGCCTGCCCTGCCATGGAGGTCTGTGTCCTTCTTAAACAGTGAGCTGAAAAGAAACCTCAAGTTCCTTTTGTCAGGTAATTTGTCATAGCAATTAGAAATATCCTCCCTTTCCACCCTCTCTTGGCTACAATGGCTCTAATCATTCTTCCTGGTAAAGGACGTTTCTCCTTAGCTAGTGGCTGTGTGTTTGGTGACTAGAGGTGGAGGGCATGTGGGAGACTTGTTCTCTAGCTCTGGAGTCCCACTCAATGAGCAGCAAGTTGTAATTGTATTTTCAGACTATTCTGGGTATCATTTGAGAGAGCACGGGGTATCTGAGGTTGAGTATGCAGGAGGATGGGAAAGAAAGGCCCAGGTCTGAGAAACACAATGAGTTATGATGGAGTCTGTAATATTTCCCATGGTCCCAGATGCAGTGCTCTTTTGGAAAGTTCTGGAAACTTTGGTGGTTTGGGTTCTACCTGATAGAAACAGGTCACAAACACGTGTATCTCATCCACATTCCTGCCTTGCCCTCTCTGCTTTCCCCTCCTACCACTCCAGCCTCCTCGGACCAAGCTCTCCCACTGTGCCTTCCCAGCCACGAGGAAACCCTTTGAAACTGTGGCTGACATAAACCCTGAACTTGTCTACATCAGGCATTTTGGTTACAGTGTCATGACAATGACTAATATAAGCGGCTCCTCCAAGATTCCAAACTCCCTGCCCTGTTGGGTCCCTCCCGTAAGTGTTTCCTTCAGAGTTCTAGCTTCAGAAAGGCTTTCCCTTCCTGGGTTTCCAAGCCCAGTACGCCCATCCTCCAATGATGAAAACATAAGAATCGTGTCAAGTGTCACCTATTCACAGATACCACAGGTGTGGCAGGATCTCTTTTGTGTACCGACTCACAAGATGTCCCCTTTCCAGGGAGGTCCTTATGATTCTGGGTGCCCCAAACACCACGAGCTCTCTACTGAAGCTGACCTCTGCAACCTTCCCCCGTTTACCCTCTTTCATTCTCACTCTTTAAACTTTTGATCCATCTACACTTGGTGACTTCCTGGATGTGACTGTCACTGGATGTGAGCAACCTTCAGCAGCTGTGGCACACCCCTCAGCTAGCCAGACGCGGTTCTGAAAGCCTCCCTGGGCTGTGTAGGTTGTAGAATGTTTAACTATAGCCATAACCCAGCTCTCACCAATGATAAACCTCAACCGAGCCAAGCTGCACCTGTAAAACTTTAGAAGGCGCAATGTGGGGATTTAGACAAGTTTTTACCAGTAGCTGACATCTGTGCAGGATGTCCCCGAGAGAGTCGTCTGTCCTCCCCTTCTCTTTCTTCTTCTCTATGTCATATACTTACTCATTTCTATTAGTGCTGCCCTTGGGACAGAGGAGCTAGTGACAGAATCATGGTCTTAAAGGTGACCTTGCCTCTGAAGGTCCAGACAAAGTGTCTGGAGTGTAATGAAGGCTCTGTGTGTGCCTCCTCTCTTCCTAGTGACATTTCCCACCCAACACACAAGCATCTATTTGGACAATCGTACTCATGTCTCATTTTCTGTCTTTTGCTTATTTCTCTTGTCATGCTGTGTTAATGGCGTTACTGTGTCACTGTGATGTGTGTGTGTGTGTGTGTGTGTGTGTGTGTATGAGCAGTGTTTAGTCTAAGTGTGGACAGTGCTATGTTGTCATGGACGGCCCTTTGTTCCCATGGTCTCTGGTGCCTCACTTAGCACCTGCACTCCACTGGTTGCTTCAGTCTCCTGCTCTCAGATGAGCTCAGGAAACACATGACAAGGGAATGTGGTAATGTCCTAGGGCCACAGAGGCCGCAGTCAGGGAGAAGCTGGGCTATAGAAGAGGGCTACCTAGGAGCATTTTAAAGCATGGGCCTTGGGTTCAAAGCTGTTCAATGGGTTTCTTGTGCTTTATTTTGAAAAGTATTTTTCCAGAACATTTAATTGTTCCTTTCTGTTGTTCAAGATGTGCTAAATGTGTGCTAGGTATAGTGGCACACACCTATAATCCCAGGACCTGACAGATTGGGATGCTGAGACTGTGAACTTCTGACCATCCTGGGCTACCCAGTGAGGCCCTGTCTAATAACAAAAGGCGATATCTGGTAGTTCAAACTTCAAAACTTTAGATTTTATGAACAAAAGCAATTCATTGGAGAAAAGATAATCTTTTAAAAAAATTGTGACACTTCTCACAAAATGGATCTCTGACTTAAAATGGATCATAGATCTAAATGAAGCATGCAAAACTAAATATTCTAGAAAAGAAGTGGAAGAGAAAATTTAGGTGACCATAGTGGGTGATATAGCATATTAGGTACAACATTAAAAGCATCATCTCAGAAAGAGGAATTGGAAGCCGGACTCTGTGCCCCATTTAAGACACTGAGGGGGGAAATAAAGAAGCTAGCCAGACTAGGGGAACACTGGCTTGTGCATGCATGCACAGAAACACATATACACCACACACACACACACACACACACACACACACACACACACACACACACAATTACTAACTAATATCAAAGACAGACAATTAATTCTTTACACTGGGCCCCAAACTCCCCAAACCCTTCAAAGCTGGAAAAGGTGGCTGACCTGTAATCCCAGCACTTGGGAAACTAAGACAAGTTTGGGCCTGGACTATGCAGAGAGTTCCAGGCCAGTCCCTGCTCCAGCTACACAGTTTATAATTCAACAGACATCTCTCCAAAGACACTGACACATTAGCATGTGAGGATGTCCACATGACATTTCCTCAAGGAAACAGATGTTAAAACAGCAGCAAGGACACCACCGCACACCTTTAGAACAGTGAAAGTTCAGGATACCAATAACACCAACTGCTGGCGAAGATGTGGAGCAGCAGGGGCTCTCTCATCACTCCTGGTGAGGTGAAACCTTGGAAGACATTTTGGCAATTTTTTGAAAAGCTTCTTAAAGACCAAGCAAAGAAATTCCTTGTTATTTACCTAAGAAAGTCAGAACTGATGTTCATATAAAAACTTATACAGGATGTTTATAGAAGTTTTATTTGTAAGTGGCAAAACTTTGAATCAAACAAAATGGCCTCTCTTCTGCAGGTGAAACAAAGTATGGTATGTCCACACAGTGAAATATTACTCACCAATGAAGAAATTCTCTATAGAACTAAGAACACATAGAAGAACTGTGTGTGTGATTTGGTGAGTGAACAAGGCAGTCTGGAAAGCCTGTCTACTGCAGGATGCTGATGGGAGTGGACATGTCAGTGGAGATGAAAGGCTGCTGGATGTAAGAGTGAGCAGCTGTGGCTCAGGATTTGAGATGGTGAAATGGTTCTACGATGCTCCCAGGCAGTTGTGCACCAACTGTGGGCCCTGAACTGGACCTCAGTGAACAGCAGTGTGTTGACATTGTCACACCGAACACCGTCGCAGTGGGGGATGTGAATAGCAGAGGCGCTTGGGAGAAGGGACCCGTGGGGACTCCTGATGCAAATGCCAAACTGCTCTCAAAATGTCTCTTGCCAGATTTGGTGGTGCCCAATGCGTAACTCCAGCACTTAGGAATTACAGAGACAGGAGGATCACATGTTTGAGGCCTACCTGGGTCCACAGTAGCTTCGAGGCTAGCTTGGGCACCATAGTAAGACTTTGTCTCAACAAAGATCAAGGCTGGAGATCAGCTCAGCCATAAGGAAACTGCACTAGTGAGTTTTTTTTTTTTCCAAGAAGCAAAATACAGTAAACAACAAAGTTACCTACTAATTAAAAAACCCTTGGCTCTTCAGTGTTTGGTATTGTATTAACTAATAGAAGCATATTCAATAACAGCATTTACATAAAGATAAGACAATAAGATGTTCAAGCCCTTTCTCATCTTAATAAATGTGTTGTCTTTGGCTTCTTGTATTGAGTTTACTATTAATTCATTCACAAGTAGTCAAATACTCATTGTATCCCAGGCTTAATACAGTGTCCAACGCTTGTTGAATGAATAAATCTAGCAGGGAAATCTAAGCTACGGCTCATCTGGATTTTAGAATGTATGATGTCACCTTCCCTCTCACTCCAATCTTTACAGCTACAGCTGCCCCAGCCTCCATGAGCAGGTCACTTATTTACAACCTCTGTGATGTGTATGAAGTTTAGAGGCTAAATATTCTTTCTTTGTTTTTTATGTTGTGTGGTTTCCCCAAAGAGAATCTTACTCTGTTGTCCAAGTTGGGCGCCAACTCCCACTGATCCTCTGCCTTGGCCTCTCAATTATGGGGGTTAGAGGAGTGGCCGCCACACCGAGCTCTGATAGTTCCTCATTATCATAAGAAACCAGCCAAGAAGAGGACCCAAGACAAGTCATCTAGAAAGCTCTGTCACATTCCTCGGTTTTGCAAAGTACTTGTAACCTCCTCCTACCCCAGACTCAGAACTGGGGTGCTGAAAGAGTGTAAGGCTGGAGGATTTGGGGGTGAGCTATGAAATGTTGTCTTCTGGGCATGCATCGTTACTGTACTCACATGCACAGCAGCTGTGGTCCCCTCAAGAGACTCACACAAGATCAAGCTTGTAAACATTCCAACAAAGAGGGAGGCTGGGCTGGTGAGGCTCCATCCTCACGTAAGAAGCTCTAGGCAGCTGGTGACTGATGGGAAAGAGGGAGTCGTTTTTTTTTAGGAGTGTGACCCCTGCTCCCAGTGGCCCGCCCTTCGCCTATATGGGCAGCACTGCTGGACTTAGTGGGTTAGAAAAAGAAAATGAGAGGAGGGCATGAAGTTGGTAGGAGGAAGTGGAAATGTTCTGGGGTGGGGGGATTGAGGGGAGCCGGATGGGGTGGTGGGTCTGAGTTGTACATATGTGTATATGGTTTGTATATATGTATAGGTACATATATACACAATTCTCAAAGGGCAAATAAAAATGTTATAAATAAATAAAAGAAAAGAAAAGAGGTGGGCGATGAGCTAGCTCACAGCAGTATCCAATCCAACTCCAGTCTTCAGCTCTGTGGAGCAGGCCTATACCCACACTCTGCCAGACTTTGACTGAGAGTCTAAGCTGTTTATCTTCCAGGCTCTTGTATCAAAGCCCCACAGTGACGGCAATCCAAGCAGACAGGATCCTCTGTCTTAACTGATGAAACAAGATTATGCCTCACTGGTTCTGTTTTGAATCTTTAACTAAGCGCTTGGCTCAGCGGAGAGCTGGCTGCGTAATCACAGAGTACAGTCCAGGGAAGGATCAACGTTCGTCTTAAGACTGGTGATAAAGGAGTCTGTCTTCACCAGGAGCTGCTCCAGCTGGTGTCAGAAGGCACCAGAGCAGCAAGCACGCTGTGATATACACTCTTGTGGCTGGGGGCCATCAGGCTGGAGGAGCCTCTCAGACGGGCTGGAGACGGGCTGGACTATACACCAACGCCACCACTCACCTACCTGAACCAGGCAAAGAATAGCGCCTCACACATTAAGAGAGATGTGCTTGATGTTGTTAATTGTGTGATAGTTTTCCCAGGGAGCAAGGGAATGGGAGAACATGAAAGCAGAGACTCTGTTATTTATAAGGCTCGGTTTCAGCTCCTAGCAAGGGGGTGGGCTGCCTGGTGGTTAGTGAACAGGTAAGAACAATCTGAAGATTGAAGGAATCTTCTCTCCCTTCTGGGCCTGTCTCTGGCCAAGCTCTGTAGCCTGCTCCCCTCTGGCCAGACACCTAAGCACCCTCTATGCCTCTCTCTTCTCTTCTCTTCTCTTCTCTTCTCTTCTCTTCTCTTCTCTTCTCTTCTCTTCTCTTCTCTCCTCTCCTCTCCTCTCCTCTCCTCTCCTCTCCTCTCCTCTCCTCTCCTCTCCTCTCCTCTCCTCTCCTCTCCTCTCCTCTCCTCTCCTCTCCTCCCCTCCCCTCCCCTCCCCTCCCCTCCCCTCCTCCTCCCCTCCCCTCCTCTCCCCTCCTTTTTCTCTGTCTCCCTCCATCCTCTCTCCCCCTCTCTCCTTCCCCTCTCTCTCTACCTCTTTTCTTCCCTCCCTCCTCCTTCACTCTCTCCCTTCCCTTCCCCCCTTTTCTTTCCCTCTCTCCCATCAGTGCTGAGGTTTGAACCCATGACCTTGCGATGCCAGGCAAACTTCCTACCACTAAGCTCTTTCCTCAGCTCTTGATTTTTAGAGACAGGACCTCTCCATGTTGGTCAGATGGCCTTGAACTCAATCCTCCTGCTTCTACCACCCAGCGATGCACCACCATGCCTGATTGGTTCTCTCTCTTCTCAATGGCCCACTTTAGGTCCCTGGATTCCTTTTATTCCATTCAACAATCTTCTGAGTATCTGCAAGTGTGGGAAGTTCAGGCCACAAATAGGTCCACCAGCTCCAGTCCCCAAGGTTCCCTGTCAGAGAAACAATGAAGGTACATCATAAGTACAGAGAGGATTTCAAAATGGACAGGATGGGACAGGATGTGGTTTACTGAGGCTGGGTTTGCACGTGCCTGGCAGCCTGGGTGGCTTTCCTCTGAGAAGTGGCTGGGCATGAGAGGACACCACAGGCTTTTTTGTCTCACAAGGCGCACGCTCTTCTTACCTAAGATTATGTGTTATATGAAGGGCTTTCTCACACAGGTCTCAGCCAAGGACCCTTAGAACAAGATGAAGTAGACAGTTTTATTTCTCAGAAGCAATTCTGGGGTTAGGATGGGTTGTTTGTTTCTGCGGCTATTTATTGGCTGTGCCTGTGGCACATATGCACACACACATTCACACATACATACAAATGCATGCATATACACATGCACACTCACATATGCATGCATATACACAAATACACACATACTTGCACACACACACACACACACACACACACACACACACACACACACACACATACTTGCCCAGGCAGGTGACAAGCCTCCCCAGTGCCTCCTCACCCCTCATGACTGTAGGGGTGAGGCCCTCAGTACAAGTGACACAGGGAGTGGGCAAGGGTGATGTTAGATGACATGATGTTAGGTGCTAGCTGTGATTCATACTGAGTTTGGGTCACAGCTGAGTTCCCTAGCTTTTTATTTGAAGGCAGCTCTATTTTTTCACCATCCTTAAATCTCCCACTATTGGCCAGATCCTCTGCATGGCCCTGCAGAATGCTTTCCAGTCGAATGCTGCCTACTTTGGTCTTTGCAGCCCGGCCACCCGTTAGATCTGTATTTGCTGGATTTCCTTTTGCACGAGTAAGCTCTATTTAGAGAACAGCACTGCACGGTGGCAAGAGCTGCTCCTCCGGAGGCTGTGCGTCTGAATGATTATCCCCACTTTCATAGGTGACATTTCCCCATAAGCCATCTGCCGGGCAATATTTACAGAACACATAAATGCTCGACGGCAAAGCCTTTTGCAGGTGCCTTTGTCTGGGGCAACAGTGCAGCCTGTGGCCTGGTACAAAGGGGACTCCCTCCCTGAGTGTCTGTGGTGCATGGATAGCTTGCAAAAAAGGCAGGGTCATTGTAGGAGTAGAACCCATTCTGTAGACCATGCTGGACCCCCACTCACAGACACCTACCTTCTTCTGCTTCCCGAGTGCTAGGATGGCATGCACTAGTGGTTGCATGCACCACCAGGCCCAATCTAAGGTCCCGTTTCTTGCAGAAGCCATTGTGGCATCTACCAGGGCTCCCATGAAGGACTTGCTCCATTAGACCCGTGAACTACACGAGATCTGAGGATGTGGCGGGCTGTGAGGGGTGAGTCTCCACCCTGTTAGTTGTGTCACTCCTAGTAGCATGTACCAGAACAGTGACACAGGTTAAATGCCCTGGGCTTGGGGAGGGAGGAGACAGGAGAATAGATGGAAGCTGGTTGGGAAGAGAACGGGGATCTTGAGGGGGAGGGGACGGGAGGAAGTGGGGGGCAAATGTGATCAAAATGCATCATGCACATGTATGAAAACTTCATAGTGTTGGGTGATACTATTGTGCTCTGTGTAAAGATTGTCTTTGTAGGGTCTGGAGGCCCAATGGTTAAGAGACCTTTGCTGTTTCCAGGGGAACTGGCCCAGAAGGCAAGGAGTGGGTGGATCCTCACAGGGAAAAGACTTTAGTAATGCTTTGTCCACAAACCCATCCCAATGTGGGTAACGATATCCTTCAGGCCTCAGCCATATCATGTAGTATATCAAGGGATTTGAAATGTTTAAAGGGAAAATCATTTATTATAGAAAAATGTTCTAATTCGGTATCCAGTACTGGCTTGGGTCACTGTTGGAGGAAAAATTCTCTCACTTTGAGGGTCAGCTGACCCTGTGTTCTTCAGAATGATATAGGATTGACGACAAACAGTGAACCAGGACATGGGCTGTGACTTTACCAACTGAACTTTCCTGTGAGACTTGCAAGCCCTGATGTACATGAAGATAATTCGAGGAAGGGTTGAGGCCACCCCCTTCACCACAGACAGGCACAGTGCTGAACCTAGCACTTCCTGCACATCTTGGGAGGGATGTGGACAGTTCCGTGGGGGGTCTGCTGGCCATACTTGTGTAGTGTTGTGGGTCCCGTGTCCCATGTCCCCAAGGGCATAGTCACTTGGGGGAGATAGAAAGTGGAGAGTTTGACTGTGCTTGTCTCACACCCCACTGGGTGGGTGCTGGGCTGTAGGGAGCACCAAGGCACCGTTCGAGGTAGGAAGCACAGTCTGAGGTGTGGGACAGCTGGAGCTGGCTCGAGGGTCCTCGGGACTTCGAAGAGGCTAGGACTGTGGAGTGCCCAGGCTCTTGGACACCCAGGTGCCGTTGGAAGTCACAGAAGAGCTGAGAATGGAGTCTGGGCCTGAGAGCTGGGTCTAGCCTGGGGCTATGAGCAAAGGGGGGAGCTCCTGCTAGTCCCACAGGGAGAGTCCTTGGTTTGACAAGGGGTGTGTGGGAGAGCTTGGGGGGTGGGCAGACTTGGTGGTGATTATGGCTGGGAGTCCAGAGAGGCCTTCTACGGGAGATTAGACAGTAGTTCTGTAGACAAAGGCCGTCTCCATGGCTCCCTGTGGGGATCCCAATGAAAAGAAGACAGCTTGTGGTTCCAAACCCTTTATTGCCATGATGGGATGTGGATGTGTAAAATCATAACTCACTTCTCAGGGCGGGCCTGAGATGAAATGCCTTTTGCAGGGAGGAATGTCTGGGAAGGGAAGCTTATTGGCTAAGCCCTCAGGGCTTCTAGGTACCTCATTAGCACGGAGAGCTCTGTCTTGAGCCTGTGTGACCGCAGGCCATGTCTCTTTTCCTGTTGTCTTGGTCTGAGATGTTAGGGATGCCTCATCTACATGTGGGGAGTTTGGGGCATTGCCCTTGTGTGACTGATGGCCACAAATCTATGGGGGGCTGCAGCTAGTGATAGGGGCGTGGTGCCCAGGAACAGGCTAAGCTCCTATAGTCCCTTCAGGGTCTCCAGGGCTTCAAAGCCTTTAGCTCAACCGAGGACCAAGCTACCTCTCACGGCCCCTGCCCCATACACTTGCACTCATGAGCATCCCTGGAGCAGAAACTGCAAGCTACCGTTAATGAACTTGGAACTCGCAGGCCATGGTTTCAGCCATCATATTTTTATTTGGCTGTGTAGAAATAAGGAACATTTTCTTCATTTGATTTATATATATATATATATATATATATATATATATATATATATATATATATATAATTGATTATATGTTTTTAATTTTATGTTAAATTACCTTTAAATGTGCATGTCTGCGTAGGTATGTGAACATGAATACAGGTGCCCAAGGAGGCCAGAAGAGGGCGTCAGATACCCCAGAACTGGAGTTGAAAGTAATTTCGAGAGCTGAGAACTGAACTGTGAGCACATGCTTGTCCCTGGATAGAAGTTACCCTTGGTGCCAGCCAGCAGACCAGCTCTGTCTGGGTAAGTGGAGTTTAAACAATACCCAGCATTCCATAGTCCCATATAATCTCCCTAGCATCTCATCAGTAGAATTATGCAGAAGCCTGAGATACACAGAAGACAGAGGAGGTGGGTGGCTAAGTGGAGAAGGCACAGTAGAAGTCAAGGGGACAGAACTAAGGAGTGTGTGGTCACAGCTTTCCATTGCTGTGACAACAGCTGAGCTGGTCAGCTTATCAAGACAAGAGGTTTGTTTTAGCTCATTGATTTGGATTTTTTTGTTTTGTTTTTTGGGGGTGTCAGGGTCTCACTATGTAGCCTTGTCTTGCCTGGCACTCACAGTAACCCACCTGCCTCTGCCCCTTAAGTACTAGGATTACAGGCATGTTCCACCACGCCCCGCTCTTTTGGAAGGTTTTGGTCTATGTCTGTTACGCTACATTGTTTTCACAGCTTTGGCAAGGCAAGCACATCATGGCCATGGCTTGTGACAAACTAGTTTCTTTATGGTTGGAAAGTAAGAGGAAAAAAGAGGAGGGGGAGGAATAGGAGGAGGAAAAGGGGAGGAGGACAGGGAGGAGGAAGAAAAGAGAAGAGGGGAGGAGGGAAAGAGGGAGGATGGGGATCTGGGATCTCAATACCTTTTCAAGAACATGCCCTGATGATTAGAAGTCATCTTATAAATTCCATCACCTCTTAGCACTACAGGCTGGGACCAAGCGATTAAGACAGGGTCCTTTGGGGGACAGTTTTCCAAACAGCAGCAGAGCTGACCCTTTCTCAGGCAGGTAGATATACAGGCAGATGTAACACTGCCCAGGGCAGAAGAGGGACAAATGGCACCTGGCCATGACAGTCAGTCACAGATCCTGGGTGTGGACACAGGCTTATGTCACGTGTCCTTCCTCGGTGTGGCTCTCACTCAATCCTCAGAGGGAATATCCAGACCATGCCGATACGAGTGAAGCACAACAGGAAAAAAGAGGCTACAGGGAGAAAAGAGCAAATGTCTGAGTTTGTATAATTTACTCATTTATTTGTTTTGAAAAGGCCTCTCTATGTAGACCAGGCTGGCCCAGCCTTCTGAGTGTCCGGGATTACAGATGTGCACCATTGTGCCTTGCTTTGAGTTTGCACTTACAGAGTTGACCCGTTGATTCAGGTCCTTGGGACAAGGAATGAAATAAGTGATTTAAGCTCAAGGATTCAAACAATCCTGGTACCTAGAGGCTTGATGCTTGTCATTGATCTTCCCGTCCTCCATTTCACCCAGAAGATAAGATTTGGGAATCCCTACGTTCATTTCCTCTAAAGGGAAGCACACTCTCCTAGAGAGAAGAGAGAAGAGAGAAGAAAGAAGAGAGAAGCTGGTAAGACTCAGGAAATGAAGGAAACTTGCAAGGCTTGAAAGCTCAGAGGTTCACAAGGCCCATGCCCACAGTTACAGACAGCAAACGGCTGGGCGGAGACTGTCTTCAGTGGCGTCTCCTGCCGGCTGGGTGGGGAACTCCATGAGTGCATCTTTCCCGAGATTTCACCCGTGATGCGAAGGCTTCTTGGTGATGTAACTGTCTTTGAGTCACTCTTGCTTCTGTAGGTCACCTCAGTGAACTAACTCACTGGTTCACAAGTTATACTCAGTTGGGGTTACTCCTTCAGTCTGTTATCGGTGCTTTATCCAGGCACGGGGGACTCACACGACGCCACACAAACTCGCTCAGGAGTACTCATGTGTTGAGTGATAACTGCTCTCTCCAGGGCATCTCTTGTAGAAGGTGCTGTCTTGAGAACAAGAAATGTGTTCTAAAACTTTCTTCCAGTCGTTGTTTAATGGATCCACACGTTGTGTGACTCTTTGTGACCTGTTGCAGCATAACAAATCATTCCAATCCTTGGTGACTGAAAAGCCAGAGGCTTATTGTTTCTCATGACTGTAGGTTGGCTGTACTGCACCCCCCACCCCAGGCTGTTCTGTTGCTCTTTATGGGGTCTTCTGTGCAGCTGTATTCAGTTAGACTCTGGGCTTGATGGAATATTTGGGATGGACTTTCTTCATTTAGTTTAGACTGAACTTCTCACATGTTGGCTAGATACCATGGAGAGGGCCTGGAGCTATAAGAAGTACCCAGGCAGGCCACAAGGAAGGCGCCCATTCAAGCAGCAGAGATGTTGCTCTTCCTTTCCTCACCTTTGTAAGTCTACCGGTTAACTATTTTTGAGAGCATTTGATAAGACCTGTTTACAGTGTCTCAAGCATGTTTGACAATTGCCCAATACGATCTGCAGAGCAATCGATTATACCTCCTCCACTGCACAGAACCATACCTCAGAGGACAATGTTCACGGAATCTGCCTGGCTGCGTGTCCCAACCTCCTCCAAGAATGGAGTGGGAACAAAGGAGAAAGCGAATGTGAGGTGATTGTCATCATGGATTAACAAACATAAGTAGGATCCAGTAACATTAGGCAGTGTGCTGTGCCAACTTTAAACAGAGCGAGTCTGAAGCGTTGGTAGCAGCTGCATGCTGACTGAGAGCCATGAACCAAGAGCCAGGACAGCTCCGAGAAGACACAACGCAAAGGCTCTTAGAGGGTTTGGGGATGCCAAGCAAAAGCAGTGCCCCCCCCCCCCAGCGCATGCCTATAGGTCAGTGATAGGTGGAGCAGGAGTCGTGGGTCTTGAGGGTCCAGGTCCCTGGAGCAGCAGATGTCTGAGGCAAAAAGAAACTTAAGGAAAGAATTCTCACCTGTGGTCAAAAGAGACTGAGGCAGGCATGAGTCCTGCCTGCAGCTGCTGGTCCAGTCAGTCCCAGACACTGTCTTGAGGGAGCTCCTTGCCCAGGGCAGAAGCCTTAAGGCCAGGAAGCTTCTGAGGACTCTGTCCCCAGAGAATCTTAAAGGTGAGTCTTCCTTCTTTGGAGAGGAAACAGGCTGGGACTGGATGCTGAAGCCTTCACACCTCCAGCTGTCTTCTGAGGGCAGGGCTCTGAAGTCTTCCCTCTCTTTCTTCCTTCAATAGCCTCCAGCAGCAGTTCTGTCTGTAAAGCTGTAGGCTATTGGCATTTGCAGGGATGCGGGTGCAAGCTGGGCTCTGATTGGCTGAATATAGTAAGGTGTGTTGCGGGGGAGGAGGCTCAATCAAGGAAGAGCTGTGAAACCTGCTGGAGGCCATCAAAAGTTGCTACAAGTCTTCGGGTCTATGTCCCTGCAGAGGAAGGGATCTTGTGAGAAAGTTTCTGTCCATTCCCAGCTACCATCGTGGCCTTTAGAAGGCTTCCGGCTGCTGCCCCGCTTCCTTCTGCAGGACATTTCTCTCAGACAGCCTTTTTGTTTCTCTTTGGGGTTGCTGCTTCTGAATTAACAGCTATCAGCAGTTCCTTCTCTGGCGCCTTTGCCCTGAGCCTGTGGCTCTCAGAAGGCTCTGTGGGGTGAGTCGTTGGAGCATGTGTAAATTCTACGCCTAGCCCTTGCCGGCATGTGATAGGCCTGGAGATTGCTGGGACAACTTTATGCTGTTGGGAAGTCTGGTGACCAGGGACAGACAGCCTGGCTAAAGGAGCTCAGGGATTACCTCTAGCTTCTCGCTAGGGAACTGTGCCATGGCGATATTGATCCATAATTATTTTTGTTTTCTTTTCACACCCTTCAGAAAAATGCTGGGAAAGATGAAAGCTTTGGCGTGGAAAACCATTTATCTTTAAAGCCCTTTGTTTCTTCCATTTCTCTCTTGATCCCAAGTGCCTAGGTTCCTTACATAGTCTACTGGCAGTCGGAAGCACGTTTTCTTCCAGTGATCCATTTATAACATCCATTTCTGATGCTTCCACAGCATGGCAGTGTGTGTGGGACTCATCAATTCCCTTCTTTTTTTTTCAAAATTTATTTATTTTTATTGAATATTGCCTTCATTTACATTGCCAGTGGTAAAACCTTTTCCGATATTCCCCTCCCTTAAGACCCCCAACCCCTCCTCCTTCCCTCCACCTCCATGTATATGCCCCTCCACCCAACACACTCCCTCCTCCCCACCTCGGTTTCCCTTTGTTGGGGCCTCTGTTGAGCCTTTACCTGACCAAGAACCATTCCTCCCACTAATGCCCAACAAGGCCTTCCTCTGCCACATTTTTGGCTGGAACCAAGTGTACCCCTTGGTTGATGGTTCAGTCCCTTGGAGTCTTGGGGCATCTGGGTGGCTGAAATCATTGTTCTTCCCATGGGGCTGTAAACCCCTTCAGCTCCTCTGGACCATCCTCCAGCTCCTCCATTGGGGACCCCATGCCCGGTCCAATAGTTGGTTGTTAGCATCTGCCTCTGTAAGTAAGGTGAAGAAAGTCTCAGAAGGTGGAAAGATCTCCCATGTTCATGGATTGGTAAAATCAATATAGTAAAAATGGCCATCTTGCTGAAAGCAATCTACAGATTCAATGCAATCCCCATCAAAATCCCAAATCAATTCTTCATAGATATAGAAAGAGCAATTCTCAAATTCATCTGGAATAAAAAAAATCCCTGGATAGCAAAAACTATTCTCCACAACAAAAGATCTTCTGGGGGAATCATCATCTCTGAGCTCAAGCTCTACTACAGAGCCTTCTCTTTTCTTTAAAGGCTGAATTATTTTTGTTTGGTTTTGGACCTGGGACAAGGGACGGGGTGTGTGTGTGTGTGTGTGTGTGTGTGCGTGTGTGTGCATATTTTACATATCAAAGCAGACCTAGCCTCCAGGTTCTCCCAACATACCTTAGTTCTTACCAGCTTACCCTGCTCCAGACTGTGAATTTTGCAGGCCAGGGCTGCCCTTCCCCCAGAGGCTCTTTCCTATATAATCTAAACATTTTACACGTTCTCTCTTTCCACCCTTTCCCCTTCTCCTCTTCCTCCTACTTCTTCTCATTCTCTTCTCTCTATGCATGCCCTTTCTCCACAACCCTCCCCCCAAGTCCTTATAGCGAATCTCCTGACCTCAATCCTTGAAACCAGTGAACTTGCCCAAGTGCAACTTCCCAATAAATCTATCTGCCTTTAATATAATCACATCTGGCTTAAGTTGGCTCATTTCACTGGGGTGGAGAAATACCCTATCAATTCTTCTTCTTCTTATTATTATTATTATTATTATTTTACGTGTAGGTGTGTATATCTGCTTGTGGATATGTGCACATGAGTGCAGGTGACCTCAGGGGCAGAGGCATCAGATTGCCTGAAGTAGCACTTACAGACGGTTTTGAACTGCTTGACTGCTTGACGTAGGTTCTGGGAACTGAACCTAGCCCCTGTTGAACAGCAGCAAGTGCTCTTAACTGTGAAGCCATCTCTCCAGTTCCAATGCCCCCCACACACACTTTTTTCTTTTCTTTTTTTATTAATCAGTCATTCCTTCTTTCTTGTTTTCGTTTCTTTGTTTTTCCTTGAGACAGCTTCTCATGTAGGCAAAGGTGTCCTGAAACTCTCCGGGGAATGGAAAGCCTTGGACACCTGACCCTCCTTCCATGCCTGGATTGATAATTCTCTTTTATGTGGCTGATTGTACCTCTCACTTTCATAAGGTTTGTTATTTAAAAATATGTTCTTTGAGACCCAACACGTCCTGTGAATTTCCAAAGCACAGAAGTTACTGAGTAGCCACTTGACTGTTACTCACTGTGAAGAACATTTTAATATATTAATTTCCTCAGCCTGTGGGGATCTATTGTGTGGTGGTTTGAGTATGCTTGGCCCCTGGGGAGTGGCACTATTAGGAGGTGTGGCCTTGTTGGTGTAAATATGGCCTTGTTGGAGGAAGTGTGTCACTGTGGGGGTGGGCTTTGAGATCCTCCTTCTAGCTGCCTGGGCTACAGACTTCTCCTCACTGCTTTCAGATGAAGATGCAGAACTCTCAGCAACTCCAGCATCTTGCTTGCCAGGACACCGCCATGCTCCTGCCATGATAATTATGAATTGAACCTCATAACCAGTAAGCTAGCCCCAATTAAATGTTGACTTTTTATAAGAGTTGTCTTGGTCATGGTGTCTCTTCACAGCAATGAAACCGTAACTAAGATAATCTGGTGGTTTCTTCTATGTTTATTCACTGTTTAAAACTTGGGGATATGGCTAACAATGAAAGTGTCAGCTCAGGGAATTTTTATTCAAACACAAACCTTGTAGTTTTACAGTTTTTTGACAAGAGTGATAAATTGACAGATGTCAGGAACCACAGCGGGAACAACAGAATTGTAGACAATTGCATGCAATGACCATGCTGCGAAGTGTGTGTGTGTGTGTGTGTGTGTGTGTGTGTGTGTGTGCATGTGTGTAATGAAATCTGTTGGTTTCCCACAGGAGTGTATCTTCTCTTCTCCTTTGCCTTCTCCTGGAGACAAGAATGTGTCTTTCTGTAGCTCTCTCCCTCAGTCCTATAACCACCCTCAACTGGAATCTGGATTCTATTTAAGCCTGAATCCCATCCACACTTGGAAAATGTATTCTAGAATCCTCTCAAAGTGATCTGCCCAATAACAACATGCTTTTGGGTGTTGGACCATTCTGAAGTTCAGTTCTATGAGAGTGTAGAAACTGATCCTCCGATGTTACTAAGAAAATGAATCACAGCTATCTTTTCAGCAGCTGTGTGTGGAATTAACTCATCTCAAGTTTATAATGATGCGAACTCAACACGGGAAATTTTCTACCTTTTGCAGAACCATGTTCCTGTGGTGGTTTGAATGAGAATGTCCCCTATAGGCTCAGATGTTTGAAAACTTGGTCCCCAGTGTGTGGTGCCATTTGGGAGCTTTAGGAGGTGTGGCTTCCTGGAGGAAATATGCCACAGGGGTGGGCTTTGAGCATTTATAAGTTTACCCTATTTCCAGTTTGTTCTCTGCTTCCTGCTTATGGTTTAAGATCCGAACTGTCAGCTTCTAGCTTCAGCCCCTCCCGCCCTCAGGGATGCTCATCCCTCTGGAACCATGGGTCCCAGAGTTACCACGGTCCTGGTGCTTTCCCACAGCAAAGTAACTAGTATAATTCTTTTCGAGGCCATGCAAAAGAGAAAGGCAAGCCAACAGTTTGGCTGACCAAATCAACTGAGAACACAAGCCTTCCCTTCCTAAATTCCCCAATGTTCTTTTATTTTTTTTTCATCAAGCAAATTTATATTTTGTTATATTAATTGCATAAAAATAACATTCATTATGACAGTTTCATATATTTATATACTGTACTTTGAACATATTCATACACCTCCAAATACCCTCTTCTGTCCCCCATATTTTAAGACTGGAAGTCTTGTCTTTCAAATCCAGTATTAAGTCTTTAGGGTCAATGGGGTCATAAGATGGCGACTGTGGTTCTAATTAGTGGCCAGCTGGATACCTACAGAATCAATGACTAGTGGGCGAAAAGAGAGCAGACAGTCAGGGTCAGTAGCTAACAAAGCTTTAGTGAGAGAGGGACAAAGAGAGCTTTCAGCAACTCCTAACTGGGTGGGCAGTGTGAAGAAAGCATGCACATCTCCCTGCTTGGACCTGGGAGACCAGTAAAGAGCGTGCAGGCTGTCCATTGCCTTGGCTCCCGACAGCCCGGGGAACACTCCAACCTCAGCAGAAATTACCTCAGTCTTAGTCCAGCACCTGCTGTAAGTCTCACTCAAAACAAACAGAACAAGCCCAGACAAAACCAGTTTGTTGTCTTTTTCCTGTCTTGGGAACTGCTCCCACTCAGGAATTTCTCAGTTTCCTTCAAGAAAGTTTGCTTCTTCTCTGCTTCCTTCCATACACATCTGTATCTTTCTGGTTGGAGACTATGAACTTAAGAGCTCAGACTGAGCTTCCACTACTCTAAGTGCCTGGGTCAAGCACTTCTGGGCTAAGAAGGGTCCTGCGAGTTTCAACACTGCATCGGTAGATAAGCAGTGCACTCTCTCACTTAGGCATGTATGTATGCATGTTTGTATGTATGGATATGTATGGAGTGGGGGAGGTGACTTTGTGTGTTTTAGCATTAGCCATCTACATGATTTTGAAGCCATGTTACTTTTAAAATGTATACTACAACCAAATTTAAAGACTAGGCAAAATTTAAAAATTAACTTTAAAAAAAGAACAGGTTTGCTTACTTCCCTCATCTTAATTCCTTTTTGGGAACAAAACTATAGGTGGTGTTATGAGGTAACTTATTTAGGTTTATGGGGGTGACAGGGAAATGCTGACAGAAGCGCTGTCTTAGTTAGGGTTTTCCTGCTGTGAGGAGACACCGTGACCAAGGCAACTCTTATAAGGACAGCGTTTAATTGGGTTGACTTACAGGTTCAGAGGTTTCCATGATCATCAAGGCAGGAGGATGGCAGCATCCAGATAGGCATGGTGCAGGAGGATCTGAGAGTTCTACATCTTCATCTGTAGGAAGCTAGGAGAAGCCTGGCTTCCAGGCAGCTAGGATGAGGGTCTTAAAGCACATGCTCACAGTGATGTACTTCTTCCAACAAGGCCACACCTCCAAATAGTAGCATTCCTTGGGCCAAGCATATTCAAATCACCATAGGTGCCTTTAAAAGAATGCATGTTTTGGCTTTAAACATTGTTCATTTATCCTCATAATAGACTGGTTTGAGATCTCTCAGCAAAGGGAGCATTATCTTTATACAGGGAATCTTTTCATTCTTTTTCTTGGTGTATATTCATTGTAGATAATGCTGAGTTGTATAAAGGCATTTTCTATTTATTTATATCCCAAATGTTCTCCCCCTCCCATCTTCCCATGAAGAGTTCCTCCTCCAACCCCCATTAATTCCCTTCACCTTTAAGAGGCCACCTCCTCCTAATATCTCCCCACCCTGATGCATCAAGTTTCTGCAGGATCAGGCCTCAGACCAGCCCATGTATGCTCTTTGGTTGGTGACTCAGTCTCTGGAAGTTCCCAGGGTCCAGGTGTAGTTGACACTGTTGGTCTTCCTGTGGGGTTGCCATCTGCTTGAGGTCCTTTAATCCTTCTCCTATCTCTCCCACAGGGGTCCCCAACCTCCATCCAGTCCAGTGTTTATCTGTGGGTATCTGCATCTGTCTCCATCAGCTGCTGAGCAGAGCCTCTCAGGCCTGCTATCCTAGGCTCCCGTCTGCTAGCACAACAGAACATTTTTAATGTGTGAGGGATTGGTGCCTGCCCATGGGATGGGTCTCAAAATGATCTGGTCACTGGTCAGCCATTCCTTCACTCTTTGCTCCATCTTTGTCCCTGCCTTTCTTTTAGGCAGGACCAATTTGGGGTCAAATTATAAAGGCATTTTCATGTTAAGTGTATAATGTGCTTTGACCATGGTCCCCCATATCCTCCTACCTTCCTGTTTGCCCCCCTTTCTCATTAGTATTCTTTGTTCTAGATGATTCTACTCTACTTTCATGGCACGTACATGACTTAATGTAACATAAGATGGAGAATCTACAGATGAAAGAAAGCATGCAATATTTGTCTGACACCGACTCAACTCAGTTAATATGATAGCCTCCATTTTCCTACAAATAGGAGAATTTCATTCTTCTTTATAGCAGACTAAAATTCCACACATATATACAGCACACTTCTTTCCCTATCCCCTCTGTCTTTGGACACCTAGGCAGGTTCCACCATGTAGCTATTGTGGGTAATGCTGTAGTCAACATTGGCACGCAAGTGTCTCTGTGATATGTTGACACAGAGTTCTTTGGATAAATACCTAGGAGTGGTGTAGCTGAATCGCAGCTGATTGAGAAAACAAATAATAAAAATCTTGGTGAGCATCTGGGAAAAGGAAACTTTTAACATGTTGCTTGTGGGAATAAAACTCAGTCTAGCTGCTATGGAAATCAGGAAGAGGCTGCCTCAGAACCCAAGACCAGAACTGCCTTAGGATCCAGGCGATCTTTATAGCTGCTTGCATTCTGTCCATCTGCACTTCAGTTCTTGACTCTGTCAGACATAGAGAAACCAGATCTCAGGCGAGAACTCCCTGCTTTCCCCATGCTCCCTTAACCATCCTCTTCTCTCCTGCCTCAGCTGTATGGAAGCGAAGCATGCCTTCTGTTAGGCACCTAAGAAGAGGAATTTGGAAGTCAAATGTCACCTTCTTGTGACTGGAAGAACCAAATACTCTGGATCTGAATAAAAGATTTCACATTTTGCTTTGTAGCTCACTGAAGACCCAGGGTCAGGCCCTCCTAAGCACAAACAGAACAATAGGGTGACAGGTTGAAACAGCTTCCAGGAGGAGGGGAAGGAAGGGCTGGGGAAGTGGGATGTGTAATTCCAGGTAGAGAAAGTCATTGGAGGTACAGAAGGTTCTGGCAACCCTGAGGAACAGCAGCTGATCCACCAGCTGCAGGGCCAGGCCTCTGGAGGCAGCAGAGCCAAGGCAGAGCCCAGCTGGGCCTGGCCAGGTTCCACTTGCTCCCTGGGTGGCCCCAGGCAAGTGACTCCCCTGAGAACTGGCTTCAGTAGTGAGAAGAAGAGAGGTGGGGTGACAATAACCTCTTTATAGGGCTACCTAGAGGACTAAATAGTGCACACACACACATATACATACAGACACACAGACACAGACATTACACACACAGAGACAGACATACAAACACATAGACACACAAACACACATATACATACAGACACACAGACACAGACATTACACACACAGAGACAGACATGCAAACACATAGACACACAAACACATATACATACACAGACACACACACAGACATAAACACACACAGAGACAGACATACAAACACACAGACACACAAACACATATACATACACAGACATACATACACAGACACACACATATATATACACAGAGAAACATACATACATCCTGGAAAGCCTCAATGCAGCAGTGTAAGGAAATACCAGGACAGGGAAGTGGGAAGGGGTTGATTGGGGAACAGGGGGAGGGAAGAGGGCTTATGGGACTTTTGGGGAGGGGGGATCCAGGAAAGGGGAAATCATTTGAAATGTAAATAAAGAATATATCTAATAAATTCTTTATGCTAAAAAAAAAGAAGCATACACACTCAGATGCACACTCACACACACAGAAATAGACACAGACACACATATACATACACACAGGCACACACAGAGATGTACACATATACATACACAGACAGACACACATATACACACATATACATACACAGACATATATACACAGACACACATATACATACACACAGACACAGACACACACACATACATACACAGACATATACATATATACAGACACACATATACATACACACAGACACAGACACACACATATAATGCACGCAAACACACACACACACACACACTCAGGTTTCTGGGCTCTGAAGTGCCGCAAGGCTGGTGCCTGAGAGTGGGCAGTGTCTAGTGTCTGGGGACAGCTGAGATTGGCAGCCCACTGGCCACTGAATAGAATTGCTGCTTACAAGTGAGTCCAGTGGAAATTTTTAGTCTGCTCTTAGGAACTTTGAGTTCGGCCTTGGAAACTGAAGCTGTTTCTTTAAAAGAAAAATAGTGCTTTTGAAACTCAAATGACAGTGCGGACTGTGGTCTGCTTTTCCCTCTCACCAGGTTCTTGGGATGTTATCAGGGCCAGCATCGGAACAATGCTCACCTCTGTCTTGTGTTTAACCTGAATGACAAATGACCAGTCAGCCGATGTAGGTCACGCACGGAAGTCTGTCCTTCGGTTGGACTGAGCAGAGGCGCGATGCACGCTGTGTTGCTTTCTTTCCCTTTTCTCGCCCCACTAAAAGCTTCTTACCTTCAGGTCTGGGAGCGACTGAAGACTGTTTGAGAACTTGACTGTGGGGCCCCTCTGACATTTTCTGTTGCCAACTGCTTATTCCTTTTTCTAAAAAAATAGCAAACAAGGCCAAACTACTTCCTCAAACAATTTCAAGACATACCACACAAACAGAAGAGACTGAACCCACTAGTAACCCCAGCTTTCCCGGGAATGTTTGTGAGAACCAGGATATGTTTTGATCACTATTAAATTCTATTTAAAACATTTTAAAGGGATTTTTTTCTTCTTATTTTAAAATTTGTTCTTTGGATACAATGTATTTTTAATCATATGTGCTCCCCTCCCCCAACCCCTGCTTCTACCAAGCCAACCTGGTGTCCCCCTTTCCTCCTCTTTCCTCCACTTTCCTCCCCTCCCCTCCCCTTCCCTTCCCTTCTCTTCCTCTTCCCTCCCCTCCCCTCCCCTTCCCTTCCCTTCCCACCCATCAACTCCAATTCTATATACTCCTTGGATGTGTGGCCATCCTCTGAAAGTGCTAATTTTCAACAGTATAATGAAAAAAAATTTCCTCCTCTTCCCCCTCCTCTTCTTCCTCCTTTTCCTCCTCCCCTATTCATCTTCCTCCTCTTCTTCCCCTCCCCTCCCCTCACTTCCCCTCTTTCCCCTTCTCCTCCCCTCCTCTCCTTCTTTTCCTCCCTCCCCTCCTCCCTCTTCCAGAGGTTATGATAGTATCAGGAGTCAAATCCAGAGCCTGACACTCTACTGATGACTGAACCCCTGACCCTTCTTATTTTTCTTCTGTCCATGTTTATTTTCTTGAAGGAGAAATTACATAAAAATGAGCCTTTAGGAGGTCTTCCTTCCCTAAGTCTGCTGTTAGGGACGAGTCCTGTTTGAATTTCTGGGCTGTGGCAGGCTCTAATGCTGGTTTTTTTTTTTTTGTTTGTTTTTTTTTTTTGTTTTTTTTCTCTTCTTCAGAACCTCACCCTTGACAGTGTTTGTGCTGATGGGCGACACATCTTAGTGTTTCCCACTAAACAGTGGGCTTGGTGGGGACAGGGTGACACTGTCTTCCACTTGCTCCGAGTTCCCCGCAGGAATCGCCCCCACCTCCCCGCTAGTGCCCCAGTCTCTCTCTGGACAGGTTGCAGGGCTCCTGCTCACAGTTCTATCTGGAATGTGCTGTGGTCAGCACAGGCAGGAGCTGGCTGGTCTTTGTAAGGCTGGGCGACTAGAGTGGTGATGCAAAGCAGGCCTGGCACCAGCTGGGACCACCAACTGGGACTGCTCTGCAGAAAGCGGTTGATTTCCAGTCTGAGCAGGTGCCTGCGACTCCAGGAGCAGGGTCTCTATCAGACGCACCTCTTTATCCAGCCTCCATCTTATCCCTATATAAGATAAGGTGACTGGTAAATGGCAGCTGAGTGAGGAGAGGAAGGAGGTAGAGGGAGGGGAAGAAGGGTCTGAGAGTCTCCTCCCCCGGCCAGGCTTGCTCTGAACTTCTGTGTCTTTAGCAAGCTTGGTGGGATTCGAGTGTTCCCATGCAGAGGCCGTCCCAGGCCTGGTGGGCTTCAGCCAAGGTGTCCTATCTAACACAGGATCCTCGGATAGCAGTGACTGTTAGAGAGGTGGCCATCACACGCGTGCATTTGAGACCATGCCACAGCAGAAGGTGCCAATGCCTGCATTTTACTGTATGGAAATGTAGTTGGTTCTTTTTCTACCTTTCGAATTGAAGGGCTGAAAAGATGATATGAAAGAACATTAAAAACTCCACTAGGCTGTTTGGCTTTGTTCACTGTAGAAGGTCACAGAGAGTTCAAGAAAACAGGATAGGGACGGGAGGGATGCTCATGTGCTTCTCTTGTGAGTGGCGGGGCCAGCTCCGGCTCAAAGACAGGCTTTATCTAGAAACTGGTGAGGTGGCAGGAGCCGGGGAGGAGGGAGAATGTGATTGAAATATTTTCATTAAACATTCTTAGCTGATGGTAATTCCACTTGTCCTCTCCCTCTTAGTCCTCCCCGAACAGGAGAGGATACACGCATGCACACACGTTTAAGTACAGACACATGCATATCTATTCTAACCCCCTTTCTGTGGTTACAGTGATGTACTCTGAGAGATACTTAACTCAGCCTTATTATTGCACCATCTTTGATCATAAAAATGTGATCAAAACATGGCTTTTCTAAAAGCAAACTCTAAAAGACTGACCTAGTAGCGTTTCTGCAAGAGAAAGTGCAACTCTTGGTATTGTCTGCAAACACAACACTATTTGTTGACTTGACAGACAAGACAGACAAACCCTCAACGTTAATGTTTTCTCTATTTATTTACTCTGTAAGTGCTACCTGTGCTTCAAGTGACATCCTGCATTTGCTGACACATTAAGTATGCTGAGACTCTTCCAGAGCACAGCAGGTAGACAATCCATGGTCCACAGTGGGGGAATAGTATCAGTCTGGTTTAGTTATCTCCAAAAGTCTAAAGAGAGAACAATAGTGTGTAATGGTGCATGGAGAACACCCATGCGCCTCTGTGTGTTATTAGTAGTGGTTACTTTATAGTGGGTAATGACAAAATAAAGGTAGCTTCCAGTTTCTGAAGGTTTACTGTGTGTAGCTATAACCCTTGCTAATCACCACCTTAGTTAATCCAAACAACAGCCCATGAGGTATGGCTATTATTATCCCCATCTTACAGACAAACAAACTGAGGATTACAGAGGTTAATAACTTGCCCCAAGTCATAGTACCAAAGGCTTTGGGAGCCATTATTTCAGTCAAATTCTAACCGAGTGTGCATGGTCATCGTGCTGGAGGGTCCAAGGAAGGTTTTATTTATATCACTTGATGAAATAAAACTACCATTCCTATTACATGTAAAAACTCCTAAAGATGGCACCTTAGGATGTTGTGTGATTCCACTAAGCTGTTGATAGATGCTGTTCTCAGGGTTGGGGCTGGGGATCATTTGCTACTATGCTTGCCTAGCCTGCCCGAGGTCCTGGGTTTGCTCCTCAGCCCTGCATAAACCTATCATGGTTTTTGCAGGACTCCAGAGACAACGGAAGCCATTCAGTGCTATCACCAGCTACATAACGAGTAAGAGACCAGCCTGGAACACATGACACTTAATCTTAAAAAAAAATTCCTTTGTAAGTTTTCAAGGGACTGTTTCACCCAGAAGCTCTGCACTGGTGATGGTACATTTCTGAAATTTCAGCAATCCAGAGTCTGAGGCAGGAGGATTATTGAGTTCCAGGTCAGATGAGTCTAAACACAGGACAGTAGAGTTTGCGTGGACACCGTGTTCGGATGCTCAACGGTCTCCAGAGCTATGCTTTCGGCAGATGCCATGCCAACAGAAAAACAAGAACAATTGCCTTCTAGGGGAGGGCAGCCTTGCGATGCTCTGCTTCAAAGGAGAATTGTCCTTCGGAGTCTAAATGAGTTTGGACCGCTCTGACTGGGCCCTTCCAATTCTACTGGCATCCACACTGAAAACAAACAGCAGCGCCCTGATTGCTACAGACACTCTCTGCGGGGCAGACGGCACACCGCAGTTCCCAGGCAGTCTCTCAGGTGTTCAGCCCGGGTGGGGAATTGCAACATTGTAGCAAGCCAGGCGGCCCTGCAGAGCGGTCTCCAACCCTGGTGGTGGTGCCGGTGCCGTGGACACAAAGAACATCAGGGCGTGGAATGGCTCTGCCAGTCTCTGTGAGGAAAGCCCTCCCGACTCACCACATAGCCTCTTTCCCTAGATGTGTTCCTGCACATATTCTAATTTGTTTCAGCTCTGCATTCATAGTGAGAATAGTTAAGAGGATCTTAGGACTGAGCACGGCTGAATCAGATGGAGGCAGCAGCTCCATGTTGCGGACAGATCTTCCACAGGGTCAGCCTGGTTGCAGCTTCCTGTTCCGTGGAAGATGGGAAGGAATACGCATGCGCTTTTCTTTTCATTTTGTGTTTTGTAAGTCATGTGGGAGACGGCAAAGCTTACACATACATTTTTCTTTTCACTATTTGTTTTATAAATCATGATTTTACTCACTAGCCCAGGCTAGCTTGGGGCTCACTCTGTAGCTCAGGCTGGCCTTGAACCCTACATTGTAGCTCAGGCTGGCCTTGAACCCTTAGCAACTCTGCTTCAGCTTCCTGAGTGTTGGGACTATATAGGTGTGATACTATACCTGGCTCCCAGATGTGTTTAACAGCTTCAACTTCCCAGTGGACCTAGAAGCTTCCCTGTCAGTTTGAGGAACACAAATTCACCTCAATCTTTAAATTTAATCACGAATTTCTCAAGGCTGTTTTCTGAAACTTCTGAGCACTTTGGAACAATCTCCCCTAATGGGGAGATTTGTTTCTTCATTGATTTAACTGGTAAATTCACAACTATACAGCTTCATTTATTTATATAATTCTAATTAATGGAAATAAGGGGTGTGATTGTATTAGAGGAATAACTTTTAATATTCTGTAGTGAAGTAGTGAAGTGGTTGACAATAATGAATGGAATATTTGAAAAAGCACATTCATGGGAGATACACACACACACACATATATATGTATGTATGTATATTAAGTTTACCCTTCTTCTTGAGCTTCATTTGGTCTTTGAATTGTATCTTGGATATTCCAAGCTTCTGGGCTATATCCACTTATCAGTGGGTACATACCATGTGTGTTCTTTTGTGATTGAGTTGCCTCACTAAGGATATTTTCTAGTTCCATCCATTTGCCTAAGAATTTAATGAATTCATTGTTTTTAATAGCTGAGTAGTACTCCATTGTGTATATATACCACATTTTCTGTATCCATTCCTCTGTTGAAGGACATCTGGGTTCTTTCCCCTTCTGGCTATGATAAATAAGGCTTCTGTGAACATAGTGGAGCATGTGTCCTTATTACTTGATGGAGAATCTTCTGGGTATATGCCCAGGAGTGGTATAGCTGGGTCCTCAGGTAGTACTATGTCCAATTTTCTGAGGAACCGACAAACTGATTCCCAGAGTGATTGTACCAGCTTGAAATCCCACCAGCAGTGGAGGAGTGTTTCTCTTTCTCCACATCCTTGCCAGCACCTGCTATCACCTGAGTTTTGATCTTAGCAATTCTGAATGGTGTGAGGTGGAATCTCAGGGTTGTTTTTATTTGCATTTCCCTGATGACTAAGGATGTTGAACATTTCTTTAGGTGCTTCTCAGCCATTTGGTATTCCTCTGTTGAGAAGAAGGAAGACCAAAATATGGATACTTTGGTCCTTTTTAGAAGGGGGAACAAAATACCCATAGGAGGAGATATGGAGACAAGGTGTGGGGCAGAAACTGAAGGAAACGCCATCCAGAGACTGCCCCACCTGGGGATCCATCCCATATACTGTCACCAAACCCAGACACTAATATGGATGCCAACAAGTTCTTGCTGACAGGAGCCTGATATAGCTGTTCCCTGAGAGTCTCTGCCAGTGCCTGACAAATACAGAGGCAGACACTCTCAGCCAACCATTGAACTGAGCACAGAGTCCCCAATGAAAGAGCTAGAGAAAGGACCCAAGTTGCTGAAGGAGTCTTCAGCCCCATAGGAGGAACAGCAATATGAACCAACCAGTATCCCCAGAGCTCCCAGGAACTAAACCACCAACCAAAGAGTACACATGGGGGGACCCATGGCTCCATCTACATATGCAGCAGAGCATGGCCTTGTTGGACATCAAAGGGAGGAAAGGCCCTTGGTCCTGAGAAGGCTCGATGCCCCAGTATAGAGGAATACCAGGACAGGGAAGCAGAAGTGGGTGGGTTGGGGGTAGGGGGTGGAGGGTTTGGGGGTGAGGGGATGGGGGGTGGATGGGATAGGGTGTTTTCAGGGGGGAAGCCAGGAGAGGGAAGAACATTTGAAATGTAAATAAAGAAAATATCTAATAAAAAATAAAAATAATAAAAAGAAAAAAAGAAAGCATGAAGAAAAAAATGTTTACCCATAAAATATAAATGTAAGGATGGATGGGGCTGGAGAGATGGCTCAATGTTTGAGAATGCTTACTGCTTTTGCAGAGAACAGGGGTTCAGTCCCAGCATGCACAACTTACAACTCACAACTCACGTAGCTCCAGTGCCAGGATATTTAGTCACAGATATAGTCTCATACATATACACAAGAATTAAAGAACAATAAATAAGGCCGGGCATGATGATGTTTGCCTTTAATCCCAGTACTCAGACAAAGCCAGGAAGAGCTCTGTGAGGTCAAGGCCAAAGGCCAGCCTGGTCTCTACAGAGATCCCAGGCCTACCAGGGCTTCAGAGTGAAATCCTGTCTTAAAACAGACAAGCATATCACAAATATCCAAAACACAGATATCTCTAAAACATAGCTAGTAGAGAAGATTCTAAACTTTCACAGCACAAAGGAATGATGGATGTCTGAGGAGATGGAGCTGCTGGTTGCCCTGATCTGGTAATTAATTATACATTGTCTACATTATTGAAATGTCACATGGTACCACATTGTCTTAGGGTTTTATTGCTGTGAATAGATACCATGACCACAGCAACTCTTAGAAAACGTTTAATTGGGGCTGGCTTATAGTTCAGAATTGTCCATTACCATCATGGTGGGAAACAAGGCAGTGTGCAGGCAGACACGGTACTTGAGAAGGAGCAGAAAGAGACAGTAAGTCACTAGGCCTGGGCTTGAGCTTCTGAGACCTCAAAGCCCACCTCCAGTGACACACTTCCTCTGGCAAGATCACAATTACTCGAATAAGGCCCCTCCTTATGTGAAAAAAATGATCTTCTTTTTCCTCAGAGTATAAAACAGGAGAAAAATAAACTGAACGAAATGGTGTAATACAGAGTGATTTTTATTGGTTGCCATAACTGGAGGGTGGGGGTCCCAGTTTTAAATGCATTCTAATTGTATTCCATCGGTTTTAGTCGATATTCTTTATTTATGAATTATATAAGCCTCTGACCAGGTGTTCCTATTTCTCTGACGTTCTCTAAGGTGTCTAGAGCCCTGCAGGTGTTGGAGAGAATGGGACTCACTCTTAAAGACCTGTGTGTCAGCAGAAGTGGAAGAGGAAACCCCACATGCTCAGCCCTGGGAACTTGGGTTGGGTTCTTCAGTGACTCCTGCCCTGCTCTGATCATTTAGCACCGACCAACTAGAGTTCACGTCAGCCTAAAAACAGAATGGACAAGCAACAAGACACCTGCGGGTGACTACTCACACCAGGGGTTCCTCCCAAGCTCACCAGAAAAGACTCTAGCCTAGGCAGTAACTAGGAACAAAACCTTACTATAGAGAGAGCAGATTTCATTTTACTGTGATCCTCGGGTGCAATGGCTTGCTCTTGAGGGCATCTACTAATTGCCTACCGCATTTGTCTTCCGTGGTGCCAGGCTTCCATGCAACGTCTACATAGGCTCAAGTGTTTGAACAAGTAGTCTTTAGATGCTGGCACCATGTGAGGAGTTTATGGAATCCAGGGAGATGTGGCCTCGCTGGCTGACTTAAGGCCACTGTAGGTAGGCCTTGGGTGTTACAGGGTACCAATCAGTTTCATGGTCAGTGCTGTGTAACCAGCCACTGTTGTGTGATCCCATCATGGGTAGAACCACCTGCAGCCGTGCGTTCCCCTATGCTGGATTGAAGGTCCCTTGAAAGCCTAAGCAAGAGTGAACTCTTCTCCTCTTATGTACTCCTGCAAAGTATTTGGTCATAGCAATGAGGAGACCCTGGTGTTAGCCTAGACCATTGCCACCTTGAATGAAAAATGGCTTTTCTGTGCAACGTGCTGTTGGACACATGAAACTGTAGTATTTGGGGGGTTGAGGCGGGAGAATAGCATTTGAAGACAGCCCTTACTGCATAGTAAGAAGGGGGGAAGCTCACACAGATTTTTCTGTCTTCTTTGCTTCTGGTTTGATGATTAAAGTGGAAAGACATGAAAGGGAATGTGTTGGGGTGGAGCTTCCTGGAAGGCTGACTCTGCTGGGGCTGGGCAATTTTGATTTTTAAAGTATGCAGCTGCTTGGAATACAGATGCACCAGCTGGCACACAGCAGCCATATTAAGGCTGACACAGTGGTTCTCCACCTGTGGATCTTGACCCTTTTGGGGTGGTCCAATGACCTTTCACAGAGGTCGCCCAAGACCATCGGAAAACACAGATGTTTACGTTAGGATTCACACCATAGCAAAATTACAGTTGTGAAGTAGCAATGAAATAATTTTATGGTTAGGGGCACCACAGCATGAGGAACGGTATCAGAGTGTTGCAGCATCAGGAAGGTTGAGAACCACTGTCTTATGGTGACCTTGAGAATAGAAGCCCTTTGCTAGGATGGCAAGGCAGAAAAACAACGGAAGCCCAGGTCACTGATACCTTTAGACACAAGAGAATTGTGGGTCGCCTTCTGGGTTTTCTCTAAATGGAATACAAAGTTAAACTGTGTATTTGGAGATTATATGCTATATTTTCAATGGAGTCGGATTCTTTGTTCCCATTTTAAAAACCATATCTCTCTATTAAATTTCAGCAGCCCATTTTCTTTTTCTTTGTCTTTTAATTAATTAATTAATTAATTAATTAATTTTTTGAGACAGGGTTTCTCTGTGTAGCCCTGGCTGTCCTGGAACTCACCCTGTAGACCAGGCTGGCCTCGAACTCAGAAATCCGCCTGCCTCTGCCTCCCAAGTGCTGGGATTACAGGCGTGTGCCACCACTGCAGGAGCAGTCCATTTTCTTACCTGCGCCCCACTCACTCATGACCTCTACTGCCGCATTCCTAACCAGTTTTTCCTGTCCAGTGGTGCCTTAGACATCGATTCTTCCCCCCTCCCCGAGTCCTGCAAGTGTCCCTTTGTCAGCTCCCCTGAGAATGGCCAGTCCTACTGCTTCCTGCTGTCTGCTCTGTTCATTCACTGATAAAGCCAGCCTCGGGTGGCTAGAGCACATCTCAGTACTCACTGCCAGGACTAGAGGAGACGTTGACACACCCTTGTAGTTCAATGCTCCACTCCATGCTCCCGGTGACCCTCCGCCCTCTCCCTCTACCCCCACTGCCTCCTGCCCGCCCCAGCAGCTCTTCCCTCTCAGGGCAGCCGGCCTGTCTCCACCCAGCCCACCCAGCCTGGGATGGCTATGGAGGTACCCTGACTTCCTTGGGTGGAGACAGCCCTCTTTGCTCCAGTTTGCTGTCTGGTTTAGCCTGCTCACAGTGGAGCCTGTGGGTTCCCTGCTCACCTCCCGAGGGTCACCTCAGCCTCCCAAGGGTCACCTCAGCTCTGGCTTTCCCACAGCCTTGATTCTGAGAAGGCTTTTGTACTTTTCCCTCTTCTCACTCTTTGACCCACTGCAGACTGACCGCTACCCCATGGCCCTAGGGCAGCTGTTGGGGTCACCCCTGACTGACACCTGGGAATACTTTCGCTGCCTTTAATCTCCCTTGCCTTCCGGGTGTTTGATGTGGGGCTGGTAGTGTACTTTTCTGAAGGCCTTTCTTAGTTTGTCTGCTAACATTCTCTTGGCCCCTGCCTCTCTTGTTACATAGCTGTCCCTGCCCTCATGCTGCAAGACCCAGACACTACCTTCTCCAGCCGTGGTAGTCTGAATCAGAATGGCCTTCATAGGTTCATATGTTTGAATTCTTGCTCTCTGTTTGGTGGAACTGTTTGGGAAGGAATAGGAGATGTGTCGCTCCTCCAACAAGTTGAGCGCTGAGATTTCTAAAGCCCCCATCATTTGCAGTGGCCCTTCCCACCGTGAATTTGTAGCTGTGAGCTCTCGGCTCCTGCTCCAGGGCCATGCCCACCTGTTTGCTGCCTTGCTTGTCATACTGGTCATAAATGCTAACTCGGAAACTGTGAAAGAAATTAAACACTTTCTTTTATAAGTCGCCTTGGTCATGGTGTTTCACCACGGCAGGTGAAAGTACACATCTACTGCTTTATGTATTATCAGGGTCAAGTCATGTGTCAATGGCCCATGGGGTGTCTTATCATATTTCTTGTTTCCCCAGTAAATAACTGTGATAACTGCTTTTGGTTATCAGCTTGAATAAATCTGGAATTAACTAATCACCTGAGTAGCTAGGTGTACCTGTGAGGAATTATCTTGAACCTTTGAAGTGGGAAGATCTGCTCTAAAGCTGCACCGCACTTTCTCTCAGCGGCCTGTGTAAAGGACACAGAAGAAGGAAGCTTTTGCCTTCTCGCCTGCTTGTGCTCACCGTCCCTGGCAAGTCCTATCCTGCTGCTGAGGCACTCCACCAGCATTGGAGCCTACGTCTTTGGAATTTCAACTGATACTGAAGACCAGCAGAGACATCCAGTCGTGTGGATTGAATAATTATTGGATTCTTGGACTTTCTGTTGGGACACAGCTGTTGTTGAATTGTTTGGACCCAGCCATATATGTCCATACCCATTCTATCAGCTCTGTTCAACTAGAGAACGCTAATACAGTAAGTACCCAGGTATTTGATGTTTCCAATTATCCCATAAAAAGAAATTTCTTTTTTCTGTTTAAAATGTTTAAAATTTGCATGTGAATGCTTGTGTGCATGTGTGCGTGTGCGTGCGCGTGTGCGTGCGTGTGCGTGTGTGTGTGTGTGTTCCCTGCAGGGGCAGGGAAATGGGGAGTGTGTGTTACTGCACGTATGCAGAGGTCAGAGGACAGCTTTGTGGGGTCACTTCTCTCTGCCCACCTTTATGTGGGTTTCCGGACTCCTTCAGGTCGACAGGTTTGTATGGCAAGCACCTCGACTCTGTGATCTGTGTCACAGGCTCCTTCACTGCATTTTCTTTTATAAAATAATCGTTTTTTATTATTTTTATTTGTGTGGTCCATATATGAGTATGTGAGCCTGAGTTTGTGTAGGACTCTGCAGAGGCCAGAGGTTTCAAAGGTTTCAGCTTCCCCTGAGACTGGGGAATTATGAGCTGGGCATTGGGAACTGAACTCTGGCCCTTAACAAAATAAGCATGTGCTCTTAACTATGAGCCACTTCCACACACCAGCACTCTGTATTTTCTCTTTTATTTCCTTAAAATTTATTTTAAGCTGGGCGATGGTGGCTCATGCCTTTAATCCCAACACTCAGGAGGCCAAGGCAGGGGGATCTCTATGAGTTTGAGGCCAACCTAGTTTACAAAATGAGTTCTAGGACAGCCAGGGATACACAGAGAAACACAGAGAAAACAACAACAACAAAACAAAAACAAAAGGATTTATTTTAAGAGTATGAATGTTTGACCTCCATATCTGTTATGTGCACCATACACATACATGAACTGAGCCTGGCTTCTCTGCAAGAGCAACAAGTGCTCCTAGCCACACAGCTGCCTCGTCACTGCCCCGCCTCCCCGACCCTGTATCCTCTGAGGACATCTAAGAACACAGTGTGTGCTCTTGCCTTTTCACACCACACTACCAACTACACCTATTTCTTGTAGGATAGTTCTGATGAAAACTCTTCGTTTTCTTTCTGCACAGCTGTGAAATACTCAAGCAATAAGAAGCAAAACACACCCACCCATCTTCTCTGAGCCCAAGCATTTCTAGAACTTTGAAAATTAGGAGTGGTGCTCAAGTCTACCTTAGTCATCTATTTTTAAGGAAAATGAATCTCTATATCAAATAATGCTGAATCTTTTTTAAAAATATGCCAATTAAGAACAGATTTTGAAGCTTAGTAGTTATTTGACTTATTTGACTGGAGAGTTGTAAACTGAAATAAACCCTCTCCTCCCCCCTGTTGCTTTAAGTCATGGCGTTTACCACAGCACTAGGAACCCAAGGCAGGGTTTTCGTCATCAGTTGATAGGTAATTTTATCCTTTAGGAAATGGCCTGCTTGGGCACTTATTTATTCTTCTGAGACTGGATCTCATGTAGTTCAGGTTGGCTATGTAGCCGAGGATGACTCTAGTCAAGGATAACTTTGTACTTCTGAATTGTCTTGTCTTCCAGGTGCTGGGGTCACAGGTATGTGCTATCATGTCTAGCAACTTGTCTTACTAATGTATTTTCTCTACATTATTAAATAGGTCATACATGCATTTTCATGGTCATAAATGTTTATTTCTAAACCAAGGTCACCTTTTTGTTACATTGTTTTGTGCTTCTGGTTGTGGGTATGTGCATGCCACAGCACACATGTGCAGGTCCAAGAACAACCTCTGGGAATCGGCTCTTTCCTTCTGCCCTGTGGGTCTCAGTGGTGGGATGGAACTCAGGTAGACAGGGTTATAGCCACTGACTCACCTTGGTGACCTTCAGGTCCATCTTTTAGTGTATTTGTCCTGGTTGGTCTTTGTTCATATTTGTTTTGTTGTTTTGTCAACTTGACACAAGCTAGAGTCATCTGAGAAGAGGGAACCTCAACTGAAAAAAATGCCTTCACAAGACTGGTGTGGAGGTACATCTGTGATCATCGTCGAAGGGCCCAGCCCGCTGTGGGCGGTGCTACCCCTAGGCTGGTGCTCCTAGCTCCATAGGAAATCAAAGTGAGCAAGCCAAGAAAGAGGAGCACACCAGTAAGTAGTGTTCACTGATGGTCTCTTCTTCAGTTCCTGCCCCAGATTCCTGCTCCCTTTCTTGATTTCTCTCAGTGAGAGACTGTGACTGGAGATCTGCAAAATGAAATAAGCCCTCTCCTCCTGATGTTGTTTTTGGCCATGGTGTTTATCATAGCACTAGGAACCTATGACAGTGTTTTTATAGTCAGTTTAAGGATGCTTTTAGCCTTTAGGAAATGGCCTTGGGTACTTGCTCTTGTGAGCATCCACCTTTCTGTGCCTTGTGGAGGTATTTATGCTCTATACGTTCCTCTTACATGCTCAAAACAATGTATATATGGAGGGTTTCTATTCCTTAAAAATTCAGAAAACCCTTGTGCACTATGGAAAACAGCATCTGCTTCCTGAGAACACCAAAGTTCAGAACTCTGTGTGAGTGTCGAGCCAAGAGAGTTGGGAGTGGGTCCAGGAGAGGAGCCCTGTGTGCCCCATGTAGACACACACAGGCTCACAGCAGCACCATATGACAGCCATGAAGTGGACATGGCAAGTGTCTGCCCTGATGGTTACGTAACACGGTGTGTTGTGCATATCCAAAAGCACTATTTTTCTTTTTAAAAGACTTTAAAAGTCAAGAAAATCCAGGCACATCTTCAGCATATACAGATTCTGAAGAGGTTGTGCTAAGTGAAATGTACAGCATTCTTCCATAGGCCTGGGAATCCCAGAGCTGGCAAATTGAGAGAGATGGAGGGGGTTCTCCAAGGGCTGAGGTAGGATCAGTGGGGGGGTGGTTATACACAGTGTGAATGGACTTCGTGCCACTGAACTGTGTGCACTTAGCAATGGCAAAGGCAGGAAATTTGTGTTATGTGTTTTTCATCAAATATGCACACACGTACACACAAAGAAACTCAAAAGATTCTCTGACTGTGATCTCTGGGAGGAGGTGTCTTTGGGTTTGGAGAGCAGATGTAGTACCTTTTCCTTCTGGCTGCTAATTTAATTTCAGAACCGCAGACGGCTACATGGTCTGAAGGAACATCACCTGTTTTGGAACCCCCCAAAACTGCATGGCCACAAGCAACAAAGAACAGTTCAAAGATGGAAAGAAAACGGAAGTTCCTGTCTGTCCAAAAACAATAGCACTGGGGCCCCAGAAAGCCATCTTTTCTTTCGGAAAACTAAAATCTTAGTAACTGATTGAAAAAAAGAAGTTTAACACTGAGTCAGTGAATGCACACAGGCAGACACTCTAAGGAGGGAGTATGGGAGAAGGAGCGAGAGCAGGTGCTTATACTGCCCATGCAGCCTGTGAGAGGCGGAGCACTTAGCCTCAGGGACAGGTAAGCCTCTCTCTGTGGCAGATGTGAGGTCACAGTCCAGGGTCTGCCATCATTCAGGAGGTCTCCAAAGATGCTGAGATCTATAGGGTAGTGTCGAAGTCTACGTACTTAGAATCTTGCATATGGTCCTTGGATAACTATTGCACAAGTGCCAACAATTAACATCACTGTAACCGCTGCTGTTTTAATAGTGCTTTTCAGTGCTATGACCCAGGGCTTTGTGCATATCAGACAGACACTGCCACTGAGCTATGTCCCCAGCCCACTGTATTTTAAATGAATCATTTAGAGCTGTAGCTAAGCACAAATGGTCAGAGACTATTGGTTTGAAATGATTTATTACTAGGCTACAGACAACTGGAGTGGAGACACTTAAACTAAATATCAAGGACATAGGTTGATTCTAAAACAGACCTGCTTTTCCTGAAAATATGAGATTCCAATCTGTCTGAGTCAACCTAATAAGGAAGTCCTTTCAATTAAGCCCAGATAAAACAGATAGCGTTCTTTTTCTCCCGCTCTCTTTCCCTCTCCCTCTTTCTCCCTCTCCTTACCCCTCTCCTTCTGTTTGTCTCTGTCTTTCTCTCTCTCTCCCTCCCTCTGTCTGTCTGTCTGTCTCTGTCTCTCTGTGTCTCTATCTCTGTTTCTCTCTCCCCCCCTCTCTCTCAGTGGTTCTGTTTCCTTGTTCCTATGGTACAAACCCCACCATTACACCATTGTCAGGTGTGGAGGCTCATTCTTTTTACATAGACTGGAGCCTGCACAAAACCCACAAATCAGAATGATTGTAAATTATCCTTCTGTTGTTGTTCCCACTATTGCACATAGCAGTGTAACTGTTTTTCATGTATTCTCTTGCTTAGCCATTTCAACAAGCAGGTTGATTTTTTTTTTCAAGCAAGGGAATGGGGGCCCCAGAACTGTACTAACTTATGGATACAGCTGTCAAGAGAAGGGCATTCTACTAATCTTGCAGTGGCGGGGGCTTGCTGGCCTTACTTTCCCTGTGTCCCTCTGTTTTTATAGGTGTTGCACTGTGGTCCTTGGGTTGGTTCACATTGGAATGCTATATTTCTCGTCATTCTTTTCTCACACTGAGATACACTGTTTACAAAAAGTTTTAATTTTTGTTTGTTTGTTATTTGGGTTTTTCAAGACAGAGTTTCACTATGTAGTTCTAGGTATCCTGGAACTCACTCTGTAGACCAGGCTAACCTCAAACTCACAGAGATTCACCTACCTCTACTTCCAGAGTGCTGGGATTAAAGGCGTGCACTATCACTGCCTGGCTTTGGATTTTTTTTATTGTGGTATTACTATATTGTTTTTATTTTGTTTTTTGAGACATGGTCTTACTATGTATCCCTGGCTAGCCTGAAATCACAACCCCTGCAACTAACCCTGGAATGCTGGGATACAAGTCATGTGGCATCACTCCCAGCTGTCCCTTTCTAAGTTTAACAACTCGGGATGCTTTTATACTGGAAGATACTTTTAAGATCAATGTTCAGGCTTGTGTGGTGTCTAATTTTGTGACAGTGTTACAATTTTCTTTCCTGCTTCTGTGTTTTCTGGAGCGTTGCTTGTGCTTGCTATCCTGCTACTACAAACAACCCAAGGTGACTAAAAACAGCCCACAGTGACTACAAACAGCCCACGGTGACTACAAACAGCCCAAGGTGACTACAAACAGCCCACAGGGACTACGGACAGCCCAAGATGACTACGAACAGCCCCCCAGTGACTACGAAAAGCCCAAGGTGATTTTTCCTGGTACACAAAGATGTGTTTGTATTCATTTCAGGTAAAATTAAAAAAAAAAGACTTTATGAGACTTTTGTTATTAATCTCATTTTTTTCATTTAATTAATTTCTTGCTAATTTAAAATCATGGCAGTGTTAACTATGGAAGCAGTTACACTGGCTGCTTCTTCTCATTTTCATTGGCCATTGGCCCAGTTCTGCTGGAAGCTGATGTTCCTATCCTATGTCTATCTTTAGACATGAAAAACAGGGCATACAATTCTTACAAATTAGTAATATCAACACTTTGTACTTTGAATTACCAACCTTCTAGCTGCGGTTTCTTTTTATTTTGTTTTTGGATGTTTTATTATTTTTACCCATTTACTCAGGGCTAAGTTGGACGTGTCTGTGTTCCAACTCTTTGGCATTCTGATTTTTGTGGTTCCCAGTCTGTTTTCCTTTGATTGAGTTGTTTCTGTAATGAACTTGAAACTTTTGCTCCAGATTCTGAATTAATAGAATAGGGAGTAGGAAAGGGTTTAGAAGCTCCCAGGGGCTCTCTCTCTCTCCCTCTCTCTCTCCCTCACATGCACACACTGGAGAAGCACCATTCTAAGCTAAACTTCAGACAACTGTAGCTGGCTGTTTTCTTAATGTTTTAATGTATTTTGTTACAATGTATTTTGTATAACATATATCGCATAATGTATGTTACAATGTGTTTTGTATAGTGTATAATGTTACAATGTATTTTGTATTATGTACAATGTTGCAATGTATTTTGTATAATGTATAATGTTACAATGTGTGTTGCTTCCTTCTGAGAAGTGTCCATGGAGACAACCTATGTAAGTCTGTGCTTCTCCATGCTTAATTTAATGCATAGGGTGGTTTCTATTTCATTTTCTTCTCTGTCTTGATCATTTGCCCTTTGAGAGAGAGCTACCTGTTCTTGGAACCCTGAACAGGTTTTGGGTGTTGTGCATGTGTGTGGAAACCAGAGAGGTCAATGTGGTTCCTCTGGAGCCATTTGCCTTGTTTTTTTTTAAGGCAGGGTCTCCCACTGAATCTGGATCTCATTGATTCAGCTAGATTCTGTCTCCCCAGTGCATGGATTATGGGGGCACATTAACCTTAATGTGGGAGAGTCCTGAGGACTCAACTCATGTCAAGAGGCAAGCCATTTGACAACTGTGCTGTCTTTTGGTGCCTGATGTTCTGTATTGTTTTGTTTTGCTTTGCTTTTGAGTGAGCCAAATCTTTTACTCCTTCAGTTCTTGCATTTGAAGTACTCTTTAAGGACATCCTTGGCCTGAGATTCTTGGCCCTAGTCCTTAGCCACTATACATCTGTAAACAACCACATTACAGGATTTCCCCTCACAACCAATTTTATAGAGGCCTACCTATTCTCTTAGTTTCTTATTGTTACCAAATTTAATTAGGTTCATATTTGTTGGTTGGTTGGTTTCTGTTGCTGCTTGTTTGTTTTTTGTTTTGTTTTGACACAGGATTTCTCTGTGTAGCTCTGACTGTCTTGGAGTTTGCTATGTAGACCAGGTTGGCAAGGAACTCACAGAGATTCTCCAACCTCTGCCTCCTGAGTATTGGGATTAGAAGTGGGTATGACTATGCCTGGCTAGTACTTTTATTTTTCTGAAACAGAGTCTCATGCAGCCAAGGCTGATCCTTTGGCTCCAGCTTCTGAGTGCTAGGATTATAGTCCTGGGCCACCACACACCTGTCTTATCTCTGGTATCTATTGCTGTTGTAGGATCTTGTGGAAAAATCATTTTAGAGTCTCTGCCTTAAATATTATTCATCCTGACTTAAAACAGAAAAACCTGCTTCTTTCAGAAGAATGTACTGCTTTTGAAAGGTGAGGCATGAATCTATCTTAAATTGGATCTTTAAGCCTGCATTTTAGATAATAACCAAGTATAGCTGTATATATTAATACACTGTATATAATGTATATATAAAGCCCCTTTGTGACTTGAATCCAATGTGGAATGACCAAGTCAAGCCAACCGACCCATCTATCCCCTCAAACATTAGACCTCTTCCATGACAATATTTGAGATTCCCCTGTCTGTGACATTGAGATGTATAGGACATAATTCTGATTACAGCCTCTGCTCCCCACTCCCCTCTTGTCTGTTTTTCTTCTCTTCCCCCTGCCCATCCCCTTACAAACTTTTGCTGTTATGCTTTCAGTTGAGAAAAACATTTTGATTTATTGATCTGACTTTCTTATTTTCGGTGCTGTGCCTCTCATCCTGGTTCTTAGGAGGCTAAAGCAGGAAAATTATGAGTCTGAAACTAGCCTGGACTATATGAGACCTTGTCAAAAAAAAAAAAAAGGCAGTAGCCAGACATAGTGGTCTCCACCTTTAATCCCATTGCTGAGGAGGCAGAGGAGGGAAGGGAGGCAGGAGGATCTTGTGAGTTCCAAGCCAACCTGGTCTATATAGCAAACTCCAAGACAATCAGGGCCACACAGAGAAATCCTGTCTCAAAAACCAAACAAACAACAAAAGCAATAAACAAACAAAAATATTTATTTAATTAGAATTAAGTATATCCCATCTTGCTTCTCATTTGTCATTTCATCTTCTCTTGGCTTTTCCACACTGGCATTTCATACGTGCTTGTAACTCAGTGCCTGCAGTAGTGAATCTGCTACATTTGACCACAGGCATCTGGCTTTACTGTGCTCCTCATAGACTCTTCTGGATAGTTCTTGTCTTAGTTAGGGTTTTACTGTGAACAGACACCATGACCAAGGCAACTCTTTTTTTTTTTTTTTTTTTTTTGCTTTTGGTTTTGGTTTTGGTTCTTCAAGACAGGGTTTCTCTGTGTAGCCCTGGCTGTCCTGGAACTCACTCTGTAGACCAGGCTGGCCTCGAACTCAGAAATCCGCCTGCCTCTGCCTCCCAAGGGCTGGGATTAAAGGCCAAGGCAACTCTTTTAAAGGACAACACGTAATTGGGGCTGGCTTACAGGTTCAGTCCATTATCATCAAGGTGGGAGCATGACAGTTTCCAGGCAGATGTGGGGCTGAGTCTTACTATGTATTTCTGGCTGGCTTGAAATTCAAAGTGTAAACCAGGCTAGTCTCAGACTCATAGAGATTCTCCTGCCTCTGCCTCCTGAGTGCTGGGATTAAAGATGTGTGCCACCATACCCAGCCAAATTGATACTTTCAAGGACACTAAGCTATCTATTATATAAATAAGCTGAAAAGTTAATGTCCCTTACATCTCAGCCTCCAACAGGTCCTGTGCTTTCCTGCTGTGTGCACTGCTCTAACTCACTTCCTGTGTATATTCAAATCTGTTCTTCCGTGGTGACTGTGTTCGGGGGCATGTGTGACTATAAGTGCTTGCGAGTATATTGCATGCACTGTGTTGGCTCTAACACAGTTATAAGAACAGTTGGGTTATTATATTTTCCCAGGGTTCTGTGTGTGGGACCCCTTCCCTCTTCTTACAACATTCAACTGGGGCTGGCTTCTAGTTCAGAGGTTCAGTCCATTGTCATCATGTTGAGGAGCATGGCAGCATCCAGCAGACATGGTACTGGAGAAGGAGCCGAGAGCTACATCCTTATCCCCAGGCAGCAGGAAGGGAAAACTGCTGGGCCTGCTGGGGGGGGGGGGATGCTTTTCCTCCTGTCTACTTAATTCCCAGAAATAATGACTCTGAGACTAATTACTAATAAGTACCTAGGCCATAAGCTTCAGCTTGTTCTCCGACTTGCTCTTAACTTAGTATCCCTTTTATTCTAACCTGGCTTCAGCTACCTGCTGGTTTATGTCCACTTGTTCAGCATTCCCGGGTGAATTTACTGCACCTCTCACCATTTCCCAGAATTCTCTCTGTCCCTGCTGGATGTCCCACCTCCTATTTTCTGCCTCAGCTCATTGGCCCTGAGGTTTTTTTATTGACAGGTGATGTTTATATCCAGTAAATGATAGGTTCTCTCTACGGGCCTGGTGTACACTTTTTGAAACATTCAAGCCCCACCCCAGTGACACACTTCCTCCAATAAAGGCTACACCTATTCCAACAAGGCCACGCCTCCTAATCCTTCTCAAGTAGTGTCACTCCCTGGTTATTCTGCATTCAACTGTATAAGCCTGTGGGGGCCATTGTTGTTAAACCACCACAGGTACTAGAAGGAGAGAGACTGCTCATTGTTCATTTGCTTATTTTTATTGTCTCTGACACAGGGTTTTTATTCTATAGCCCAGGCTGCTCTCTAATTCTGGGCAGTTTTCTTGCCCCTGACACCTGAGTGTTGGAATTACAGGTGTGAGCTACCAAGTCTGGATTAGACCTTTTTTTTTTTTTCTATTTTTGTTTGTTCGATGAATTCTTTTTCTGTTGGGTATTTTAAATTGTTCTCTCAAGTGGTGGTGCAAGCTTTCACTTCCCCAGACCCCCTTCTATTGTCCTAGACTTCCCATTGGCCTGGGAGTGATGGATTACCTTCTCTCTCCAGTCTAGTTTGATTGATAGGAATCATACTCATGTTTTGTGCTTTGAGACAAGGTCACAATACAACCCTGGCTGGCCTGGAACTTGCTGTGTAGCCCAGGCTGCCCTGAAACTCACAGAGATCCACCTGCCTCTGAAGCCCCAGTGTGTGCTGCTGATTAAAGGTGTGAGCCACCAATCTGTCTAGAATGCAATGTCTCATATTTTAGCTGAAAATTTAAAATTTTAACAAGCTTGACCTATTGCAGGGGTTGAATGGTTGTTTGTTATTTTTTATTACTTTTAAATTTTCACTTTTGTTCTTAATTGGTACAAACTGTTTATATTAGCTGAGATATATAACTGGAATAAATTATTTAACTGTGTCTCAGTTACCTCTTGGGTATATGTGCTGGTTTGGTAGGCTCCCCCCAAATCTATAACTTTAATAAATGAAAGAATACAAAAAAAAAATCTACTTTTCAAAATTTTGATTTTGGTGTTAAACTAATGAAGCTATTTCAAACCCCAAAGTTAGAAAAACTTCATTTTTTTTTTTTACTAATAATTTCATTTTGATTTTTGTGGTTTGGTTTTTGTTCTTAGAGCACTCGGCACATCTGGAAGCTGATCCCATGCACAGTGTGAGTTAAAAGTCAAGTTCCATTTTACTTCCAAACATAAGGTAACTTTTAAATTTTATTTGTTTTAAATTGTGGTGTTGGGGGTCTAACCTAGGACCTTAGCACCCTACTGTTTTCCTTCTACATGGATGGACTCTAATCTGAATGGTGTCTTTGTAAAAGGATCATGAGGTACCAAGGGAGCCCAGGGGCACGCACTCAGGAAGTATCCCACGAGGACACAGGAAGGGAATGGGTATCTGCAAGGCAGGCAGAGGCCTCCTAAGAAATCAGTTCTGCCTGCACCTCGATCTTGGATGTCCAGCCTCTGGAATCATGAATGCATTGCCTTCTTTTGCAAATCTGTGACTAAAAGAAAGGAGGGTGTTATTTGTTTTAGCTCAAGTTCTAGTACAAGGTCACTTAGCCCTATGTGCTTGGGTGGAACATCATGACATTTGGCAGAAGACAGCCATCTACCTCCTATGGGATAGGATGCAGAGAACAAGAGGAAGGGGAAGAGACTGGGCACTTAGGCCCAGCACCCCTGATGACCTGCTTACCCCAGCTGGGCCTATACCTCCTGAGATTGCCAGCACCATCCGAAGCAGCACCACGAGCAGAACAGATATAACGAACATTACTTATGTAAGTCATAACAGCGAGGGAATAAATTTCTGCTAAGTCATAGGTAATACCGCACTCAATATTGAAATCCCAGGGAAGCTGGTGAAACTCAGTGGCAGGGCACTTGCTGATGTGCTAGAGGCTCTGGGCTCCCATCCCTCCCACACAGTTTACCAGCTTCTTCCCTTAGTATTAGTAGTTTTGGGTTCTCTTGCTCTTCATATTAAAATTTAAGTTCATAGAGAATGATTTTTGCTAATAATTGAGGAAGGGTTCATTTTATTCTTATTAAGAGAGTTAACAAAGTACCTCAAACACACACACATACATACATACATAATACACATACCCGCATGTACACACACACACAAACATGCATCCATGCACACACACACATGCACACACACATACACCAAAGATTATTTGCAGCCCCTTGGCCTTAGGTGATACACTGGCTGTGCACTCATGTCTTGCAGGCTGTGTTCTGTTCTGTTCTATCGGTGGCTCAGCAGCCTCTGCCAACACCGACTGGAAGAACAAGTTCCCTCTGGTTAATCTTCACAGTCTTGGTTATTCTTAGCACATTGCATTTCCACACAAAGTTTTTGTTTGTTGAACTACAGCCAACAAACAAAAACTGTACCTCTTCAGAGTATATAATGTGATGTTTTTATATATGTAGCCATTATGGAGAGGTTATGTCAATCAAACTACATGTGGCCATCACCTCACATAGGTGGCCCGTGTGGGGGGAGATGCTTAGGGTTCTAGCAGATTGCAAATATAATCAGCCAAGTCATCTCCGTCACCATTAGACCTACAGAACCTTTTGGGTTGTTTCTGAGACAAGGTCAGGCTATGCAGTGTGGTTTGGCCAGGAAATCACTGTACAAGTAGCCAGGCTGGTCTCAAACTCATGATCTATCTGCTTAGCCTCCTGAATACTGGGATGACGGCCATGTATCCAGCTTTAGAATCTAAATTGAACTTTGTTCCCTTTGACCCATAGCTTTCTATTTCCTCCACCCTCGTTTACTCTGTGTGTGTGTGTGTGTGTGTGTGTGTGTGTGTGTGTCAGAGAGAGAGCGAGCATATCTTAAAACAAACAAACAAATAGATAAACAATAAACAAAACATTAACAATTATGTTGGGATTTCCCATGTGTATGTTGGTGGCTAGCACTATGGGGGTGCTGGGGTGGAACCCATGGCGGGAAATGCTTAGCTTCTGAGTCATACCCACTGCTCTTCCGGTGTAGGGATTTTGTTCTTTTGTTTTTTGTTGGGGGTTTGTTTTTATATTTATTTTTTGTTTTGTTTTTGTTTTTGAGGCAGGGTCTTGCTACTTAGCTCAAACTGACCTCCAACTCTTGCTCTCCTGCTCTGCCTCCGGAAAGCTGCTGAGGCTGCATGTAGCGGCACACCTGAAAGATAAATACATAACCGGGCCGGGGAGGTGGGGCAGTGGGTAAGGTGCTTGCTTGTGGTACACGAGGACTCAGGTTCCGATCCCCAACATCCATGTAAAAGCCATGTGTGACGGTATGCTCCTATAACCCGGCACTGGAAGGCAGAGATGAGCCGACTCAGGCTCACTACCCAAGCTCTCTAGTGGAAACCACAAAGTGCAGGTTCAGTGACACATCTTGTCTTCAAAAATTAAGGCAGAAAAGTGATCGAGGAAAGACATCCCAACATCAACCTTCCCCTTACACAAGTGAGTGTAGTTGTGCATAAGTGCATGTGCACACACACATCACAAACACAGGCACAGAGACACAGAAACACACACAGAAGGAGAGACAGAAACAGAGACAGAGACAGAGTCAGAGACAGAGACAGAATCACATGACCATTTTCTTTTCCCTGATGCTAGGGATTGAACCCAGGCACTTGTGTGTGATAGCCAAACACTCTGCAACTAAGCCTTTGGGAGCTACACTGAGCCATCTCACCAAGCCTTCGTTAATCTCGATACTTTGTGCCAGGAGTGTTTTACAGTGCCCATATAGAAGCCTTGAATATCTTAACTAGGTTCATTCTCAGATACAGATATGTCGTTATTTGTGGGTTCTGCATTGGCACATACATAAAGAACTGGACACTTCATATTTATATACTGTTATAAATACTATCTTTTGAAAATTTCAGATTGAAGTATTTGTTGTTGAAATCCAATTAAGAAGCTATTAAGAAACTAAGAAATCCAATTAAGCAGGATATACCTGCAGCACATACCTGCAATCACAGCATTCAGAAAATAGGCCTACAAAGACTAAAAGAGGCTTGCCTGGGCTATGTAAGACCCTGTCTCAAAAATAGCCAATCTACTTAAGTTTAAAATAAATTAAAATCAAGAAATACAATTGTATTTTTCATAACTCTAAACACATTTATTAAAATCACTGGAGCTGGAGAGATGGCTCAGCAGTTAAGAGCACTGGTTTCTCTTCCAGAGGACCCAGGCCTGACTCTCATCCAGCATCCACATAGCAACTTACAGCTGTCAGTAATTCCAGTTCCAGAGGACTCACCACCTTCATCTGCCCTCTGTGGGTACCAGGTGTGCACATGGTATACAGACATGCATGAAAGCAAAAACACTCATACACATAAATAATAAAATAAAATAAATCATTTAATAGGGCCCAGACCCAATGATGAATGCCTGTAATCCCAGCACTGGGGAGGCAGAAGCAGGCGAATCAGTTCAAAGCCAACAACTTCCACAGAGCAAGTTTCAGAACTACATAATGAGATCCCATCTCAAAAAATTATCCAGCACAAGAGATCACACTTGAAAGTTTATTGATGAATAACTATAATACTTATAGAAAATGTTAACTGTTCATAACTCTTCTTTTATCTGTTTATTTTATAATATTATTTTCAATGTGACATAAAGCCCAAAAGATAAAATTTATCAACCTAACTGGGAGTCAAACTTTGTAATACATCATTGTAAGTCCAATTAAAAGAGAGTAGACACACTGAATTGACCATACGTTCTAACCTGATGGCATAAACGCTTTAGAAAACTGACAAACAACTCCAGCCAAGCAAAAGACCCTTCATGAAAACATCCTGCCAATGTGTTGAACGGTTGATCAGGATCAGCTAGTTATAATTTCTGAGAAACGGCTATATAGTTTTGAGTTATTTCATTCTTTATTGTTTCAATGATCATGCAGTAAATATTTTGAGACATACAGTGTTGTAAGTTTTAGCACATGGCAGATTTGCGTGGTCACCAGAGGCTGTGTGCTCAACAGTTCATCCACACCGCCGCCACCCCCCCCATACTACTCTACTGTGGTGACTGTGATCCTAGCAACCATGGTCACGTCTTTGTGTCTCTTCTTGCCTGAGTGTCTTTTCCTGTTGCTATGATAGATACCCTGGCAAGCCCAACTTTATCAGTTACTTTCCTTTTGTTGTGATAAGACGGGCTTATGGTTCCAGAGAGATGAAGTCCATTGTGGCAGGGAATCTTAGCAGCAGGCAGCAGGCATTGAGGCAGGAATAGCTGAGAACTCACATCCTAAGCTTCACTAAGGAAGCCGAGAGGGAACGGTGCGAGGCTCTTGAAACCTCAGAGCCTGCTCCCAGTGGCATCCTTCCTCCAGTAAGGCCACACCTTCTCAGCCTTCCCGAACAGTGTCATCAACCAAAGACCTCAAGTGTTCAAATGCTCAAGGCAATGGCAAGACATCTTATTCAAACCACCATAGCAACGTAAGGAAGAAAGATGTTTATATGACTTACAGTTGCAGGTTACAGTCTTCTGTGGCAGAAAGTCACAGCAGCAGCTGTTTACATTACATCCACAGCCAAGCAGTGAATGAATGCATGCAAGCACTCTGTCCATTTTCTCCTGCATATCCTGCCCAGGGAAATGCGCCACCCACGGTAGGTGGATCTTTCCACATCAATTAGTGTAATTAAGCTAATCCTTCACAGATGTTTCAGTTAAGGTTACTAATGCTGTGATGAAACAGCATGACCAAAGCAACTCTTGGATGAAAGGGTTTATTTCAATCACAATTCCATATAACAGTTCATTATCAAAAGTAGTGAGAGCAGGAACTCCCTGCCCGGCAGGAACCTGGAGGCAGGAGCCGATGCAGAGGCCATCGAGGCGTGCTGCTTGCTGGCTTGCTCCCCATGACTTGCTCAGCTCACTTTCTTATAGAACCCAGGGCCACCAGCTCAGGGATGGCCCCACCCTCAATGGGCTGGGCCCTCCCCCATCAATCACTAACTAGAAAGATGCACTCCAGGCTTGCCCAGGGCCTGATCTTACGGAGGCATTTTTCTCAACAGAGGCTCCCTTCTAACTGATGACTCTAGCTTGTGTCAAGTTGATATAAAACTAGACCGTATGGCAGAAGGGGAGACATTCCCTGTGGTCCACCTCCCAGGGGACTTCCAGATTATGTCAAGCTGACAGGTAACATTAACCATGATTCTTTTGTTGTTTGGAAAAGTCAGGTGCAACAGGAACGAAGCACAGAGTTTTCCAGTCTGAACTTTGCCTGGCTACCGAATCGTTCGAATTGAGCTTAATTCATTTAATCTTTTAAAAATTCACATCAGTTCCTCCTCTCCGGACTGTGTCTTAGGCTCACTGAAGTAGGCTAAGGTCTACACCCTCTCCAGGAGGATGCTCTGGTGTGCTGGGTGCTGTTCTAGCCTTGTGCTTTTCATGTGCATCATACCGTCGTCTCCTTAGACTCCATGCGTTGGGAGCAGAGACTATACCAGTTCAACTGTTTCTTCATTGTGTGTGTACACTTAGGCATAATTAGTAATTGTTTACTAAATACTGATTGAATGGATGAATAATGAAGAGAGAGACAGTACAGAGAGCCACACTGATGCTCCCAAACTTGGTTGTCTGTGTGTGCAAGTTAAGAGCAAACAACAGGTGTGATGTGTGCAAATTTCAGGAGAGGGAAAGTCAAATAAAGAGGTATTCTAAATTCAACTCTCTGGTAGATATTGCAACAGCGCACAGATGTCCAGGTAGCGTACCACAAATACAACAACTATATTTAGCAGGTAGCCAGGCAGGGTGGCTGTGAATGGCAACTCTGGAGGGAACAGTGTTCCCAGGTGTGGGGCTTCCCAGCCACCCCTCCCCTTATAGTTCTATAAATAAACAACTTTGGAATCCGTTCCAGAATCTGTGGGTCTGAATGATGAGGCTTCAGAGCTCTGATCTCGGCAATGATCAGAGTTCTGATTTCTTTTACTTTCTGATTGGGAAGAAGAATTCTGCTGCTTGAAAAACTAAGTTTGAGAGCTGTTGTCTTAGAACTGGGGCAAATGTAGTCCCTGCCCATGTATCTGTGCCTGCTCCTCAGATTCCCTTTTTTGGGGGGGTGCTCTTCAGGTCTATCCTTTTCTTTGACATAAAGTGTAAGTCACTGTTAGAGTCCACTCTTGCCCTGTTATCTTCTGGAAACTTCCATTAGTGTGACAAACCTGGAGGTTTGTCATGGGAATATGGTCTTTAGCAAACTTCCTAAGCTCCTCCACTAGACATCTGTACTGGCTGGTTTTGTGTGTCAACTTGACACAGACTGGAGTTATCACAGAGAAAGGAGCTTCAGTTGGGGAAGTGCCTCCATGAGATCCAGCTGTGGGGCATTTTCTCAGCTGGTGATCAAGATGGGAGGGCCCCTTGTGGGTGGTGCCATCCCTGGGCTGGTAGCCTTGGGTTCTATAAGAGCCCAAGGGGAAGCAAGCCAGTAAGAAACATCCCTCCATGGCCTCTGCATCAACTCCTGCTTCCTGACCTGCTTGAGTTCCAGTCCTGACCTCCTTTGGTGATGAAAATCAATGTGGAAGTATAAACTGAATAAACACTTTCCTTCCCAGCCTGCTTCTTGGTCCTGATGTTTGTGCAGGAAGAGAAACCCTGACTAAAATAACATCTGACGCTCAGTCTCCTCCTTACTAGTGGTACAATTCCTCAACAGGCAGGAGTAATGATTAACTACACTTTCTCCTAATTGTGTTGTTTGTTATTTCACTCACACACGATGCACTTCACACAACACACACAAAAAACAGAATCTTGTAAATAGCATCGTCTGAATTCCTAAACCTAGAACTGTAATTTAAATGCAGTTAGGATGAAGTCACACTGTGTAGCTTTAGCTCATCATTTCTCACTCTGAGCGGGGCTGGCACTGATGGCCAGGAAGGCACCCAAGGAGTCGGAGCGAGTTAAGGAGCAGCTGCGGGAGGACGTCAAGCTCCTGGGCTGTGAGTAAGAGGGAGGGTAGAAGGTCCTCCCCGGAGAGGCCCTTCCTAATAGGAGATCCTGGAGGTGAAACAGTCCAGAGTGATGACATGCTGACAAGATGGAGAAGTGACAGAGCTGCTGGGTGGCTGACCTGGGAGGGGATGGCCAGGGCAAAGGTCAGCAGGTCAGGTGGACGGTCTGGGCTGCATGCCCACTGAGGTCTCCGTTCTCCAGGTAAATTCAGTGCCTTGTCACAGCCTCCAAGAGAGACTGCCCTTCCAGCTCAGAAGTACCCTGGGATACTTTCAGGAAAACTGTCCACAGCCCCAGGCACTGTTCACAAGAGAACAGGATAAACAAAGGTCAGATAAGAGCTGACAGGGCAGTGGGCCACCGTGTTGGAAAGGGGCTTGGTGGGAGCCTTTGTATTGAAAACATGGGGATATGATCTGAGTGGACCCCAGAGACAGTCTGGTTGGGCCCCCCAAAAATGGAGAAAACCAATCTGAAAGAGTACTTTGGGCAGTGGCATTGGGATTACCCAGGGATGAAGAAAAAGCTCCTTTCTACTTGGTTGGGCCTAAATGCTCTACACTTCAGAGTGCATTTGCTTATTTATTTATTGAGACAAGGTCTAGACTGGATTTGAATTCTCTATGTATCCGAGGCTTGCCTTGAACTCCTGATTTTTGCTCTTCCATCTCAGGTGCCGGGACTATGGGTGCAGGTGTGATTACACCTGTGCTAATCACAAGAAGTGAATATTTCCTTCAGCAAAAGATTGTCATCAGATCTCTGTGGTGTGATAAAGTCTGAGGTAAGACTGAGCTGACAGAGACGGTGAAGGCCAGTGTCCATCAGACCCATCGGATGCTGTAGCCGTTGTGTGACGACTCCAGGGGCAATTCAAGAAGTGAGCATTGTCAGCTAAGAAAGTAAGTATGACTTTCCCAGGGCTGTCGAATAAACAACCCATGGCTTAAAACAACTCAGACAGTTCTGAAGTCTAGAACATGAGGTCAAGATGACCATGATCACTCTGGGCAGGTTCCCCCAGGCCTGTCCCACACCCCAGTCTCATCCTTTCTCATTCTTTGATAACTTTCCTGGGAGTAATGTCTGGCTTTCGTCACTTAATGCAGTGTCACTTAATACATTGTAGTATGTTTCAAATGTTATTCCTGAGTAATGGTCCATAATATCCTATGATGTTCATGTACACACAGGCACACACACACACACACAGAACACACACACACAGAACACACACACACACACACAGTGGGGGAGGGGAGAGAAATTGAGAAAGATTTTATTTGAACACACCTGTTCGTGGATTCTGGGGTTGTTCTCATCTTCTGAGCTTAATATTGCTATAAACATTCTCATACAAGTAAATATTTGTGTCGATTTCATGCTATGGATCAATTGAGGACTGGAATTTCTGGCTTAACTGGTAATTTTGCGTATACCTTTTCTAGGGATCATGGAACTGTTTTGCATAGTGGTGACACCCAGTGCAATAGGGTTCTGATTGTCCCCAGTCTTTGCCGCCAATGAGTGCTGTTCTGAGTACAGTCATCCCCGTGTGTGTGAACATGACTTCCCATGGGCTCCTGAGTTTCATCTCCCTAATGATGAGTGGCACCGGCTATCTTTTTATCACTCATTTGTCTAACAGTCAAGAGACATGTCGATGCAGGCGCGCTGCATAGTTTTACATTGGTTTCACTTTGCTATTCTTCTTGAGTTACAGAAGTTAGCATTGCCCATCACAGATCATCAGATTATTTGCAAATGTCTTCCCCTATTTTCTGTACTGTCTTTTTATTCTTGATATTGCCCTTGATGCATAAAGTTCTCAGGTTTAATGAGGTATAATTTACACATTTTATTATAATTATCTGTGTTGAAATCTTATCTAATCATCAAATTCAGGGTCATGAACTTTTCTCCATCTTTTCTTCTGAGAGTTTTATAGCATTTTGGGGAGGATGTCTTATGGTTGAGCCATTAATATTTTTTCTGAATTTATTTAGTTTTTATTTGTAGATAGAGGGTCAATGTATAATCCTGGTTGTTCTCAAACTTGAGGTCCTCCTGCCTTGACACACCTCCCACAGTGCTGGATTGCAGTCATGATCCACTGTACCCATCTCTGGTCAGCTTTGTAGATGACAGTGATCCCAGAGTGACTTCTTTAGACATCTGGAGAAAAGGAGAGAGGTGTTCACAGCTTGACTCTGAGCCTGGAGCTTCTTTTATCACTTAGCTGTTGAGGTTATGTTTTAGTCTTTGCTTCCACCTTGTGTGGGGCCCACAGAGTCAACAGTCCAGTCTAGTCAGTAATCCCCTTGGTGCCGAAAGCTGTAGTGGGGAGGAGGCCACCTCAGCATCACTACCCTGGTGAGAGGGTAATCAGACTGAGAATTCCACCACTTACACATGTGCTCTGTAATGCTGCGAGGAGTGCTGGAGTCGTTAGCTTCATGTTACTATGATGAAATTCCTGCAATAATTAGGTTACAGAGAGAAATTAAGTTATCTCCTGGAGCTGGAAGTTCTAGTCCACGTTTTCTGGCCCCATTGTTGTTTGACGGAGTTCAGCATGGTGATGGTGAGTATATGATGGAGCAAAGAACAATGGACCAGAGCCCACAGCCCCCTCCGAGGGCACGGCCCACGGCCCATGGCCCCCTCCAAGGGCACGGCCCACGGCCAACAGCCCCCTCTGAGGGTATCCTCAGAGCCACAAGGCCCTGCCTTCTGAAAGTCCCACCATCTCTCGGGGTGCTACACTGGAGTCCAAAATTTAAATACAGACCATCCAGGGACATTCAATTTCCAAATCATATCGCCCCTCTGAAGTTCAGCTGCCCTCACTTCTGTTACTTGTGTTATCATTAGACTTTTACATTCCAAAGAAACAAAACGAAAACAAACAAACAACAAAACAAACCCTTGATTTTTGTCAGGCTTTGTAAGCTTCTGGGTATCCACTGAGAGGCTGTTTTCTGACACCTGTGACATCATTCCTGTTTATTTTGTAAATGGTAACTGTCATACTTTGATTTCCTAGTTTTACCCTTTTGTGGGCATTACCTTGAGACCTTGATTACCTTTCGCCCATTTTCATAACCTTTTTTTTCTTATTTCCTGAAAACGATATCTTGTCCCGTTTCCCTCCCTTCCTCCCTCCCTCCCTGCCTCCTCCTTTCTGTTTGCTTTATCTTCTTAAAAGCATTCCTCAGAGGTCCAGTTTATTACTACTAGTGAGGGAAGTGTAGTGTAAAAGCTGGTTGGGATGGTCACATGCGGGTCACAGATGGACAGCTTTCCCTCCAGAGGGATTGATGGGAACCTAGTACCTCACTGAGGTCAGGTTTCTCACTGTTCAGAATCTAGATGGTCGCTGGACTTGTGTTTTCAAGACCACTGTGTGTATATTCTCAAGGCCAGAGTCTCTTAGGTCCAGCCACACCAGAGAACCCGTACTGTCTCCATCAGCATCTGTCTCCTGCCTAGTGGCTGTGGTCCTGTCACTCCTCACAGACTCCGCCCAGGCCTCATCTCAGCCCTGCCCACTTTCAGCCTTAGAGGTCCCCACTCCCACAGGTCCTGTAGGCAGCATGGGTTGACCTCACATGACAATGATGAGGCTGCAGCTGCTGGGGTCCATTGAGATGGCCACTACTTGGCCATCTGCCACCCCCCCACCCCCATCTTGTGATTCTCTCTCTCTCTCTCTCTCTCTCTCTCCCCCCCCCCCCCCCCGTTGTCTGTCCCTAGCTGCTCTATCCATAGGGGTTTACACATCTCTATGGATATTTTAATGAGACTTGGGAAAAATAATGATTAAGAAATAAGTTGAATTAACCATATTTCCACAATGTCTTTAATATAATAGCAATGGAGGAAAGCAAAGGTCACACATGATGCACGTAGCAAAACAGGAATCGATCTGGCACGTGGGTGTCAGAAAATGTGTCACAGATAAGTGCTAATCCTAGGTAGTCAACACAGATAATCTCGAGGTAAGGTAACTATGACCATACTCTTTTCTTCTATTTTTAAAAGATTTATTTATGTGTGTATGTGCTTATGTGTACCTTCATGGGTTTATGTGCACCACATGTTGGGGTCAAAGGGTATTGGATCCCCTGGAACCAGATTACAGAGGGTTGTAAGCCACAAGGTAGGTGCTGGGAACTAAATACATGCCGTCTGTAAGAGCAGTCAGTGCTCTTAACCACTGAGCCATCTCTCCAATCCCCCCATTCTTCTTTCCTCTCTTTCTTCCCTTTCTTCCTTTCTTCCTTCATTCTTTCCTTTCTTTCCCCACTTCTCGTTCTCTTAGCCTACTTGAATTTAACAAAATGTGTGCATTGTGAGAGTCATTCCCCTTCCTCTTCTTGGTGTCTAATGGTTTATCATCCAGATTCTCCCTGTGATTAATAGGGTGCTATTAGTTTGCACAACTACAGTAGCATGACTGCAGTTCTAGAATACTCTGCTGTCTAAGGCCCATGTCTCTCCTTATGAAGGAGGACATTATCTGTACTGGCTGCCTTAAAAAACTTAGCTGAAGGAGTATACAAATAAATAACATGGTTTCGTGGCATAGGAGGTGGAATATGGAGCACTGCACATGATAGATAAGCATCTATCACTGAGCTGCACCCTGACCCAAGACGGAAAGGTGCTCTAGTTCCTAATACATTGCACATAAATAAAACCAGAGCAAGCTGTGCTAGGTATTCTGGGTGGTGAGAAGATGAGCGTCATCCTCCGTGTGGTTAAATATCCCTTAAAAACAACCGTTGGTTCCATCCAAGAAATGGTTATTTGGCAAAATAAAGATGTATAAGTTGACTTTGGTTCCTCTTAGAGGTTATGATGGAAGGAAGAAAGTATAGGTGATTTGAACTTTTCTGGCTCCAGAGGAATTAATGAATATGATCCACAGTGGCCAGCACCAACTCACCTGGTGACATCTACTACCACCGCTGTGACTGGTGGTGTTGTAGCTTGACGTATCCACGGTGGGCATTCAGACTCTCACTCTATCCTGTGTGTTGTTGTGGGCCGGAGTTTGCCCAAGTGCTAAACAGACCCTCATTCATCTTTCATGTGTGGAGGTGGGGATCTCTCTACATGTTAACCCTGCCATTCCAAATCACCGGGGTAAAGACACATGGTGGCCTCCCACATGTAGAACTGGCCTCTGTCTGTAGTCTTCTTTGGGCTCTAGTGCCCTCATTGTTCCTTGATCATCACTTGCCTCAGTGGTTTCCTCTTACTGAAAGTCTTCCTTCATCATTTGACCTTCATCCCCATCAAATACCTCCTTCTGGACTATCCACCTAGCCCCACCCACACACTTAACCTGGGTCCCTCCAACTCCATCAGTTTTCTGCTTTGGATTTCCAGCACCATGTGCTTGCTTTTCAGTTTCTCCAGTAGACTGTGCACTCAACAAGCACAGAATCGTCTTTTCTAACAGCTTCAACAACCATCCCCAGTACAGAGTGGCTCAGTGGGGGACCAGAGGGGAGGGTGGTCCAGCCCCAGTGAAAGGGCATGAGTCTGTGAGGAGCTGGAGCTAGTCTGCCTGGCCTGGTGCAGTAAGAGCAGCAGAGCCTGGGGGCACATGTGGGGGCCTTCTGCACCCCATCTTTATGCATAGTCTCTGAGGTGTGGGTTCCTGTCCAGCTCACAGCCAGCGCTCCTCTGGTAACTGCTTGATGCTATGCTAAAGTTTGTCTGTGGCAGACAGAGAGCATGAAACAGCCAAGAGAGAGGAAAGGTGAGTGACTGTCCTTTGGGTCTGACCTGGAAGGTGCCATCTAACAGCTCTGTGACATGGCTGAGGCCGACATTAACTGTTAACTAATGAGAGAAATTAGGTGCGAGGAGGGTTCCAAAACCACAGAGCATGCAGGTACATAGAATGGACTCCCAGCCCTTTCTGGGTCTCCCTTGTGCCAAAGGTTGGATATAAATTGAGTCTAGCATGCACTGTTGAAGCCATCTTGCCAACTGCCTATGGGGCGTGAGCCATGGCTTCCTGCTCCTCATTAGGGAGAAGGTGTAGAGGGAACCATCAATCCCCTAGCTTACCCCAAAGACTAAAACAGCAGATAAACAGACTCCTAAGAGGTAGAATGCCAACCCATGTGGGTACTTGTCTAATGTCAAGCTTCTTATGAGCTTTGGTCCACACCCTTGGTGCTCACATCCACAGAACACCCATGCAGAATGGGCAGTGTTACCTTATTAAATTTCCTATGAAGAAACAGCCTCAGAGGCATCCGGTTACCAGCTTAAGACTCAAATGCCAGGTGGAACCTGTCTTGGACCAGACCTTCCTGGCTCCAAAGAGCTGTTCTTTCTATTGCCTGGGATGGCCCTGACAGCAGTAGGGTGGTTTCCAGGTCAGGGTGTTAACATCTGTAACTCCATCACCTCTCACCTGCTAAGCAACATTCAAAAAACTAAAAGAAGGGTGTTTCTAGGGTGACTGATGCCCAGAGTCTCCTTCCAGCCTGACCCAGGTCATAATTATTTCCAGTACAAAACATGAACCTCTTGACTTCGGTGGCTCTGTCTTCTTACCTCACCTTTTCTTACAGATTCTCTTTGTATTTGATATATAAGATGGAAATGCTTCTTAAAGAAGACTCCAACCATCACCCAGGGGGCTGAATGATAGGGGGAGCAGAATTAGAGATGTCTTCTGAGTGTGGAGACCCCTATGCGACAGTATGAGTGGCCAAGATCCAAGGAACTGGAGGTTTCTTTGAGCTGAGCAAGCAGAGCCAGACTCCGGGTGCCCGAGGAGGATCCAGTGGCAGCAGAGTTAGGGCGGGGATCTAGCACAGTGATGGTGGCAGCCCAGGAATGTTGGTGGAGACTCGGGGAACTTCCTGGAGCGGAGCTGGGCTGTGCGGGCTTGACTCACTCTGTGAGTTGAGACAAGAATGATGGCATTACAGGCTAGGCCCAGTCGGCCAGAGCTCTGCCCTGGCCGCAGAGGAGGCGTCTTCCTGCACACCTTATAGGTTCAGTTAAGAACCTAGAAAGGACATGTTTCAGGAGAAAGGCCACATCCTAGAGGGAAAGTCACACCCTGTAATTAAGTTCAGAACTAAACAGACCCACCCTAACAGAGTAAAAACACACAAGAATGGCCCTCAACAGTCTCTTAAGAACAGATGACTTTGTCTATACAAAACACCACCCAGAATGTGGAGCAGAGATTATAGACTTGTGAAAAGTGGAGTCTGTGACCCATAATCAAGAAAAACATGAGGTAATAGACACAGGCCTCTAGACAATCCAGATGTTGGAATAAGTAGATGGGAAGCCGAAGACTGAAAATGTAAAGATGTAATGCATATTTATGTATGGAAATGAGCACGTAAATGAACAGATGAGGAACCAGGGCAAAGGATGGAGGGAGATTTCACTCAGCAGACTCTTCCTATTTGTGAGATGGGACAATACTTATTCTAAATAGATAAAGTGTGATAACTACTGGAAAAGCATGAATGGGGGATTATAATGGGATCTTAAAAAGCAACTTACAGGCTTAAAATAAGGCAAGAATGAACCAAAGAATAAATTTAAAAGTAGAAGAGCAGGACCTGGAGAGATGGCTCAGTGGTTAAGAGTCCTGACTGCTCTCCCAGAGGTCCTGAGTTCAATTCCCAGAAACCACATGGTGACTCACAACTATCTGTAATGTGATCTGATGACCTCTTCTAGTATGCCTGAAGACAGCTGCAGTGTATTCATATGAATAAAAAAATAAATAAATCTATTTTTAAAAATGTAGAAGAGCAAACCGTATGTGGCATATTAAAATGACAGACAAAACTCACAGCAATGTAAGTAAACATATGGATATAAAGAAGATTATACAAATGGATACACTCTAGAAAACACAGACTTTAATATATCCTGATGGGTAGGAAGAGAAAGAAAAGGTTGTATAATCAAAGCAGTAAGTGGTCTGGAGAGATGGCTCGTGGTTAAGAGCAGGCAGGGCTCTAACTAACACAGGACCCAGATTTGGTTCTCAGTGGCTCACAACCACCTGTAAGTCCAGCTCCAGAGGACCTGGTACACTCTTCTGAAGGTACTTGTACTCACACACATGCTTACATGTAGTGAGAATTTTGGTTTCTTTAGAAATTCAGTATGTTATGTGACTATGTTTTTGCCTTAATCCCAGGTGTGAGATATGAGGCTGCTTCACATTGTCCACAGCTGCTAACTATGATTGCCTGTGCTCTAGCGGTGGGGTGATTTTTGCCAGCTGCAGATAGTTTATGTTTGGAATTTTGGGGACTCGAGAAAGCTATATGAGGGGACCTGCAGTGCTTGCTGCTGCTACTTTTGCTGATTGCTGATTTGCTGGTTGGAGATATCCTGACATTTGGACTTGCCCCTAGGAGCTCAATGCCCCCTACTCAGCAGGAACTAATCTAAAGAGATCTATGCCCCCTTTACCCTCTAACCTTCTTTCTCTCCTACATAGTGTTGGGGTGCTGGAAGGGATTGGAATGGAGAAAGGTGATAGGTAAAATAACTCAATAAAGTAGCTCCAAAAGGTCAAGTCACAGCACATACATACATACTCACATGCACAATTGAAATAAAATGAAATCTTTATAAATAATAAAATTGAAGGTATAGCCTACCAAAGGGGGCCAGAAGGGCAGCTGGCCAACCCCACTTCAGAGCTAAGCTGGTCTTATTGTCACCTTGAAGAAACCGGTGTCTAGTTGGATGCAGTGGCTGACTCGGAACCTAGCAGCAAGCTACTCTATTGTGATGAGGAACACTAGAAATTTAGCTAACTCTCTGCATTACAATTCTTCCATTAAGAACCTCATAATCATGCTTTTCACTGGGAGATGCCATCCTTATCTAAGAATGAGAGTTCAAGGTAAGACTAAAAAGTGATGTCCATACAGTTTAGTATCTAATTTTTTTAAAAACTTAATGAGAATGTAACAGAATCAAAGCATTTAAAATAAATACACTTACTACCTAACTATAGTTTCATGCCAACTATACTCACAATAGAATATAGAAACTAAATTCAGAAGCACAATGGCTTTAAAATACACTACTGCTTTTGTGCATATTTTACACATATGTAAACGTTCTGTAGTGGAAGCAGACGGTCTTCTCTGACAAACATCATCTTAAAGTCTTGAGGGATTACATCAGCCTAAGTCCTCTTTCCACTTGAGTGGCAGCCATGGAGTGGCTGTCATAGAGACCAAGGAGCTCACACAGCCTGGAATGCTCACTTCTGTGTCCTAATTACAAACACTAAATACTTGTTAGCCCATGTTTTAAGAAAGGGAGTATGAGTTTCATTGTAAGAGAGATGTTGGCTTTTCTGGGAAGGGCGGAAGCTTAACTGTATAGTGAGTATCATGTGCTCTTTCTCATTTAAGAATCTGATACTAGGAAACATTTAGAAAAGTTTTTAACAACTTGCCATTAAAGGTAAAATTTGAAAAAGCAATATATCCTGTAAAACAATTATATGAGAAAATGTTTTATCACTGGATCTAATGAGGCCAATTATTCTGCATCTTACAAGTGGCATTAGAAAGGGCAAATCTACAGAGAACAGTAAGAATTATTCACTTTCAATAGTTATCTTCATACTATAATTAGTGGAAAAATTATATTAAATTGTCTAATTTCAAAAATGTACCTAAGTGGGCTGGACCTGGTGCTATACATGCCTGTAGCCTCAGAATTTGGAAAGAAGTCACCATTATCCTTGGTTACCTAGCAAATTTCAGGCCAGCCTGGGCTACCAGAGATCCTGGCTCAAGAAAGATAAAATGTACCTAAGATTAGCAATACTAAAAAAGACTCATCCTTGCTGAATGTGGCAGTGCACACGCGTGGCTATCCCACTGGAGATGCAGACATGGGAAGACTGTGAATGCAAAGCCAGCCTGAACTACATAGATCTCTTCTGAGTCCCAGTAAAATATGCACCAGGCTAATAGAGTACTACACGGAACCGCATTTGTTCATTCATCATCACCTTTGCCCTTGTCTAACATCAGCATTACACTGTTAGTGATGGCTTTGTGTTCTGCAGAACTGCAGCAGCTTGGCATACTGGCTTTGTCTTGAAACTTTTAGTGAATGCTAAAAGTCTACATTTTGTACAATATTGATCCAGAAGTGTGGATGAGTAGTTCTGCTCACTCTGGTCCCGTTGGGACTGATTGATTTTAAAATGCCTGTCACTAAGCATTGGCCATTCCCATTCTGAGCACCAAATGGCTAATGTAAGCTGTCAGGTGTGTCACCCTTAGACTGGACTAGCTCTTCCTGTCAAAAACAAATGCTGCGTACAGGTTTGCGATACTGGGATTTGCAGCTGGCATTAGTTAATCCCCTCAACTCATAACTTTAAATGGGAAGAAGGAGTCTTGTGTTAATTCTACCAATTTATCTTTATCCTATACAAAGTATTTATCATTGTATTTGAAATAATTAAGAACTCACACATAAACCAGTAGTTTGTAGTTTTACACTCCTTGTTAACCCATTCAGTGGAGAATATCAAATTTTCTCCAAAGTTACATGTTAAATCAGTACTAATATGTACTCATCATCAAAGATAAGCATGTAATAAATATGGTATTAAAGTTTAGTTCTGGTGAAGTGTTAATAATAAAATGTGATTTTCTTAAATACGAACCCTTGGTGTGGCAATTTTAATGTAAGATAACGTGAACTGAGAAAAGGGCAACAGCAGAGAGGTGGTGTTTTTTCTGGAAGTACTTTGACCCTAGTGCACGGGTCTCAGAGTAGAGCTTCGTGACACATGAAAGACTCCTGGCAGAATTGGGGGGCAATACATATACAATGGTATGGAGATGTTTTAAATGCCCCACAGTAAATGGTAGACTAAGAATGAATTAACATTTATGAAGAACATTCTCACCAAAGGAATATAATATCCAATATCTTTTCAAGTTTACATGGAATATTCATCAGGACAAGATATATGTTTTATGATAAAGTAAGTTTAAAAGATTGTTGTTGTTTCGTAGAGAATATGTTCTATGACTACGGTGGAATTAAATTAAAGATCAATAGCAATAATGTACCACTCTTTTATTCTCTGAAATTGGAAATATAAATCATATCAAAATGTGGAGAAGAAATATTTCCAATTTCAGAGAATAAAAGAGGGGGGGATCTCTTGGTTTATGATGCTGGCATTATCTTGATACCAAAACCAGATAAAAACATTGCAAGAAGAAAAATCCCAGAGCGTGAGGTGATGGCTCAGTTGGTGAAGTGCTTGCTGCAGGCATGAGGACCTGAGTTCCAGTTTCCCAGAACCCACCTACAAAGCACAGCAATGCACCCCTGTGCTGCTAGCACTTGGATGAGAGCCAGGAGAGACAGAGGGTCCTTGGGATTTGCTAGACAGGCAATGTACCCAAAACAGTGATCTACAGAGAAAAAGACCCAATGTCAGCTCTAGCCCACACACCCATGCATACACGTGAAAACATGGACTGACCTTCCTCATGAGCGATCATACAAAAATCCTTACCAAACACTGGCAAACTGAACTGAATAATATATAAAATGAGAGATCGGTTAATTCCGAAAGAAAATCAAAATGACAATGTAGATATAAATTTTTTGCAACCTACTTTTAGGGTTCCACCTCTCCTCTAGCCCACCACCTAGCAGAGGTAGTGAAAGAGAAAAGTTAATAGGATATGGGGGAAGTGGACCTGTCCAACAATAGTTCTTTGGGGGTGAGCTCATTCTTCTTTGGCAGCAGTTCAGTCCTGTAGCAAAAGCCAAATAGGATTCAACAGCTGCAGATGGGTCCTCTAGGCAGGCAGACACCAGACATGAACCAGCAGCTATATAGTCTAGTCCTTTCAGCAAGCAGACACCAGGCAGCTGTAGTTCAATCCTGAAGAAATTCCCAGGCTTGCCAACTTGCCTAAGGCAAGGCCAGGGAAGTGGCAAGCTATCTCAGGAACCTCATGAGCAGTTCATGAGCCCAATGGCCGTCTTACCCCAAGTTGAGCTCAACAGCACTATGAAAAGTGAACCAATGCATGCATGTCTTTAGTGAAGGATAGCTAGGCGGAGCAAACAAAACTAATGCCCAGTGTTTGTCTCCTGCTGTCTGTGGGGTCATATTTATACTCCTTCATCAAGTGTCCTTTCACGTGTCTGCTATATCCAAGCATCCTTTCACCTGTGTGCCCCAGCAAAACATCATTTGATGTAACTAACTTTCCAAAGATTTAGAAATTTCTACTTCACAGCAATCATTTTTATTCTTCTCTTATACAATGCATCATGGCAGCAGCCTTCCCTCCTTCCATGTCTCCCAGTAGCATCAACACCACCCCTCACCCCCAGATCCACTGCTCCCCCATTTCCCTTCAGAAAAGAGCAGGCCTCCCAGGGATATCAACTGAACACAGCATAACAAGTTACAATAAGATTAGGCATAGATCCTCATATCAGGGCTAGAGGAGGCAACCCATTAGAAGGAGAAGGGTCCCAAAGTAGGCAAAAGAGTCAGAGACATTCCTACTCCCACTGTTAGGAATCACACAAAAGCTAACAACCATTAACATATTTGCGGAGGACCTAACACAGACCCACACAGGATCCGTGATTGCTGCCTCAGTCTCTGAGTCCCTATGAGCCCTGCTTAGTTGATTCCCAGCATAGCAATCCTTTTTTTTTTTTAATAAAACAAAAGGTTCAATTTTGTTTCTTTTTTTAAACATTTTTTTCTTTATTGATATATTTTTTATTTACATTTCAAATGATTTCCCCTTTTCTGGGTCCACATTCCCCGCAAGTCCCATAAGCCCTCTTCCCTCACCCTGTTCCTCCATCTACCCCTTCCCACTTCCCTGTTCTGGTATTCCCCTATACTGTTGCACTGAGTCTTTCCAGAACCAGGGGCCACTCTTCCATTCTTTTTGGACATCATTTAATATGTGGATTATATCTTGGGTATTCAAAGTTTCTAGGCCAATATCCACTTATCAATGAGTGCATACCTTGATTGATCTTTTGAGATTGTGTTACCTCACTTAGTATGATGTTCTCCAGTTCCATCCATTTGTCTAAGAATTTCATGAATTCATTGTTTCTAATGGATGAATAGTACTCCATTGTATAAATATACCACATTTTTTGTATCCATTCCTCCGTTGAAGGACACCTGGGTTCTTTCCAGCTTCTGGCTACTACAAATAGGGCTGCAATGGAGCCCTTTGTGAGCATGTGAGCTTGTGTCCTTATTGCATGCTGATGCGTCCTCTGGGTATATGCCCAGGAGTGGTATAGCAGGGTCCTCAGGAAGTGTCATGCCCAGTTTTCTGAGGAACCGCCAGACTGATTTCCAAAGTGGTTGCACCATCTTGCAATCCCACCAGCAGTGGAGGAGTATTCCTCTTTCTCCACATCCTCGCCAACACCTGCTGTCTCCTGAGTTTTTGACCTTAGCCATTCTGACTGGTGTGAGGTGAAATCTCAGGGTTGTTTTGATTTGCATTTCCCTAATTATTAATGATGTTGAACATTTCTTAAGGTGTTTCTCAGCCCCTCGAAGTTCTTCATGTGAAAAATCTTTGTTTAGTTCGGTACCCCACTTTTTAATGGGGTTATTTGGTTCTCTGGGTTCTACCTTCTTGAGTTCTTTGTATATATTGGATATTAGCCCTCTGTTGGATTTAGGGTTGGTGAAGATCCTTTCCCAATCTTTTGGTTGATGTTTTGTCCTTTTGACAGTGTCCTTGGCCTTACTTTTATAGTTTTATGAGGTCCCATTTGTCAATTCTTGATCTTAGAGTGTAAGCTATTGGTGTTCTATTCAGGAACTTTCCCCCTGTGCCCATGTCCTCAAGGATTTTCCCCAGTTTCTTTTCTATTAGTTTCAGTGTGTCAGGTTTTATGTGGAGGTCCTTGATCCATTTGGAGTTGAGCTTAGTACAAGAAGATAAGAATGGATCAATTCGTATTCTTCTGCATGCTGACCTCCAATTGAACCAGCACCATTTGTTGAAAAGACTATCTATTTTCCACTGGATGCTTTCAGCTCCTTTGTCGAAGATCAAGTGACCATAGGCGTGTTGGTTCATTTCTGGGTCTTCAATCCTATTCCATTGATCGACTTGCCTGACATTGTATCAATACCATGCAGTTTTTATCACTATTGCTCTGTAGTAAAGTTTAAAGTCTGGGATACTGAATCCCCCTGATGTTCTTTTACTGTTGAGAATAGTCTTAGCTATCCTGGGTTTTTTGTTATTCCAGATGAATTTGAGAATTGCTCTTTCTAGCTCTATGAAGAACTGGGTTGGGATTTTGATGGGAATAGCATTGAATCTGTAGATTGCCTTTGGCAAGATGGCCATTTTAATTATATTAATCCTGCCAATCCACGAGCATGGAGGATTTTTCCATTTTCTGAGATCTTCTTCAAGTTCCTTCTTCAGAGATCTGAAGTTCTTGTTGTATAGATCTTTCACTTGTTTGGTTAGAGTCACCCCAAGATACTTTATGCTGTTTGTATCTATTGTGAAGGGAGTCATTTCCCTAATTTCTTTCTCAGTCTGCTTATCATTTGAGTATATAAAAGCTATTGATTTGCTTGCATTGATTTTGTAGCCAGCCACTTTGCTGAAATTGTTTATCAGCTGTAGGAGTTCTCTAGTAGAGTTTTTAGGGTCACTGAAGTATACTATCATATCATCTGCAAATAGTGATAGTTTGACTTCTTCCTTTCCAATTTATATCCCTTTGACCTCCTTATATTGTCTAATTGCTCTAGCTAGGACTTCAAGAACTATATTGAAAAGATATGGAGAGAGGGGGCAGCCTTGTCTAGTCCCTGATTTTAGTGGGATTGCTTCAAGTTTCTCTCCATTTAATTTGATGTTGGCTACCGGTTTGCTGTATATTGCTTTTACTATGTTTAGATATGGGCCTTGAATTCCTGTCCTTTCCAAGACTTTTAGCATGAAAGGATGCTGAATTTTATCAAATGCTTTTTCAGCATCTAATGAAATGATCATGTGTTTTTTTTTTTCCTTTGAGTTTGTTTATGTAGTGGATAGCATTTATGGATTTCCTTATATTGAACCAACCCTGCATCCCTGGGATGAAGCCTACTTGATCATGGTGGATGATTGTTTTGATATGTTCTTGGATTCGGTGGGCAAGAATTTTATTTAGTATTTTTGCATCGATATTCATAAGGGAAATTGGCCTGAAATTCTCTTTCTTAGTTGGATCTTTGTGTGGTTTTGGTATCAGCGTAATAGTGGCTTCGTAGAAGGAGTTGGGTAGTGTTCCTTCTGTTTCTATTTGGTGGAAAAGTTTGAAGAGTATTGGTGTTAAGTCTTCTTTGAAGGTCTGATAGAATTCTGCACTGAAACCATCTGGTCCTGTGCTTTTTTTGGTCAGAAGCCTATCTATGACCCCTGCTATTTCTTTAGGGGTTATGGGTCTGTTTAGATGGTCTATTTGATCCTGGTTTAATTTTGGTAATTGGTATCTGTCTAAGAAAATGTCCATTTCCTCCAGATTCTCCAGTTGTGTTGAGTACAGGGTTTTGTAGTAGGATCTGATGATTTTTTGAATTTCCTCGGTTTCTGTTGTAAATCTTCATTTTTATTTCTAATTTTGTTAATTTGGATACTTTCTCTGTGCCCTTTGGTTAGTCTGGCTAAGGGTTTATCTATCTTGTTGATTTTTTCAAAGAACCAGCTTTTGGTTTTATTGATTCTTTGTATGGTTTTCTTGGTTTCAACTTGATTGATTTCAGCCCTGAGTTTGATGATTTCCTGTCTTCTTCTCCTCCTGGGTGAATTAGGTTCTTTTTGTTCCAGGGCTTTCAGTGGTTCCGTTAATCTTCTAGTGTATGCTCTCTCGAATTTCTTTTTGGAGGCACTCAAAGCTATGAGTTTTCCTCTTAGCACTGCTTTCATTGTGTCCCATAGATTTGGGTATGTTGTGCCTTCATTTTTGTTAAATTCTAAGAAATCTTTGATTTCTTTCTTTATTTCTTCCTTGACCAAGGTATCATTAAGTAGAGTATTATTCAGTTTCCATGTGTATGTGGACTTTCTGTTGTTTTTATTGTTATTAAAGACCACTTTTACTCCATAGTGATCTGATAGGAGGCATGGAATTATTTCAATCTTCTTATATTTGTTGAGGTCTGTCTTGTGACCAACTATATGATCGATTTTGGAGAAGGTACCATGAGGTACTGAGAAAAAGGTATATTCTTTTGCTTTGGGATGAAAAGTTCTCTATATATATCTGTTAAATCCAATTGGTCCAAAACTTCAATTAGTTTCACTGTCTTCCTGTTTAGTTTCTGTTTTCTTGATCGGTCCATTGGTGAGAGTGGAGTGTTGAAGTCACCCACAATTATGTGTTAGGTGCAATGTGTGCTTTGAGCTTTAGTAAAGTTTCTTTTATGAATCAGGGTGCCCTTGTATTTGGGGCATAGATATTCAGGATTGAGAGTTCTTCTTGTTGGATTTTTCCTTTGACCAGCAAGAAGTGACCTTCCATGTCTCTTTTGATGACATTAGGTTGAAAGTCAATTTTATCTGAAATTAGAATGGCAACTCCGGCTTGTTTCCTGGGACCATTTGCTTGTAGAATTGTCTTCCAGCCTTTTACTCTAAGGTAGTTTTTGTCTTTGACACTGAGGTGTGTTTCGTGTATGCAGCAAAATGTAGGGTCCTGTTTATGTAACCGATCTGTTAGTCTATGTCTTTTTATTGGGGAATTGAGTCCATTGATGTTAAGAGATATTAAGGAGTAGTGGTTATTGCTTTCTATCATTTTTGATGTTAATTTTATACTAGTGTGGTTATCTTCTTTGGGTTTGATGAAAGAAGCTTAATATCCTGCTTTTTCCAGGGTATAGTTTCCCTCGTTGTAATCCTAATGCTAATGTTCTTTCTTGTTTTTCCACAGGTCCAGATAGACAGCACCTTTGTTAGTAGAGCTGGGGTCCCTTACAGATTTGTGTGTGTGCTTTCCCAAGGGTAGCTGTTGTGTGACTTCAGTGTATAGGACAACACTGGACGTGAAGGAAGCTTTGATGCAGTTTTCAGCTCTGCTTTATGGAACTGAGGTTTTGAGACATCAAAGTGACCAGATATAGAGCTGTTGCCAGAGCTCTACTGTCTGTGGGAGTCATGTGTCTCTATCACCTGCCTTGCTGTGTCATGGGCAGATGCTGTCCCTTCTAGCTCAGATGGAGGCATGAAGGAAGTGCTGCTCCTGAGAATTGTTTGCCATTATGCTCATGTAAGCCAGTGCAATAGAGTCTCATAAATGCATCCTGTCAGTTCTGTTCCTTTAAATAACCCAATACCATGAACACCTGTGCACATGAGCCACTGGGTACCTCTTCCGGTGCCCAGCCAGTCTATTTGATACTTACTTAGCTTTTCCAGGACTGTTTTGATTTTTTAATAGAGCCACTTAGCATCTGAATAGCTATGTACTGTATACTCTCCTTGGCATTGAGAATAACCTGAAATTGGATGGTATACTGTGGACTAATTTAACAAGTTTCCTGTTCTGTCATAACTGTAACATATTATTCTTCCCCAGTTCAAACATCATAGAAACTGGGGTAACTATTGTGTGCCTGGGTTGGGGAGAGCTTCAGGAGGGCAAAGGGTCAGGAGAGGAGTTCTGGCCAGTTTCTTTCTATTTCATTTAAAAAAAAAAAAACTTCTTCAGTGATTGTCTGTGCCTTGGTGCACTTGTGGAAGGCAGAGAATGCCTTGTTGAAGAGTGTTCTCTTCTTTTTCTTTCTACCATGCCGGTTCTGGGGCTCAAATTTAGGTTATCAGGCTTAGCCATCCCACCAACCCCTGGAGTCCTATTTTTTTTATCTTTTATGAGCACACAGATAAGCACAGCTCATTGAAACACAGACTTTAGTGGTTCAACTAGAAATGGCCCCCACACACTCATGTATTTAATAGTTACTCGGTCCATAGTGACACTATTAGAAGGTGTGTGTACTGGCTGGTTTTGTGTGTCAACTTGACATAAGCTGGAGCTATCACAGAGAAAGGAGCATCCCTTGAGGAAAAGCCTCCATGAGATCCAGCTGTAAGGCATTTTCTCAATTAGTGATCAAGGGGGGAGGGCCCATTGTGGGTGGTGCCATCCCTGGGCTGGTAGTCTTGGGTTCTAGAAGAGATCAAGCTGAGTAAGGGGAAGTAAGCCAGTAAGAATCATCCCTCCCATAGCTTCTGCATCCACTCCTGCCTCTAAGTTTCTGCCCTGACTTTCTTTGGTGATGAACATCAATGCAGAAGTGTAAGTTGAATAAACCCTTTCTTCCCCAACTTGCTTCTTGGTTATGATGTTTTGTGCCGGAATAGAAACCCTGACTAAAACAGTGTGGTCTTGTTGGAGGAAGTGTGTCACTGTGGGGACGGGCTCTGATGTCTCACAGAAGTTCAAGCCAGTTCACACTTCCTGCTGCCTGCAGATCTGGTTGTAGAACTCTCAGCCCCTTCTCCAACACCATGTCTGCCTGCACACCGCCAGACTTCCTGTCTTGATGGTAATGGACTAAACCTCTGAAACTGCAAGCCAGCCCCAATTAAATCTTTTTTCTTTAGAAGAGTTATTCTGGTCATGGTGCCTCTTCAGAGCAATAGAAACCCTAAGACACAGACACTGAAGCCAGACATCAGTCATCTCCACCCTGACAGCTCAGTTGTGTACAAGATGGTGAGTAGAAAGTAAGCAGAGTGGTTGGGTTCATGTCCTGCTCCTTCCCACCCCTCAGGTCCCACCCACTGATTTGGATTTTAAGTAAAACTAAGATGCTAGATTCAACAGGAGAGACTATAACCAGAGTACAGTGGGTAAAGGAACAGAAATGCTGGGGTAGACTTGAACAGGCTATAATAAAAGACATAGGAGAGGCCACCAGTTCATCAACCATAATGTTATGACTTAGTATGGAGGATTCCTCACCCCAAGACTAGGAATTTCCATGGGCCCCCCTTAGGAGACCCAGGGCCTCCTCCTATTACAACGCAGCCCAGGAGTCAGGATCTATGGTGGGGACCCTGATCATCCAAAGTGGCATTATACCTAGAGTTACCTGTTTGAAAGAGATATGTCATATGTTAAAAATATTTTAACAGCATAAACACGGCAAATTCTATTCTACCTGTGGACAAACCAGAAATCTCTTAAACATTTGTGTAGGTGGAACACCTCACTCTTTAATGAGGCTAGCTATGTCGACAGAGCCACATCAGGAAGGACACGGTGTTCCATGTCAGCCATGGGGAGCTGTTGAAGAATTCTGAGTGAAGACAGCAGATAGATCTATTGTCTTTTCTTTGTAAAGAAATCCTTTTGGAGGAATGCTAAGGATGGAGGGAGGGAGGTGAATCCTGGAGGTGTGGAGGCTCCTGGGAGGCCCAAGAACATCCCAGGAGAAATAATGAGATGTAAGAGAGGGTAGTGGAGAGGAATGTGAAAAAATATGGTGTGTTTGGGTATCATCATGACGAAGCCCAGTGACCAATCAGATGTGTAGATAATAGAAGTATGATTCAGGTTGCCTTGAGCAAGTGTGTGTGTGGTGGTGACATCCAAGATAGAGATGAAGATAGAGGTTTCTATTCATCATTGCTCAGGATGATGAATATGAACTTGGTATAGCAGGAGAATAAGAGTGAAGAAAGAGACATCAAGATTAACATATAAAAGAAGCCAATTGACAGAGGGACAAGAAATCTTCCCCCACCAATGTACAATGTGATGATGATGATGATGATGATGATGATGATGATGATAAAGATACATGAGAATGCCCCCACTTCTCTAAATGTGAGAAAGAGTGGCTGCTATTTAAACAACCTAAAATGGCCATGATGCTGAGGAAAGGGGAGACTGTTGAGGCTCGAACTCATTATCCCACTTCCATTCTTGGGGACATTATTCTCATATTTAGCAAGCTGTTTCTATTTTTATAATTATCTGTGTGCCCCTGGTCTGATTCCTTGTTCCAAGACAGAAGGCCCTGGGAATCTCTAGACTCAGATCTGCATCTATAACAGTGGCACAGTGGAGAGCAGCACACCCTGGTGGGGCTGTAAGGGTGAAGAATGGATTTGGGAGGTGACAGTGATAACTTCATTGGTGTGATGAAAAGACCCAAGGATGAAAAGACTGTTGGTGATGGACAGCTTAAGAAGAAGAGTAGGATCAGTTGCTGGGAGAGAACACTTGATAACTGCTATCTCCACTTTAATGTTAACTGTTTCTCCTGAGGCCTTTAGATATTTTAGGTTACACCAAATGCTTTTGCAAGCAACATAACTTATTAATTATAAGGCAGTGTGTAAGTTGACTCTGGTAGTTTCCAATCCCCATTATTCTGATTTAATTATAGAGATTTCTCTCTAAAATTAATGAAAGGCCCCCAGGCGGCCATGAGAAACATCTCTGAATAAATTCCCTTGATGGTTCACATGGAGTAGTGTAGTTTAGATGAGGAATGGCCCCATTTCAAGTACACCAATTCCTATATTGTTAGCCAGTGGTTGTCCTGGCTTGCTGTAGTCTTGGGAGAAATATGGTCGGACAAATGACCACAAAGGTGTCCAGGGAAGAGGTATATGGGTACAAACCCTGTGAATGGGCAAAGCTGATGCAGATTTGAGTGTCCCCAATGAATGCTTACCAGAGCAAAGGGTAAGGAGACATGGTTAGAATAACCCATCCTATGGATTCCAGTCAATGGCTTTCCCCAGCCAGCACTCTCATTGCCCAGTGGACTCATGAACAAAGTGGCCATGGTGAGAGGGAAGTAAGTTATTGATCAGCTAAACATAGACTCCCACTCCCCAAGGCTGACCTGTCTACATCTGAATGCCCAACCTGCCAACAACAGAGACCAAGATTAAACCCCTCCCCTCAAACAAAAGTATACCCTTCCCCAGAGTGATCAGTTAGCTGCCACCCATAGAGTTATAGAATATCTTACCTAACATTATAGTCTTCCACACAACATTGCTGCTGGCCCAGGAACTCACTCACACTATGATGATTATTGGACATAGAATCCATTCTCTTACCATGTTTTCTACTTTTCTCAAGCAACCAACTCACTAGAATGGAGAAATAGCCTTTAAGGAATTTATCTGAAGAAGGCTGCACATGCTCTGAATTATTATTAAATATATATATGTTGTTTCTCCCATAGTGAGAGGTCATGGTCCAGGAATTAAGGACTAAACGTGAGACCCAAACCTCTCACTTTGCTTCTAGTAAGATACCAATAAACATTTAGTTTCTTGTTCCTAAGACCTTATGCTTGGCTGGCCTAGAGGCCTTAAGTCCATAGAGAATGCTTGTATTAAGATTCAATAGTAGTAGTACTGGCTATTACTATCAATGTGAGGCTTTCCTTGAGGCCCTGATGTGTGAAGAAGGAACATAGTTCCTTCTCTAAAACCAAGTATATACTTGCCAGAGCCAGTAATTGCCTGGGCCCAGGCCTTGGTGAAGCTGTGGCTTCAGATCCTAAAATCCCAACTCTTTCTACCTTAAGGAGCTATGGTTATCAGTCCCAAGGCTGCTGTGAGCTCAGTATGTAATGTTACAGAGATACCCTGTGTCCCCTTTGTGCCACATTGCTTGATTAGCTTCTTGCTAATTAACTTATCCTATTGTATGATGACTGTCTGTTGACTCTTCCCCACCCAACGCACAAATCATATATAAGATGCTATGCTTCTTAATAAATTTGGTCGGCATAAGACTTAGCTTATGCATAACCTCCTGATCCCAAACTCTCCTATACTCTTATCTTCTGATCGCCGGTCCTCCCTTTCAGGAACCTGTTGCTGAAGAACAACTTGCTGAGCCAGGTCAGAGTCAAAAAGCCAAGCTGAGTTATTGTGTTGGCTAGAAAGACAGATCCTGACTCCTGAAGGGATGTCAGGCTGCTCTTCCAAAGGAGGGAAGGAAGAGTGTATCTGGGATAAAGGAAATTTCTTAAGGTCTCTTTCAACATTTCTATGCCCAGAAAGCAAGGTTTCAGTCCAGAATTAATGATTTGGGTCAATCCACTAGGAGAAAAAAAATCACAACTGGGATCGTGATTATGGACTACACAGTAGGACAGTAAGAAAAAGGTAGCTATAAATTTACCTGTGTGCATGTGACCAAGTAGAGAAGATAAGGATAAGTCTTGTCAGGAACATTCTTCACTATTTTTTAAATTATGAACTTTATACATATGTATTAAGCAAATATATATATATATATATATATATATATATATATATATATATATATTTGTTTTCTTCTTTTCATCCCTTTTGATGATGCATAGAATATACTGATTGACCTTAGAGCTTAGCATTTATAGATATGACTAACTTTTGTCATATTATATAAGTTATGGCTAATTAAAAAGAAGACTAGATACCACTGAGAACTTTGTATCCTCTATGGGAAAGAGTGCATTTTTGTTTGTACTCTGGTTAGTTGTGTTAGGCTGAAGTCTGACCTTCTCCTTAGTGGCCAATTAACTATGGTTTAAAGAGGTGTATTAGTGCCTGACTGACATAAGTGAATATGGGTGAGAGAGTTTTATATGTCAACTTGTCTGAGGCATAGTGCCCAAATGTTACATAAAACACTATTCTGGATGTTTCTGTGAGGGTGTTTGTTTCAATTACTGTGACAAAATATTGGAGATAACCAACCTAAAAGAAAGTATTTGACACAGGGCCTAAGATCAGTGGAGCAGCTGGGACGGAAGTCTTCCTGCCACCATTGGCACCAGGGAGCCAGGAAACTCGACAGCCTTCTATGCACAGCCCGCCTGGAGAGAGTGATCTCCCAGCAGTGCTTTCACTTCTGAGCTCAGAGGAGTAAAGACACAGGCTTACAGGCCCACAGGAGGAACAAACTCTAGCCAGAGACAACAATACCAACTAGCACTAGAGATAACCAGATGTCAAGAGGCAAGCATAAGAACCCTACCAACAGAAACTAAGGCCACATGGCAACATCAGAACCCAGTTCTCCCACCACAGCAAGTCCCGGGTACCCCAATACACCAGAAAAGCAAGAGTTGGATTTAAAATCATATCTCATGATGCTGATAGAGGGCTTGAAGAAAGACTTAAATAACTCCCTTAAAGAAATACAGGAGAACATCGGTCAACAAGTAAAAGCTTTTAAAGAGGAAACACAAAAAATCCCTTAAAGAAATATAGGAGATCATGGGTCAGCAGGCAGAAACCCTTAAAGAAGAAACACAAAAATCCCTTAAAGAATTACAGGAAAACACAATCAAATAAAGGAACTGAACAAAACCATCTAGGATCTAAAAGTGGAAGTAGAAACAATAAAGAAATCACAAAGTGAGACATCTTTGGAGATAGAAAACCTTGGAAAGAACTCAGGAGTCATTGATGCAAGCATCAACAACAGAATACAAGAGATAGAAGAAAGAACCTCAGGTGCTGAAGATACCATAGAAAACATTGACTCAACAGTCAAAGAAAATGCAAAATGCATAAAGCTGGTAACTCAAAACATCCAGGAACTGGAAGACACAATGAGAAGACCAAACCTAAGGATTATAGGTATAGACTAGAATGAGGATTTACATCTTAAAGTCCCAGTAAATATCTTCAACAAAATTGTAGAAAACCTCCCTAACCTAGAAAAAGAGATGCCCATGAACATACAAGAAGTCTTCAGAACTCCAAACAGACTGGACCAGAACATAAACTCCTCCCGGCACATAATAATTGAAACACCAAATACACTAAACAAAGAAAGAATATTAAAAGCAGTAAGGAAAAAAGGGCAAGTAACTTATAAAGGCAGAATGTTTATAATTCCACCATTATCAGAATCACACCAGGCTTCTCACCAGAGATGATGAAAGCTAGAAGAACTTGGGCAGACCTCTTACAGACCCTAAGAGAACACAAATGCCAGCCCAGGATACTATGCCCAGCAAAACTCTCAGTCATCATAGATGGAGAAACCAAGATATTCCATGATAAAACCAAATTTACACAATATCTGTCCACAAACTCAGCCCTACAAAGAATAATTGATGGAAAATGCCAACACAGGAGGGAAATTATACCCTAGAAAAAGCAAGAAAGTAATCTTCCAACAAACCCAAAAGAAGATACCTACACAAACATAAAAATAACATCAAAATGACAGGAAGCAACAATCACTATTCCTTAATATCTCTTAACAATGGACTCAATTCCCCAATAAAAAGGCATAGACTAACAAAATATTTCTCATGTAAATCTTCAATTTTATCAGAAAATGTTTGTAATCCCCCTTTTAATTAATTTAGTAATTTTTATGTCTACCATTTTATCTGCATTATTTTTCATGAAAATCTTCAATTTTAATGTCTTTCTACATACTTCCTCTATTTTATCAGAAATGTTTTCAATGTAAATCTTTGATTTTATCACAAATGCTTCTAATTCTACCTTCAATTAATTTAGAAAGAATTTACTTCCAAATCACCTCTCATTCCTTTTATTAAAGTCTCTATTGTACTATCATGTGACATTTTGTATCAAATTTGTGTGATTTTTAAAGTTGATGAACACTTATGAACTCTAACTTTATTATGCTTTTCACAAAAGCTGCCTTTGTTGTAAACATGAAAAGTGACAAGGGTAGTTTTGAATGATTAGAAGTAACATTCACTTAATACACACTATTAAACATTTCATGAAATGAAAAGAACTTCTTGTGGAGTTTAATCTTATATCCGTTTTTGCAGTATTGCTTCATTTCCTAAGCACTCCCACATTCTGATAAAAGTAATTAGCCTGAATGAAATTCATGAAGCATTTTTTGTCATTGTTTCTCTTTGTAATAGCTACATGTAACATTTTATAAAATACTGCACTTTATCAGGAAATTAACTGAATGTCAACTTTTTTATTTATTTTCTATATTCTTTGTTTACATTCTAAAAGCTTTCCCCTTTCCCAGTCCCCCCCCCCATATGTCCCATAAGTCCCCTTCTCTCCATCCATTCTCCTGTCTTTCCCCCCCCTTTTCTCTGTCCTGGTACTCCCTTACAATGTTGGATCAAGCCTTTCCAGGATTAGGGCCCTATTCTTCCTTCTTCATGGGAATCATTTGATATGCTAATTGTATCTTCAGTATTCAGAGCTTCAGGGTTAATTAATATCCACTTATCAATGATTGCATTCCATGTGTATTCTTTTGTGATTGTGTTACCTTGCTTAGGATGATATTTTCCAGTTCCATCCATTTGCCTAAAAAATTCATGAATTTATTGTTTTTAATTGCTCAATAGTATTCCATTATGTATATATACCACATTTTCTGTATCCATTCCTCCATTGAGAGATATCTGGGTTCTTTCCAGCTTCTGGCTATTATAAATAAGGCTGCTATGAACATAGTGGAGCATGTGTCCTTATTGCATGCTGGGGAATCCTCTGGGTATATGCCCAGGAGAGGTATTGCAGGGTCCTCTGGAAGTGTCATGTCCAGTTTTCTTAGGAACTGCCAGACTGATTTCCAGAGTGGTTGTACCATCTTACAATTCCACCAGCAGTGGAGGAGTGTTCCTCTTTCTCTACACCCTCGCCAACACCTGCTGTCTCCTGAGTTTTTAACCTTAGCCATTCTGACTGAGAATGAATTTTTATATCTACCATTTTATATGTAAAAATTTCCATGAAATAGTCAATTTTAACGTGTTTGTCTATTTATTTCTTAAATTTTACCAGAAATATTTTCCATGTAAATTTTCAATGTTATCTGAAAATGTTTATAATTCCACCATCAATCAACCTAGAATTTTCTTTATGCCTATCATTTTATCTATATAATTTCCATGATAATCTTTTATTTTAACATGTTTTCTATATATTTATTCAATTTTATTAGAAATATTTTCCATGTAAATCTTCAAGTTTATCAGAAAATGTTTATAATTCCACTTTCAATCAACTTAGGAATACTTTTATGCCTACTATTATTATATCTATATAAAAGTTTCCATGATAATCTTCAATTCTAACATGTTTTTCTACTTTTTTCTACAATTTTATCAGAAATATTTTCCACATAAATCTTCAATTCTATCATAAAATGTTTCTATTCCATATTTCAATTAATTTAGCAATGTTTTACATGTCTACCACTTTACTTTTTAATTTTCCATGAAAATTGTCAATTTTAATGTGTTTATCTGAAATATTTTCCATGTAATCTTTAATTTTATCATAAAATGTTTTTACTTCCCTTTTCAATTAAAAAAAAAGAAAGAAAGTATTTGGGTCCACAGTTCCAGAGATTTCAGATAGACCTCAGGGAGTTGTTTGGTGAGGAAGCACAGAACATCACAATAGGAGCTCATGGTAGATGAGGCCTGCTCATTCGATGCTAACTGTGAGAAGGGGTCATCCCCCAATCTCCCTTCAGAGTCTGTCTCTGCTGCAATGATCTACTTTATACCCATGAGTTACTTCCTAAGGCTCCACTATATCCTAGTAGCCCCATAGGCTGATGACCAAGCCTTCAATACACGGCCTGTGGAAGACATTCTAGATTTAGACTGTAGCAGGATGTTCAGATGAGATTAACATTAAAATTAGTGAAGCTTGAGTTTGGAAGATTGCTATGCCCGATATGATGGTCTTGTCCATCCATTGAAATCCTAGATAGAAGTAAAATATTGAACTTTGGTCTTAGTTACTCTCCTATTGCTTTAATAACACATATAACCAAACCAACCTATGGAATAAGGTGTCTATTTGAGGCTTAGAGTTTCAGAGGATGAGCCCACAACCGTCATGGTAGAGAGCATGGCAACAGGCAGGCAGGCATGGTGCTGGAGCAATAGTTGAGAGCTCGCTTTTTTAATTAAAAATTTTTAATTGAAATGTATTTTCATACAATATATTCTGGTTGTGTTTTCCCTTCCAACAACTCTTCTCAGATCCACGTATCCTCCACCATCCAATCTCATGCTTTCTTTCCCTCACATCTTGAGACACAACCCTGAGGCACAGAGAGGCACAGGCAACAGCAATGGTCTTTTGAAATCTGAAAGTCCATCCCCCGGTGACACACCTCCTGCAACAAGGCCACACCTCCTAATCCTTCCCAAAATGTTCCACCAACTATAACTCAAGTATTTAAAAATAGGAGCCTGTAAGGGCTATTCTTATTCAAACTATTACAGCTTCCCTGAAAGAAGGGAAATTCTGTATAACACAGCTTTCAAAGAGGAGACTCAACAACTCTTTGGGTCTCCAGGTCACCAACCTACCCTGAAGATTGTGCACTCACAACCCCTGTCATCATGTGAACCCATCTCTTAGAGTAAAACTTTCCGTTTCAATATATCTGTCTCTGTCACCTTCATCATCTATCCCTGTAGTGAGAGTTTTGGTTTCTTAAAAAAAACCACAGACGTATTATGGAAATATGTTTTTGTTTTAGTCCCAGGTATGGGGTATGGGGCTGCTCCACAGCAGCGGACTATGATTTGCATCATGCTCTAGCAGGGACGTAGTTTTGTCAGCTGCAGGCAGTTTCTATGAGTGTGTGGCCTTGGGAATCCTGGGGACTTTTCAGAGGTATATAAATAAATGCCAGGACCCTTGGAGAGTGGGTGGTTGGTTGTTAGTGGGTTGCTGTTGATTGCTGGTGGTTGCTGTAGCCATGTGCAAAGAGAGGAGAAGAATCTAGATATCCTGGCAGCTAAGATCAAACTTTCCCCAAGGAACCCAACACTCCAAATCAGCAGGAAGTAGGCTAGTGATATCATCTCCCCTTTTCCTATCCCTGACTTTATCCAGGAGTTAGTTTCTCTCTCTCTCTCTCTCTCTCTCTCTCTCTCTCTCTCTCTCTCTCTCTCTCCCTCCCTCCCTCCCTTTCCCCTCTATCCTTCTTTCTCTCCTACCTAGTGTTAGGAGTTTGAAATGGTGGAAGAAAAGGGGTAGAAGAAAAGAGCACCCACAAAGTAGCAAAAGTTGGCTACATATGCTTATATAAGCTCTTCCATTTACATATCTACAGAAGTGGTAGATAACTATGTTCTATACCTTCCTCTATACTCCAGTCTGGATATTATCTCAATTGAATTATTCTTATTCAGTTCTAGATCAATAAATACTTCTGAAGCATTCTGATTTTTTTGTTTATTTGGTTGGTTGGTTTGGTCTTGTGGTTTGGTTTATTTGCTGTTTTGTTTTGAGACAGGTCTTACTATGTAGCCTTGGCTGACCTGCAACTCACTGTGTAGACCAGACTGTGCTTGAATTCACAGAGCACTTCCTGTTTCTGCCTCTTATTCTGAATCCTTAGTAGACAAACTGTTTAGTTTTGTTTAGTTTTGTAAAATGAAACACATCCATTATGGACAGCAGAAACAATATAGATGTTTCCTGCTCTTGGCTTGGAAACAAGCATATCTCTGACTTTTTTGATGCCTAGGACAGAGATGAAGCTACTCGCTAATCTCTGGGCACAATTTACTGGGGAGTAAGCTGAATCTAAAGAAACCCAAAGACAGGGAAAAGGTTTAGAGTGGTGGGGGCTGGCTTTGTACATCAAACAGGAACACAGTTTCTGTAGTTGTGGTTGAATGTTGATATGCCTGCCCAACTCCCCCCATGAATCCTCTAACCCTGAACATCAGATGTTGATGGAAATTCTTGGGCTGGTACAGTGAAGACTAAAGGCTGGCTGTGTATGGTTAGTAAGAAGGTAGAGATTTCTACTATGTAAGCTGATGGATCACAGCCATGTTCATTCAATGCTGTGGTCAGTGCGTGGAAGAGAGTTTCTACCTTGTAGGGATAACTTCATTTTCCATAGCAATACAAGTAGCAAAAGAGAGTGGGTGGTTGGTTGTTAGTGGGAGTATTTTGAGGCATTTTATGGTGGGTATATTATATATAGGTTGAAGAGTATATATGTTTCTAAGTCAGTTTCCTAACTATGTAGTATTAATTTCCTAACAAAACGCCCTTTACAGGTGGTAAGGTCTTTGGAGACCAAGGCTTTAAAGGCCAAGTAGCTGAAGCCCAGGGTCTTTCTGTGGCTACTTCCATATGACTGTTTATCTAATAGATGAGATAAGACTTTTCAAAACTGTGATCAGTTTTGTTCCTAGAAAGCACCACTGTAATGTTCCTTTGAAATGGAAGTATTTAGCACCGTGTGTGTGTGTGTGTGTGTGTGTGTGTGTGTGTGCAGGTCACAATATAAAGTTTTTCTTATTAGTTATGGTGAAGGCTACCTTAGCATGCGGTTCCTTTGGGATCATTTGGCTTAGAATGTTAGGTTTTCCCACGTTTCAACAGTTCCTGTGCCCTTCCCACTCTGTCTTTGCCTTTCTCACTGTGATCCAGATTTGCCCCAGAGCAGGAGAACCCAGTAGGCAAGGGTTCACGCTGTACTTCCATGTTAATTAAGTGATGTGGGAGTCTTGGTAAGGCTGGGTGGTTTTTCCTGTCTTCCTTAATGGAAGCAGGTCCATGCCATCCCCAGGAGGCAAGAAGTCTGGAAACAGCAGTAATTATTCAGTCACAACAACCCACTCTCCTCCCTCCCCCTAATCCTTAACTGCTGACTTCAGGACAAAGTCCATCTGATTTCAGTCAGATAGGAAGACTAGTCAGAGGCCTGCCCCAGCTTCCTGGCTGCAGCAACAGGAAGCACAGGTTAAAAACCCAATGCTTCCACATTGAAAGCTTCGTGATGATCGTCCTACCAGGCTGCTACATGAGCCCTTAGAGGCAAATCTTCCCCGGAGATTTACTTTCTATGTGACACATATATACTTACATATAGGTGTCAGCTTTGTTTTTTCTGGCATACTGCAAAGATGCCTAGGATACACTTAAGGATGCAACATAAAAGTCACTTCACGGAGTAATTATTATAATAGTGGTAGTTTCTGAGGGAGTAAATTGAACCGTTTCCCGGTGTGAATTGCCAAGTTAAAACAACAAAAAGCTAGCTGGAGGTATCTCAATGGAGCCAGGAGGCCCTGGTTAGTCAGATCTCAGACACACCTACAGCCAGACTTAGAACTGAGCAACAGATATACCAACCTGTGATGGGCAGGCTTCGAAGCAGTGTTGGTCCTTGCTGGCCTCCTGTGTAATGGACTATTGGATCCCTTCCCCACTTCCAATCTCTTTCCTTCTATTCTCTGTTGAGACAAGATCTCACACTGTATTCTAGGTTGGCCTGGCTACACTCACTAAGTGACTCAAGCTAGCCTCAAACTTTTGGCAATTCTCCTGCCTCAGCTTCTCAAATCACAAGTGCTAAGACAACAGGCATGAGTTATCACACTAAGCTTAAATTTTATGCATTATTTTTACTTTAAGAAAATAAACTCATCTTATTCTAATGAACTCACAGATTAAAGTGTCACACAGCTGGATTAAGGAAGCCACTCAAACACTGCCTGGTCCCAAACTCTGTATATCTGAGTGAACTCCTGCACAGTTAGAAGGTGTTGCCCTTAAGGCTTTACACTTTCACTTTACACTTTACACTATCAATTAAAATTCTTTTACACCTGTATCACAAAACAAGAACCACCAACAACAACAGCTAACCATTATGACAGAGTTGAAACTGAAAACAAAAATTGCTCTATATCTAATCTGTCATGACTCAGGTGTCCTTCTGCCTACATTCTGTTTAATCCCCATCTTACAAAACAGCTCAGCTTCTGCCAGAACAATAGTAATCCCTGACTAAAAACAGAAGTCGTTTCCAATGCTGTTTGGTTTAAAGCTATAAATCCTGCTGCCATTTTGGAAAACCACACACACTTCAAGTTGGCCCACGTCTGTGCTTTTCCAGGTTGCAACCCAACTTAATACCAAGTACTTTCCTTTATTCTCAACTAGGTCAACAGGATTGAAGTGTGGTTTATGGGTTTCTTTTCTGTTTGCTGAAGCCACCTACAAATGACTAATCTTTTGAGTTCTGTTGCTAAGAATATATATATATATATATATATATGTTCATACACATAAGCTATGTCACCCTTATATTTAATGGACTCTTTGGGGAGGGTAGAAAATTAGGAAAGGGGAGGAAAAAGCCCGACTAAACTAAATGTAGCACATTTAGCACTGTACAGATGTAGTTCAAAGATTAAACCTGAAACAAAAGCCAGGGCAAGATGGAGGGAGAGTTGAGATGCAGAGAGCAAGAGAAAGGGTTGACAGGAGAGATGGAACTAAAATGGCTTCCTTCTTATAAATTATACATAAACATATCAAAAAATGGAAAGTCCTGTAGATGGAAATAACTGTAGTTTGGCCCGTGCACAGACGGTGGTTCCCAGCCTATAGGGAGGTGGTAAGGCTTTTAAGAGTTGGAGCTGAGTCAGAGGGAAGTCTCCGGGGACATGCTACTGAAGGGGACATTCGAGCCCCAGCGCCTCCATTGCTGCCTTTTGCTTCTGGTCCTCCGTGGGATCAGCTGTTGCTCTGTCACACAGCCCCACCATGGTATTCTGAAACCAGAACTCAAAACTACACCTTTCCTCTTTGTAAGATGATCTGCTGCAGGGAAAGAAAGTTGACCAACTTGGGAACCTGGTAGAATAAAGACTGAGAACTCCGGAGAAAAGTGTAGAAAGCCTCTTGCATCCCAGTACAAAAATTTCATCCTCTGAGTAGGGGTTTTGTTGCAGGAGCAAAACTAGAATCCCCATGAGGTTTGCAAACAGGCTGACAAGAAATGTTAATTGTTTTCCCAAGACTTCGTGTGCATTGAGGAGTTTGAAATTTACTGGTGACTTCTCCCTGCGGCAGTTACTGTGAGGACCAGCTAGTGCCGAGAGTTTAACCAACTAACAAGTCCTAGGAGTTATTCCTGTTTCTATGGGGGAAAAGATGAAAGGCCATTTACAGAAGAGAGGCTTTGTTCTGGCTCTCTGTTTGAGAACGACGCTGAGCATGATGGGAGAGGATGGGGCGGGAACAGCAGGCAGTGCTGTGTGCGCCCCCCCTTACCAATCTGAAGTAGAGAAAGGGATAGCTGCTGCTGCTCATCTACCTTCCTTTTTTTTGACACAGTCTCAGATCCCAGCACGCAGGATAGAGACTCACATCAGGATAGATCTTGCATTGTCAGACGAGTCTCTCTGCAAAATCTTTCATGGACACACCCAGAGCTTGGTCTCCTGGTGATTCTAAATCTAGTTGACGATGAAGATGAAGCACTACTCCTATGAAGACTTTAGATGCTAAGACAATACAAGATGTCGTGCATCTGGGTCCCTGTGGTCAAAACACCTGACAATTTAAAGAGAAAAGCACTGGTTTTGCTTGTGGTTTCAGAGTGTTCAGCCCAGGGTCAGCCAGAGCATCTCTGAAGTAAGAAGACATGGAGAAAACTATGGTGGCCAAGAAACAAGGAGGGAAGGGGATTCTGGGAGCAGGTCTATCTAACCTTCAAAGGCATGGCCCCTGAGATCGACTTTTTGTATCTCACCCCCTCCCCAGACAATGTCCCTATAACCTTCCCTATAAGTGCTACTCCCAGGGATGGAGCATTCATTGTGACTTCATTTCATATCTAGACTGTAATAAGCAATTTGCAGAGTGATGGGAAACACTGGGAATCATGTGTCTGATGAAGAGACATAAAGAATTACCACAACTCAACAACAGAAAGACCAACCATCCAACCATCGAGTGGGCAATGGGCTGAAGAGGCGTTGCTCTAAAGAATATATGCAAAATAGCCCAGTCATGGGAAATTTGAATGAAACCAACACTGAGGTATCATCTCACACTCATTAGATCAGCTATGGTTCATTTAAAAAAAAAACAAAAAAGAAAGAAGATGAATAAAGATAAAAAGAAAAGGAGAATTAGAAGAACTATTGCTGAGGGATGTAAAATGTAGATCAGCTGTGGCAGTTTGGAGAGACCTCAAAGCTCAATGTAGATTTGCCTTGTAACCCAGCACATCCACTCCTGTAAACAGACTCAAAAGAGTTGAGAACAGATATGTTAAATAGTATATTTTATCACCAAAAGATGAAGTGTGTGTGTGTGTGTGTGTGTGTGTGTGTGTGTTCTGAAATAAGAAAGATTCAGACTTTAGTCTATAAGAAAACAACAAAGTAGTACATAGCACTCTGCAAGCTGGTGCGATATCAGGGGTCCTAGAGAGTGTCAAGATGGGGACTGGTTGGCAAAAGGACAAGCTAAGCCATTGCAGGTTAACAGCACACACACCTCCTGTGGAAGGAAAGCAAGGGTGGGACTAATTACCACAAGCCAATGACAGAAGCAAGCATACCCTCATGAGAATTCCCTTAAAATGTATGTGCATGGGTCAGAGAGCTTCGAGGTTGGGAGGCACATGAATGTACGGGGCAAAGGGCATACTTCCCGAGGTCATGGAGTTTCCCATCTCTTCCTACATGGACTTCTCGTTAAGTCTCCTCCATTTCATTGTTTCTGAGTTGTATCCTTCAGAATAAACCAACAGACACAAGTAAAGTGTTTTCTTAGCTATTGTAGTAAAGTGCTGAGCCTGAGGAGGGGCTGTCCTGAAACCATATATCCATGTATCTATATGGAGCTGGTCTGAGCCTGAGTTTGTCCTGGACTCCTGTGTGAAGATAGTCTATGACGCTGCATTCTTTAATGCAGTATGGGGTTTGCACTAACTTGGGATAGTTAGTGTCATGATTGATTTAAATTACAGGGCCTCCAATTACTGGAGAACTGCTTTGTGTGGACTGTCCACACATATTTGGTTTCTAAAATGTGACATAAGCAGACATTGCAGTTTCTCCACAATGGAATGTTACCCGGGCATAATAAGGGAAGACATCAGGCACAAGCGTCAACACAGATGAACCTGAGAAAATACGCTAGTGAAATAACCCGCACTCCAAAGGACAAACAGGAAATGATTCTTATACAAGACACTTCACAGGGGCCAGTTTAGAGAGACGGGCAGAAGATGTGAGTATCAAGGACTGAGCGGGGGAAATGACAGCTAGTGTTTTGTGGGTGCTGAGTCCTGGTGTGGGTGACGGCAACAGTGGAGGTAGGCAAGACTGTGATGCAAGACTGTGAATGGACTCAGTGCCGCTCACTGAACCAAACACCCGAAGTATTTACAATAACAAAATTTATACTGGCATACACCTTCCATATTTTGAAAAGGTGAATAAAGTAACATTCCCCAAATCACTTTAAACAGGCAAACTATATGAAATATAAATCTGTTTCGGTGAAGCAGCTTTTAAAAATGCTTCTCATATCAGAAAGAAGGCTCACTGGGAGTGGAGTTGGCTGTGTATCTCGGACCTGTTTTTGCAGGAGGAGTAAGCGCTCCAGGAGTTGGCAGTGGCTCGAATCATCCCCTGTGAGAGGCAGGCATGGTGCGTGATCCTGGGGATTTTCTGTTTCTAGTGTTATATTTATTTTAAAGACATTGCTGAGTTCAGCAGAAATGTCCCACATCCATTTGTATTTTCCTTGGTACTCACTTCCTTACAAAAATGATGATCAAAGCAAAGAAAATAAAGAATCTTCATTTTACCCCAAAACAAAGTGAGTGCACTTCTGATATCATAACAGAAACTCCGCAGCCCTTAGGAAGTGCTGAGGAAGCTGTGCAAGGGCCGGGTGCCTTTACTCCCAAAGAAAAGTGGTTCTCTCCACATGTGAGAGGCCTGTGACGATGGAGTGAGTCCCCCCCAGAGGATGGGGGACCGATTGGCTCTGTCTCCTGTCCCCAGTCCTTCTGCTGTTTATCACAACAGAGCACTTTACCTGTAGAGTGCCCCAGGCTGCTGCTAGTTCCCAGGGTGGCAACCCCACAGCACTTTGGAGCCACTGAGAACTCTGTGTACAGGTGCTTACTGTCCATATGTACTGTGAAGCTGTGGGTCAGACACAAAGGCACAATTCAATAATAGTACAAGTCTGAGTGGTGAGAACCTCTGCTGTGACGAACCCTGCAGTGATGTGCTGTTACGGTGATGGTTATCTCTCGAATGCTCATGCTGGAAACTAAACCCACCAGTTTCTAGTTGATGTTATTTGGAGGTGGGGATTTAAAGGAGGAGATTAGAATTAGATGATGTCATAAAGGTAGGGGCCTTCACAAAGGCATTAATTAATTGCTTTATAAGACGTGGACAAGACCGAACTAGCACATTTACACAGTCTCACCACAACAGTAACCTGCCATCTTGTGAGGCAGGAGAGAGGCCATCACCAGATGCCCACACCACGCATTTGAGCTCCACAGTCTCCAGAATCATAGGTTTTGAACCTCTATTCTTTATACGTTTTCTAGCCTGGGACATTCTGTTATAGCAGCACAAACTAGACTAATATACATCTCTCCTTCCATCTGCCCTGTATGTACTCAGTGACCTGCTTGGTGATCTAATTGAAACAAAGCAGTTTAAGAAGGCTGCAGCTCCCTATGCCTGGCTTCTCCTAGGTTGGTTCTAGGATGTGTCAGTGACACGAATCTGTGTCCCAGCTTGGGACTTAGTCCACTACTATAACTTGGCTCAGGTCTTTCCTACTTGCAGGAGGGCTGCTTTGGGCAAAGTCATGTCCAGATTTCCAACAGAACTCTATAGTGAGTTTGTCTCAGGATACACCTAAAGGATATCCTCATGTGACCAGCAGTGTCACAGACCTGGTATGCTCTGGTTTCTGTTTGATAAGAAGCTCCCAGCTGCCTTTCAATCCTAATTTTGCCTTAATAAAAATCCTTGATTTAAAGAAGGCAATGCTGGAACCTGGAGCTTCAGGGTGGTCTGAATCCTGGCCCGTCCCAGATTCTGTACACCTCTTGAGATCCTTCTCTTGTTTCTGACTCCCATAGAGTTATTCACTGTGTAACTTGATGGGTCACCTGACTGGTTCCTGGTTCTTCTAAGTCTCTCTCTCTCTCTCTCTCTCTCTCTCTCTCTCTCTCTCAATGAATACCATTTTAAAAATGCATTTATTCAGCAAATACACTGATGCCATCTCTGCCCAGAGTAATTTCCAGAGTTTTTAACATTTAGCAGCAAACATCCAGCCCTGCCTTGAACAACCATTTGGAGTGAATGAGGATCAACATGCAGTGTCTCCACAGGCCATGGGACTGGAGGCTCCAGAGAGCGGCCAGAGCTCCAGAAGGAGGTGCGTTTAGCATTGTCTTAGGATCTCTGAAAGGAAATTCCAGAAAGTAATGTCTACACTATGAGCTGAAAGTCCAAGCAGATTTTAATCAAAAAATGGTCCTGGATTCTTAGATCTGATCCATTCCATAAACAGATATTCTCTGGTTTCAACAGTTTTGCCATCTCCAACCCCCCAAATGAAAGTTTCCTAAACAGTTAATTCACTAAGTGAGAAATCCATTAGAATCAAGCTCTTGTACTCAAATGACATTGATTAATCACAAGCACTGTCAAGTAGTTCTTGGGATTCCATTCTCTGGAGGGCAGAAACATGTCCCTACTCGAAGCTGTTGATGACTTTGTCTTTATCATTAAAGGAATCAATGGGTTATGTGTAGGGTAGCAGGTTTTCTGGGAGGGATTTTGTTACTGACAACTAGACTTTTGACATTAGATTAGTCTGTGTTGACAACACTCTTCTAGGGAAGAGTTTCTGTTCTCAACAAGACAACAAATCAAGAAAGTTAAAGGCACATAGATACGGTGGATTGGGAGTGTAGTTCAGTTGCAGAGCTCTTGCCTAAAATGTGTGGGGCTCTAAGTTCAGTCCCCAGGACAGCAATGACACATAGATGCTCCTCTTGTAAAATATGTATATCAATATACATAAATTTAAATAAAGGACCCAAATCCTGACTGAGTAGTGGATCTGCTCCTTGGTGGGAATCATGTTGGAACATAAACCAAGAATAGTCACACCAAGTTAAAGTATTGTGAGGAATAAGGAGACCATGTGGAGTCTCCCAAAGTTCTCCTCGGGGGTTTCCTAAGGTGAGAAAATTAATCTGAGATAAGAATGCATACCAAGAGGGGTAAAAGCTTAAGTGTATGTGACAGTGTGTTTTCACACACATCTCATGCTATGGAGGAGAGGCACTGGCTTCTTCCTGAGAAGACCTTAGTGTTAAAACAAGGAACATTTGGTGCTGAAGAGATGGCTCTCTCACTAACTACTTTTCCACAAGTCCTGAATTTATATTCCCAGCAACCACATGGTAGCTCACAACCATCTGTAATGGTATCCAATACCCTCTTCTAGTATGTCTAAAGACAGCTACAGTATACTCATATACATAAATAAAATAACCAACCAAACATGGAAAGTTCATCTTTTAGGACCTCTAATCCTAACTCCAGATGTTATTACCTGCTGGGTGGTTCTAGGTGGCTTGAAACTATGTGGTCCCAGGAACCTCAAAGCAAGGCAGAGCAGACCAAAGCAATAAGGACTAGGCACCACATCCTTGAGAGCAGCAACAGCACTCTTCAATAATAACATACTCTGCTGGCTCCCCAATCACCAGACTGTGGATATGTTTGGTAATGAAGGTTCATCAATACCAGAGATTGTGGTCAGAGTGTTTCCTTTTACAGCATAAGTCTCTGAAAAACCAATTCAATTGTTGTTCTATACCCCTTATAGGCTAAAAATAAGAACTAGAGCAAGATATTTAGCTATGCAACCTTGGGCAAGCCAACCCGTTTGCCCACAGAGCCTTTCTGTAACACATAGACCATTGTTTAGGAATTATCACCGAGATGAAGGAAGGGAGGCTCACCCTGAGGGCAGCCCTGCTTCTGAGGACAGCAGTGTAGCCTGTGTGACTTGGGAAGCTGAGCCTAAGGAGATGAGGATGCCACATTCAGAGAGTGAATGTGCCCCAAACACTGGCTCAGCCTGGAGCCCTGAAGAGAAAGTCAGGGGCTGTCCCCAGGGAAAGGACCCAAGACTACTGAACTTGTGGAAGAGGCTTCCTGCGGTCTCAGTAGAGGACCTTTGCCTCCATGTGGATAGCTTCCCTACTGCCTACACATGTATTTATTCTAACAGTAGCATTCTTACCTAGCATGAGGCCCTGAGATCGGTTCCCAGTGCAAAAGGAAGAAATGTGTAGAACAATAGATGATGTGTGTACTTATCATTTATAAATCTTATGGGGATGGAACAACAGCTTAGCGGTTAAGAACAATGGCTGCTCTTCCAGAGGACATGGGTTCAATCCCCAGTACCACATAATGGCTCACAACCACCTCAAATTCTAGTTCCAAGGGATCCAATATCCTCTTCTGACTTTCATATGTGCACCAGGCATATATGGTATTACAGACAAACATTCAGGCACTACTACATATAAAATAAAAACCAATAATTCTTTTCAAAATTTCATGAAATTGGGTCTGGAGAGATGGCTCAGGCGGTAATGTGCCTGTACACCATCATGTGGAGTTGAGTTTGATCCCAGACCCATGTGAAAAGGTCAGGCCTTGTGGTGCCTGGAAATCCCAGCGCTGGGGAGGCAGAGACAGGCAGATGCCTCAGACTCACTGTCTAGCAATCTAGCCTACTTTCCAGAATTCATCTGAAAAATAATATATGAAGTAGATCGCTAGCCCTGACATCCACACACCCCTCCCCATCCACACACATGTGGTATCCCTGTACACATGTACACTCTCAACACAAATACACATATATACATATACATACACATGTAAATTACAAAATGTTTTCAAGACAAAAAAAATCCATTTTGCAGTCAAGAAATTAAGCTAACTAGCCAAGTGAAACACAATTTGTGTAATGATATTAACCCACAATGTTTTCATATTGAATATAACATTCGAATTCACAAGCTGCTTTGCTCTGTGGCGTGTCGTTGCTTGCACAATACTTCTGAGTTTGCCTTGAAGTAAAACTAGCTGTCTCTACTTTTGGAGGGCGCACTGGCCAGCTTTCCACTACAGTGACAAAATTCCCGAGGGGGGAAAAAACAACTTAAAAAGAGGAAAGGCACTAGAGGTGGGGCTCATGCCCGTAGCCCTAGCACTCAAACATAGCAGTTTGTCTTCATTCCATGTGGCTTGGACGCATGTGTGGCCAGAGAAAGATGCACAGGACAATGGCACGAGCTCTCCACCAGCTCAAAGCTCCAGGAATGTTCTCTGTATAGCTCAGTTTGGGGTAAAGCTCCCAGAGGTGATTGCATCCCTCTGTTATGGATGGGGAGATAAATGTCGCTAACTCCCTGTCAGATGAGAAGACAAGGCCAGGATGTGAACCTGGGAAGGTGGGCTGGGAGACCCTGCACAGGTGAGTTCGAGTGCCCCATCCCACAGGAGTTCCACTCAGGGGTGGCATGTGCAAGACCCAGGTGCCTGCACCAGCTTCGACTGGTGCTGGAGGCTGCCCATTTCCTGTGATCTCAACCAGTTTTTCTGATAGGCCATTTTATCTCTGGACTCTGGCCTGTGCCTGATACACATGTAATCAGGCACCCAGGAAGCTATCCATGTGGAGGCAAAGGTCCTTTTACTCAGACTGCAGGAAGCCTCTTCCACAAGTTCAGTAGTCTTGGGTCCTTTCCCTGGGGACAGCCCCTGGCTTTCTCTTCAGGGCTCCAGGCTGAGCCAGTGTTTGGGGCACATTCACTCTCTGAATGTGGCATCCTCAGCTCCTTAGGCTCAGCTTTCCAAGTCACACAGGCTACACTGCTGCCCTCAGAAGCAGGGCTGCCCTCAGGGTGAGCCTCCCTTCCTTCATCTCAGTGATAATTCCTAAACAATGGTCTATGTGTTGCAGAAAGGCCCTGCAGGCATACATGTTATCAACTTACTAGCTATGCCCAAGGTTGCATAGCTAGCAAGTAAGTGGTAAGGTTGAAATTTGAGCCTAGGGCACCATAACTTTAAACAGTGTTCTACCTACAAGGCGGTACTGTGTAGGCCCTGGGCTCACACACACACACACACACACACACAGCATTGAATAAAAAAATTGTGGTTTTGGCATATTTTCTGGTTTTATGTCGACTTGACACAAGCTAGAATCATTTTTGAAGAGGGACTCTCAATTGACAAATGCTTCCACTTTTTGTTGTTGTTTTGTTTGTTGTTTTTGCCTGTAGGAAAGTCTGAAGTGTATTTTCTTAATTAGTGATTGATATGGGAGGGCCAACCTATTGTGCTCAGTGACACCCTTGGGGTTGGTGGTCCTGGGTGTTATAAGAAGTCCGATGGAGCAAGCTGTGGGGTGGGCACAAGGCAAGAAGCAGCACTCCTTCCCCAGCTCTGTGCAGTTGCTCCGGCCTCCAGGTCCTGCCTTCAGCTTCTGCCCTGATTTTCTTCGATGATTAAGTATAATCTGCGAGATGTAAGCTGGGAAAAATTGCTTTGGGTAAAGAGAAGAGAGGAAGGGAGAGGAGGGAAGAAAAGGGAAGGTGAGAAGAGAGGAGAGGAGAGGAGAGGAGAGGGGAGGAGAGGGAAGGGAAGGGGAGGGGAGGGGAGGGGGAGAGGAGGGGGGAGGGGAGGGGGAGAGGAGGGGAGCAGAGGGGAGGAGAGGGAAGGGAAGGGGAGGAGAGGGGAGGGGGAGAGGAGGGGGGAGGGGAGGGGGAGAGGAGGGGAGCAGAGGGGAGCAGAGGGGAGGGGAGGGGAAGAGGAGGGGAGGGGAGGGGAGCGGAGGGGAGCAGAGGGGAGGGGAGGGGAGCGGAGGGGAGGGGAGCGGAGGGGAGGGGAGGGGGAGGGGAGGGGAGGGGAAGAGGAGGGGAGGGGAGGGGAGGGAAAGGGAAAGGGAAAGGGGAAGGGGAAGGGGAAGGGGAAAGGGGAAAGGGGAAAGGGGAAAGGGGAAAGGGGAAAGGGGGAAAAGGGGGAAAAGGGGGGGAAGGGGGGAAGGGGGGAAGGGGGGGAAGGGGGGAAAGGGGAAAGGGGAAAGGGGAAAGGGGAAAGGGGGAAACGGGAAAAAGGGGAAAGGGGAAAGGGGAAAGGGGAAAGGGGAAAGGGGAAAAAGGGGAAAGGGGAAAGGGGAAAGGGGAAAGGGGAAAAAGGGAAAGGGGAAAAAGAGAAAGGGGAAAAAGGGAAAGGGGGAAAAAGGGAAAGGGGAAAAAGGGAAAGGGAAAGGGAAGGGAAGGGAAGAGAAGAGAAGGAAAATGTAGGTGCTTTCTGTAAACTTTTAATTGTGGCAGTGACTTCCACCCCTCCAGCTATCTAGTGTTTAACTGTGGTGTGTTCCAGAGTGACAAAAGGCCTGGACAGTGCCCAAGGGATCCTAAAGGTTAGGAGACATTTAGCCTGGAGAAGAGCAGAAATCACCTAGCAACAGGTGTTATTTCGGAATAGAAGAACATCCAACAGGAGGCTGGCTGGCGTGTTACAAGAACCTAGGACGAAAGCTAGCTTATAGAACTTCCTGGAGAAACAGCAGCTCCAGAAGGTGGTCCTTAGCTCAGGATTTGGACTCTGACCCATGGCAGATCCCACTTTGACAGGGCACTGGTCCCCTCACGTGCAGAAGGTATCCCGATCCTCCTGGATCACTAAAGGAGCCTGTGAGAAGTGGCTTTGAGATCTCAGAATCACCAGGCAAAGTAGGTCCTCAGTAAATGTCAGGTGCCACGCCCACATCCAGAGCTGCCCAGGGAAGCCTTGACAGTGTTCAGGGGTGCCTGTTGCTCTTGATCTTGCGGGACCCCAAAGGCTTATGTATTTGGAGGCTTGTCTACAACCTGTGGCAATATTGGGAAGTGGAAGAACTTAGAAGGCTGAGCCCAATGGAGGGAAGTTAGGTCGTTGATGACACGGGCTTGAAAGGAATACCCTTCTTCTGCTTCTAATGTTAAACAGTTTTTATTTAGTGTATATGTGTGTAAGTAGATGTGCATGTGTGTGTGCAGCTACACATATATGTGCATATGAAGAAGCCACGAGAGGGCATGGGATCTCCTGAGGCTGGAGTTACAGGAGTCTGTGGGATGCTCTGCTACCAGGGTCTGAACTCCTCATGAGTGACAAAAGCACTTTTAAAGGCCCAGCCATCCACCAGCCCCTTTACTCTGTTTCCTGACCCCAAAAGGCACCATAGAATTAAGTAGCGGACCCATGATGCCCCCTTAAGGGATTGTGCTATTCCATGTCCAAAGCAGTGTGGTCAGGTGACCATAGCCTGAAACCCCTAAACAGGGGAGAGGCAAGAAGCCAAAATAAACCTTGCCTCTCCCCTGTTTTTGCTCTCTTTTACATTGTTGCTGTAATTTAAATTTTGGTTGTTTTATTGACTTCATATAAAACTATTCTTATTTTCCTTTCTCTTTTTCTTTCTTTTGAGTGAAACAGCTGTAAAGGTTTGCTCCTCTAGGTAGTTTTCTCTCTTGTTGGTCTCTGTTTCTTCTTTTATTCCTCGATGTCTTCTCCAAACCTGACTCTTTTTTGCTAAAATGCATTTGAAGAGCTGACTGCCAATGCCAGGTAGTCTGCGTGTGGGTGCGTGGGTGCATATTAATGTACGTGTGCATGTATTTGAGAGAGAGAGATAAATAGAGAGAGACAGAAACAGAGAGAAATAGAGAGAGAGAAAGAAACAGAGACAGAGAGAGTCAGAGAGAGAGAGAGAGGGGGGCCTTGAACTTGAAACTCTCCTGCTTCAGTTTCCCAACTGCTGAGAAAACGTGTGTCATCAGCTGAGTTGATTGCTGAACTTTTGGTTTTCTTCTGAAATTTTCAGATTCTATTTAAATTGCTTTGCTGACACACAATTTCAAGTTTTGTTAAGTTCTCTTTATACTTCTCAGCCTAAAAAATGTGATATGAACAACAGGATCAAGCCCCAAGGCTACAAGAATTACTTGATGTTTAGTCTCAACCAGCTTTGTGCCATCAGCAGTAGGTATAAAATATCTTTCTTTACTGTCTGGTTCTACTTTTTTAAAAAATGTGTAAATGTCTTCGGTTGCCATAGTTCATCTCAAACAGATGGATGAGAAATGTTCCTGGGAAAATTTCCACAACTGTTGCTATTTACACACAGTTGTTATATTTGTATTTTATATAGCAGATACATATAGGCAAAATATATTTAAACACACCTACCGGTAAACTTCATCTTTTACATTTTACCTCACCCTTTTAATCTGTTTTTGTGCTGTTTCTGCAATAATCTTTGAGAAGGTACTTAAAAACAAAACAAAACAAACAAAAAATTCCCAAAACAAAACCCAGACTTACTTCTCACAGTTCTGGAAGCTGAGAAGTCCCAGATCACCACGGATTAGGGTCAGTTTTCTGGTGAAGGCTGTATCTTCTCAGAAAAGAGGAATGCTGTGTGTCCATGGCTGAAGTTCCAATGGGAAGAATGATGCCTCTCCGTAAGTCCCTTTCATGAGCATGTAATTGTCCACACTAGAGCCTTGCCCTCATAATTCAACCCCCTGCCTAATGCCTTACTTAAGGTTTTTCTGTTATTTTTGAGATTATACTATGACTATTTCATTTCCCTTTCCTCCTCCAATCCCTCCCATATGCCCTTCCTCACTCTCCTCAAATTCATGGTTTCTTTTTTTTCACTGATTGTTGTTATATGCATATACATATTTTTGTATATGCATTTGTATTCCTAAATGAATAAATATAACCTGTTCAGTCTGCATATTACTTGTATGTGTGTTTTTATAGGTGACCATTTGGTATTGGATAGCCACTCAGTTATTAACCAACCCTTCAGGGAGGAGACATTCAATTCTTACTCAGAAGCATCTCTTGATTCTCAAGTGTAAGGTGCCTTCAGCAATAGGGACTTATCTTCCACCCTGAGGGCAACAGCAATATCCTGTATGCTTTGGGAGTCTCTTGTATACTCCATACCAACAGCTCCAAAGCTCCCGGCCCTGCTTTCCCTCCTGTCCTGACTTCCTTCCGTGACCAGGCCAGATGGAAGTGTGCACCAAGTAAAGCCTTTCCTCCCAGGATGCTTTTGGTCGCGCGTTTCCTCACAGCAACAGTGACATAAGGAAACACCCCCTTTCCCAGACCCCCAGTCAGATCACGTGTATCCTCCTCTTCTCTATTGCTTCCTCATTCTCCATCTCAGCAACGGTCCTGGTTTTATTTCCTGGTTTCTGTAGTTACTACAGGATACGCATTCACACCTAAAGACTTGTATCTAGAAACCTCTGATGGGAGAGAACGCACAATGTCACATCTCTCAATGTGATATCGTCAAGTTCTACTCATTCCCAGAGTTGGACCCTGGAGAAGGATGTGGAAGACCCATCCCTTCGCTCTCCTTTGTACTGAATCACAGTTGTAGTTTTGGCCAAATGTTAGATTAAACCTATTTGATATTATTCTTACTAATTCACATCACGTTATACATAGCTCTTTAAAAAAACAAAACAAAACAAAACCAAAAAACTTTACCTCAAGGACTAGAGAGATGGCTCAGTTGTTAAAGCATTGGCTACTTTCCCAGAGCACCTAAGCTTGATTCCCAGTACCCAAAGGACTGCTTACAACCATTTGTAACTCCAGTCCCAGGGATCCAACACACTCTTCTGGCCTCTTTGGGCACCAGGCTTGCATGTGGTACCCAGACATACATGCAGGTAAAACATTCATACATATAAAAATAAATAAATAAATAAATAAATAAATAAATAAATAAATAAATAAATAAATAAATGCCTATTTAAAACCCTCACCTCATCTGAAATCATCTGAATGTTGATTTATTTGGATTCTCTTTCCTTTCCCCCCCCCCCCCCGGGGAAACTAGGTTGTTTCTGTATCAAGAACTGTATGTTTCGGTCTCTGTTCATATCTAGTTTTAGAGAGGACATCTAGGCGGGCAGGGACACCTATGGTGTGGCAGTTGGGAGCACCCACGTGCAGAGGGAGTGCAGACCAAGTAGCAGAGAGTGCAGGAGCCCTGAAGGCACAGAGGGCTCCACACCATCCCTACCGCCCAGACTTCCTCCCTCTGGTGATGGGCTTGGAGGTCAGGCAGAGGCTTTAAGAGGGGCGTGAACAGGGTAGATTTCTGTTTTGGGAAAACCATCTATCAGAGGGCAGAGGACGGGGTGGAACCCAACACAGCTGGGAGCTGGGAGTTTGCAAGGCGCTGGGCTAGGCAGTAGTGGAGAGGAGCCTCACAGGAGGATTGCCCCTGGGGTGCAGGGGCTAGGACACTGCTCTGGGAAAAATGCTGCCTCAGTGTCTTGGCAGTTTGGGCCCTGTCAGACAATTGTTATAAAAAGTTTCCAAAATCCAAACCTCCCCCTTCCTCCCTCCTCCCTCCTCCTTCCTCCGTCTTCCCTTCCTCTCCATCCCTCCCCCTTCCTAGCTGCATGTGTGTCCATGCGTGACAGAGCAGGCACTCACATAGAGGTGTGCCTACTACAGGTGGCTAATCACTAAAAAAATGTTTCCCTCCCTCTCCCCTCCCTTCCCCCTCCTCCTTACTTTTGCTTCAAAGCAGAGTCCTACTGTGTGCCCTGGCCCCTGTGGACATCATTACTTGTTGTAACCCTCTGTCTTGGCCTCTCTAGCTGAGATAACACACTTGCTTGTGTCACTATGCCTGGATTTCAGCTCGTCTTTGAGTGCTGACAGACACCTCAAGCGGAAAATTCCTGTCCTTGCTTCATTTGACAGATCACAGTGGAAGCCCACTAAATATACTGTATGGAATCACCCTCAGGCTGTGTCTGAGGCACTTAGGTAACATAAGGAATTTCATGTTTAGACTTTAGTCCTGTCACCAAGGCATCTATCTCTTTATATATGTGAAAGTATTCTGCAGTTTGAAGAACTCTGAACTAGAAAATGCTTCTTGCCCATAGCATTGTAGATATGAGTTTATAAGCAAACTTGATTATAAAATAGAATTGAAAAGTCGATTCAAGTTTGCACACACACATGCATGCGTGCACCAGCAGGCCTGATGATTCTCAGGGCTGCCGGGCACAGACTCAGGTGGCTGCCTGACCTGCTGATGTGTGTGCCTTTGGTTTCTTCTTTAAGTTTTTTGTTTTTATTTTATTTTATTTTATTTTTATTTTATTTTATTCATGAGATGGGGTTGAACTCACTGTCTAGCTGAGGATGACCTTCTTCTGCCTCTGCTTTCCAAGTGCTAGGTTTTCAGTTACAAACTACCACACGCAGCGCTTCTGCAGCGCTGCAGCTCAAACCCAGGACTTCTCTCAAGTCAGCGTCATCCTTAGCCCTCTCTATAGGTCTTTTGAGGAACATCTTATCAGCATGCATTATGTACATGCATGTGCACAATAAGCTCTTGTAGCATGTTCTCTCTCTCTCTCTCTCTCTCTCTCTCACACACACACACACACAGAGAGAGAGAGAGAGAGACAGATAGAAGACAGAGACAGAGAGACAGAGAAACACAGAGAGAGAATAGGAACTCTTGAGATTTATGTTTATGACTAAATTTCAAGTGTGTGTGTGTGTGTGTTTACATATGAAGACAGCTGTTTACAAGCACACAGACTTCGGACAAGTAGGCATAGAGAAGCAGAGCTGACTTTGAGGACTAATGACCACCTCTGCTATCTTACTGAAAACATCCTCTCCTACTTCCTATACATGATAATCCTCGTTAGGTGCAGTGTTTGCTGAACAAGCCCGAGGCCCTGAGTCTGGATCTAAGCACTCCATGTGAGGCAGAGTGTGCCTGTGACCACAGCACTGGGGAAGGTGGGAGGCAGGGTGGGGCGGGGACTGGAGGCAGGCATACTCCAGGGGCCTGCGGACAAGCCGGTCTAGCTGAGCAGTGAGCTTCCGGTTCAGTGAGAGAGCCTGTGAGAAAACTAGGTGGGAAGCCGTAGCAGACCTCGCTCTACATCTGAACCCACATAGAGTCATATAACACACACACACACACACACACACACACACACACACACACACACACGATACCTGCCAAGAGCTGCTCAAATATTTCTGAGCTCCCAAAAGTGCTTGTCAGTGACCCTCTGAACCCATCAAAGCAGGGTGATCTTTTGACAGGGTTTTAATCAGACAGGTCCCAGAGTGGCCACCCCCCTGGGAGAAGCAGCCTAAGGACCTTGCCCTGATCTGGCCTAGATGGTTCACATCCCACACCCAGTACTTTGTAGCTGGGTGTCCATCAGCAACTTACTTCACTCTCCTGAGCCATGGCTGTCTCATCTTTAATGGGGATAATTATGGCACAGGGAGGGTGCAGGAGTGTTGCAAACACTAATCACAGAAGCATTATTATTAATCCTAATAACAGCCTGGCAGGCAGGCAGGCAGGCAGGGCAAAGGCATTACTGGTTTATAAATGAAGAGACAGCTCAGCACAGCTCAAGTGACTCACCTAGGGTCACAAACTGCCTGCGGGGAGAAAGGAGCTGAGACCCAGCTCCTCCCACACCAGTTCAATGCCGCTTTCCCTCCCCTACACCCAAAGGGGGAGACAAGGTAGAGACCTGCAACTGACATCTTATGGTTTCTGATTAATAGTTTAAACTGGCCAAGAGACGTGAATATTAGATCTCACTTCTTCCTAAAGCTTTACCGGAGACCTGGTTTCATACACTCAATTTGCTCCCATTGTACTATGACACTGCAAATGTATATAGCTGTGTTCTATAGACAAGAATGTCCAGGAAACACTAGGGAAAGTCCACTGTGAAAAGTGCAGCAGAGAACTAATGGCCGGTGTGGCTCACATATCTGTCTCCTTTGTGAGCTTCTTTCCAAGAACACTATTCATAAAATCTTTGTACCAAGGGATGACACAATTACATATATGTGTACATGCAGAGAGATGGGTGGATATATAAATAGACTCAGAGCTTGCTGTCAGCCATGCTGAGAGAAAGGGGCCTGTGATTAATGTCGTCTGCAGCTAGGTGAAGGAGACCAGTCATTTGTATGGGCTCTGTCCTTGGCACACACCAGATGCTCAGTAACAATGCACTCTTCAGCAGAGCTGGGTCTCATTGGTTTTGAAGGTATTAAAAGGCTGTGGACATGGGGCTGGAAACACAAGGCCAGGCCCTTTCCCAGGGATGAGACCCTGGCTTTTCTGTCTAAACATTCCAGGTTCTTCTGTGGAACATGAGCAGTGGCCAGCTGGCCTCCCCTTAAAGACCAGCTCTGGTTAGATGGTGGTGGCTCATGAAGGAAACTGTCAGGCTGTGATCAGCTATGAAAAGACAGTCCAAGGAACATGAGGCTGTCGCCAGGTATCAGCCCCAGGGCTAGGAGGCCACACTCTGGACACCAGAAGTCACCTGAGTCTTCTTTACACATATATAACCAGAAAGAGAATTTGCATGTGAAGGAACTGAATTTAGAATTATCTCAGTAGCTCAATGTAATTTCTGGGTTCATATCAGAAAAAAATTTTATGTGTGGCCTTGTAACCTATGAAATAAAGAAACATAGACCTATCCACTGGGACATGAGCAGTGTTTAAGTTGGAGGAAACTCCCCGGAAGTTCGCCTGACATCCTGGGATACAAAAGGAGGCAGCTGCTTAGCACAGTATTATTTCTTCACCTTGGAGAGAGGCGTTGAGTCCACACAGGAAGAATGACCTGCCTTGGGTTGTTTGATGATCCAGGCATGTAATTTAGGTCACTTACCTCCTTGGTGTTTTCCTTCCCCATAAAAGGATCTATGGCTCACGTTCATATGCTCCTACCAAGCCCAGCCTCTTCCCTGCCCCCCCCACCCCCCACCCCCCCACCCCCCCACCCCCACCCCCACCCCCCTTTCTTCACACCTGGATGTGTTTAATTAAGCCAAGAAGACTGTCCAGTCTTGCAGCCTTGAAGCAGAACGGGTCCTTGGAATCCTGAGGTCAGGATGAGCAACAGATGTGGCCCACAGAGACAGCAGGCTGTTGTATGTGACTGAGACTCCTCACACACACGTTTGGTGGAGACCCATGTCTAGAAGTTTTCCTCAACTGAGTTTGTTCCTGCATGAACATGCTGGATTGTCTGATCAGTCACTTCCGGAGGCTGCCAGTGCAGTCAAGAGGTCAACAGGAGACATCTGAGGCTGCCTCTGCCCACAGTGATTCTTTTCTTCCCCTTTCTTTTTTGAGGCAATGCCTTGTTCCAGGTTGGCCTGGAACGTGTTTTGTGGCTAAGGATGTCCTTGAACCTCTGATCGATCTTCTTGCCTCCCAAGTACTGAGATCACAGACATGTGCTACTATGCATGGCTTATGGGTTTTTTAATAAGTAAAAACATGGTCTGATATAATAATAAAAAGAATAGTACAGTAATACACAAATCAGTGCCACTGGCCTACTGCATAAGGAGCCAAAGTTGGTTTAGGTTGCATCGTGGTGATGGACTTGCTGCCACTGGCAAATATCTCTGAGGCTGAACTCGTGTGGAAGGTCTAGTTTATTCTCTGTCTTCTCACGACTGTCACCCCACTGAAAATTATTTTCTCTTAAGAACCCTAGCTGACCAAACCTGATACCTCCTTTTTCTTCCTACTCCTCCCCATTGTCCTGCCTGGAGCAAATGCCCCGTGGGCATCTCACACTGGCTTCTTTCCCTGGCCTTGTTGTCCTGCTAGACCATCACTCTACCCAAGAACACTGGTCTGTGAGTAGGTGGACGGAAAGTGAGGCATCACCTCGACTAAAGCCTTCTGTGCAAACGCTGTATGACAACATCCCAGCAGAGCTGTGCCGTGACCACAGAGGAGAGAAGCTGCAGGCATCGCAGAATTTCAGTCTTGGTTTGACTCCTCATCATTGGTTGGCCTCATAAGCAAAGAAGGAAAATGACCATTCTTGTGAGAGATTAAAGGGAAGTTCATAAAATACCCACAACAACGCTGCTGCTACAGGGGCTGTAAGTATTCTATTCCTTCTCTAGAAGAAGAAAAAAATCATGTCACAAGACCACTTCAAAACAGGGATGTGGCCACTGGAACAATTACTAAATGGTTATCCACATCAAACCCGTCTCCTCAGGGAACATGGTGGAAGAGGAGGTAGAAAGATTGTGAGAGCCAGGGGAGATGGAGGACATTCCAGACACAACAGGACTCCCAGAGATGGTGGCAGCATTAGGGTCAGAACACATTCAAGACAGATGGGGCCCCAGCACCAAGAGAGACAAGTGAATATTATCTCCCATCCCTAATGGAGTCGCTATCTCCAACTGACAACCTCTTCATAGGAAAAATTAATTTTCTCCAAAAGAGTCTCACTAGATATAAAACTACACTAGGGTCAGGCTCCGTGCCCAGCAGTAGTTGAACTCAGTGTTATTTTGGGACATTTTTAGTCTCATAATGCTTTGTCATATATTATGACTTCCAATTTTGTGCTTTCATGAATTTTTTGTGGGTTCATGTGTCTCTGTTTGTATGTGTGTTTCTATGACCTCTCTTCTCAGTTTTGTTTTTATTCTGGTTTGTTCCTTTATTTGCCTATTTGTTTTCTAACCAGAGAGAGAAGGAAGATGAGGAATAAGGTACGTGGAGAGGTTCGGGGAGGAGATCAGAGAGTGGAAACTATGGTCAGAATATATTATATGAATAAAATCCATTTTCACTTTTAAGAAAAAACAAAAACATAAGCCAGGGATGGCGAGGTAGCTCAGTGGTTAGGAACACCAGCTGCTCTTCCAGGGACCCCAGGTCTGATTTCCAGAACCCATGCGGTGGCTCACACTCATCTGTACTTCCAGTTACAGAAGACCCAATCCTTCTTCTGGCCTCCTCAGGTAGCATGTATACATGTGGTGCATAGACATACATGCCGGCAAAATACCTCACACACATAAAATAAAATAATAAAAAATTTAAATTAAAAGAAAAAAGAATAGACACCCTTCAGGATATAGAGTTTTCTGAGGAAAATTTCCACATTCCTGAGAGTCAAGAGAAAAACCCTTGGAACCCAGCATGCCAATGGGGCACTTACACAGAAAGCATACATTTACAGACTTCAAGAAGTGACTAGAATAAAATTCCCTTTCATACCACATATGTGTATGTGCTGGAATGTTCTATGGTTTTTGATAACTGTTGGTGACAGGATTGTATGAGATCTGATGATTTTATTGATGTATCTTTTTTTCAAGGAAATGTCTGGTCTGCACATGCCATTGCTTGTATAACCACAATCAATTAAAATTACTGAAATGTTTTTCTAAGGCTTATATGTGTTCTCCATTTCTTAGACATGTATAAAATCCATGTCTGAAAGAATGCTTTTTAGTCTCAAATATTCCCACATAGGAAACTTATTTAGGGTAAAACTAAGTGCTAGAAATGTCTGCCCACCCCCATGTTAAACTTCTGGCCATGTCTTTTAGTAAGTACTAGAGTAGTTGGTGTCACAGTAATGATTGAAGACATCTTGGTGGAGCAAGATCCCAGCACTTGGGAGGAGAAGGATAGAGGATTTGGGGCCAGTCTGAACTATGAGGCAAGACCTTGTTTCAAAAACAAAGCTCCCCCTCCCCAAATAAGACTATGTGTGTGCATGCATGTGAACAGAGACACCCTGAAAACAGAGCTCATTGGCAGCCTAGGTAGCTGGCCCATGAGCCTCTGGGGTCTGCCTTTCTCCACCGCCATTGCTCTAAGTCCTGGGATTACAGATGCCAGCATGCTTAGCACATGGGTGCTGGGGACTCAGGCCTGTGAAGCAGGCACTTTAGCCAGCAAAGCCATTTCCCCAGTGTCCAGGAAAACTCCTTGAAGTAGCTACAATGGTCAGTAGAGACCATCTTCTATCTCCAGCTGGACTTTTAACCTACCCTCCTCCAAGACCGGAGTGAGCAGACAGCCAAGAGGACACAAGGGAGGCACCTGATCAGTTTGCTTCTTGAAACCCTGCCTGTGCACTCACGGCAATCTCTCTTGCTTCTGACCATAGATTGAGTATTTCCCCCTTGCCAGAGCGATGAGCCAGCCCCTCACAGACCATAGCTACTAGGGTAGGGTCACCCCTTTTCTGCAAGTCATGGGCTTAGAGGGGAAATCAGCTAACATAACTCCCAGGTACACATAGAAGAGTCAAAGACACAAGCCTCTTTGATACATTAACTAGACAGAAGGGTGGGTGGGGACATGGAAGACCCTAACATCCCACTGTGTGCAGGGCCACTCTGCCTGTGAGTGAGCTCACAGTGGATTTGCTGGGTATGCTGAGAATAAATCACGACTGAACCACTCAAGAAGAAACATAGGCCTCCCGCCTGCCAAACTCATTTATGAACAAGTTACCACGTGTACTTGTTTGCTCTGAACACCTGGTCCATAGCTATAGCTATTAACTCAGGAAGTCTGGTTCCCTGGTGTGGTCATTCATCAGGATCTCTGCTTCCATAGGTCGCAGTTTTGTAACACAGAGTCCTAGTCTGTTCTTATAACCCCAGCTTCATGGTTTTTACACGCATGGCTTCCGGCAGAACTTAAATCTAGAATCTTATCGAAGATGCACCCCATGGGAAATTTGATGGGGACCATGTTGGAAAATCCACATGCTAATTTGGAATTTCAGCATCTAAACACAATGAAGCCTTGTTTCCACCTAAAGATGTGGAATACTTGGATCCTCCTGTTCAGGTCTCCTTACCAGTCACCAAAATGGACCTGGGCTGACAGCTGACAATAATTTTAACCACAAGATCAGTGGTGGTGCAAACAGTTGACCTGACTTCACAGATCACCATATCATTGTGAACATAAATGCATCACTAAAGATGCTCACACACCTCCCATGCTCACACATGCTCACGTGTACATGGGCTAGGACACCCACACATGCACAGACTCACATGCGCTTGGAGGACTGAACACATGTTCACACACAAGACCCACAAACACAGGCTCACAAACACACATGCACACACAAGTGTTTGTTCACACTCCCACGTTTGTATACTCATCCATGCCCAGACACACCTTTCGCACATTTGCACATTTTCGTAAATTTGCGTGCCCTTAATCACACACCTGCATTCATATGCACATGTGCTCCCTTCCTCACCCATGTTTATACACACACCCACTCATGCACAGTCACAATGCTCACCTCCCTTCATACATGCACATGTGCACACTCATACCGAACCCACAGTTTACATACTGATCCTCTCTCACACTCACATATACACACTTTCATGTCCACCCGTCCTTGAACACACAAACCATGCTAAGCCATCACCATGCCTCAACCATGGGCCACTTCCACCTGTTCCCCCACCACCCACTGCTGCCCCTCACCCCCACCCTGGCCCCTCACGTCTCAGGGCCTATAACATTGCCTTCATGGACATTTCTTGTTCTTTGAGATCAAGGGCCCTTCCCTTTGTGCAGAGTTCTCCTGTCTGAGGCTGATTTCCCCCAAGGCCACACCCTGAGAGTCCTTGGCCTTTGCCCAGCTGGTGCCCAGTGCAAGGTGCCCTGCTGACTGAACACATGGCCTTGCTCAGGCCGTCTTCTTGATCTCCATCTTTGTGGCTGAGGCTTCTGAACAACCCTTTGCAGGACAGCACTGTCCTTGGCAGCAGGCCTTCCCACAGCTCTCTAGAACAGTTGTTTCTAAACACCACAGGCTCTGCCTGTCCTGCCCTGCTTCCCTACAGAGCCACTCCCTGAAGCTGCAGAAAACAAGAGAGCATAGAGGTGACCTTCTCCACAGGTGTGTGGCCACTCATCCACGGTGGCCGAGCCCATCCAAATATGAATGATGGATGTTTTCTGCTTTGAAGTTGAGAACGTCGGTCCTCAAGAGGACCTGAAGAGAGCACCACATCTGTTTCCTTCCAGGGAGCAGGGTTTGCACTGCCCTTCTTATCTATCCATGCCCAGAGCATGCATCTGAGTATGCCCAGAGCCAAACACAGCAGCCATTTCCTACTGATCCTCACAGCTGGACAGGCTCCACACAGCCAGAGGCTCCCTGGGGAGCCCCCAAAAAGCAGGGTTCACCAGGTGGAGCTCTGGGGAAACTGCTTTCAACTCTGCCTTGGCAGGGCTGGCCTCCTGCACCTGGCTTTAGGACGGCTCCAAGATAGCATAACATGGGACGAATATCAATCTCCAAATGCTACTATCTGATCTTATAACAAAGGTCAATTTATAAATCTGATACCAAGTCCTTTCTTCCTTTCTTCCACACCCCGCCCTCTCTGATAAAATGAACCCAACAGAAGCTAGAGTGTGACTTGTAAGATCTGTCACTTCCTTAAGGCGAATTTTAATGCCAAATTGGCCAGGGGCGAAGCTGAGGAGAGCTAGGTTCACACACAGTTCAGCATGAAGTTTTAATTCAATCCCGTCTGAATCTGCACTGCTGTGGGTGGGTTCAAGGGAGAGCAGGCTCCTGACAGCACACGCTCCAGCGCAGGTGTTAGCCTGTCAGCTAATGCGCTGTTCCCTAAAGCAGCCAAGCAAGAAGTCACGTCTACTTAAGGTTTCTTATGTCTGGTATCACCCGAACATAAAACAATCAAAATGTCACCCGAAGAGTAACCAGACACAATGCAGCAGGTCCTTTTATGAAGATTCCTGGGTCATGTGACCACGATATGCCACGTCTTAGAAATATCACAATAAGTGAAAGAAGCCAGTTGCAGAGGCAAACCAATGTATAGTTCCATCTGTATGAACGGGTGCAAAGCATGGAGGAGATCCGTGGTTCTCTGAAGCTGAGGAGAGGGGGTGATGGAGAGGGATTGACAGGGGGCATGGGGCTGACTTATGGAGTGATTGAAATGTCCCAGAGTTGATTTGCAAATGACATAAATCTGTGAGTGTCCAGAGAGCCACTGGGTTATCTACCTCAAATAAGTGCGCTGTGAGATGTAATCGTCAGTGAAACTTGTTGCAAGAAGTAAGAAGGTCTGAGGAATTGTTCCACACAGAGCACTTTGCTCCATGCATAAAGACACATTACACGGGCATGGCTTTATTGTATAGACAAAACCACTTACACGATCCAGCTGCAGCTGGTGTGGTGCTTGGCAGGTAAGGAAGGCACTTTCTGCTAAGCCTGATGACCTAACCTCAATCCACGCAGTGGAAGGAAAGACACACACACACACACACACACACACACACACTAAATAAATGTGTTAAATCCAGTTTAACATAATCTACAGCTACCTTAAAAAGTTGTTAAACTTATCTTGTGTGTCTTTCTGTACCGTGAAGTGCACGTGGAGGTGGGAGAACAAATCGCAAGCGTTAGTTCTTGCCTATTTTGTTGGTCCTGGGGATCAAATTCAGATTGTCAGCCTTGGTGGCAAACTCCTTTTGATGCCCTGAGCCAGTTTGCTGGCCCTGGGGCTGCTTGTTTTAAAAGGAAACATTTTATTTTTTGTTTGTAAGAGAGTAAATCTGTTACTTTTCCACCTTGGATTTAGTGTGACCAGAAATGTGAATGTTAGGTATGGTTAAGGCTCAAATAAGAAGTTATTTTTTTAAAAAAAAAACTAAACTAAATTAAATACATTAGCAGTGGTAATAAGTAAAAGTGGACTAAATCTGCCTCTTAAAAGACAAAGACTCCAAGGCTCTCCACAGGTCAGCTGCCTTTCAGGTGTTCTCATACGTACAGCTCCAGCTCCAATCTCAGTCCTGTGTTCCAAACAATTGTATCTGTAACAGACCTTAGCACAACTGACTGCATGACGGAAGTACCATTCAGGCTGTAAAACTCAGTACGTGGACAGCACCACCTGCCAAAAACGGAAACAAAGGCCTGATCCATTCAAGTCAATAGTTCCTGGAAAGTTTCTAAATGTACTAACCTTGCATTTTGGCTTCTGTAGTTTTCTTCTAACTGTTATTGTTAACTGAAGTGTGTTAACCCAGAACATGTTTTTTGTACTAAAGGCTCACCCTGAGAAAGGTTCAGTGCGGCACTAGGATCCCAAACTCCCAATGTAGTTGCTGGCAGCTGATAAAAACTCTCTCTCTCTCTCTCTCTCTCTCTCTCTCTCTCTCTCTCTCTCTCTCTCTCTCTCTCTCTCTCTCTTTCTCTCTCTCTCTCTCTCTTTGCTTTTCATTGTTTGTTTTTTGAGACAGGATTTCTCTGTGTAGCCCTGGATGTCCTGGAACTCATTCTGTAGACCAGGCTGGCCTCGAACTCAGCAATTCATCTGCCTCTGTTTCCTGAGTGATGGGATTAAAGGTGTGTACCACAGCTACCCAGCCAGCTAATACAGATTGTCTATTGACTTAACCCATGTCTGAGCAGTATTGCCTGGTGACTGCCCCACAACACTGTCCTCATCTGAGACATCCCAGACCTAATCCGACCGAAGCATGGCTGACTTCCTTCTTCTTTGGTCTTCGTCAGCTCAGGAGACACTTCAGTGACTCTCGGCCTCTCGGTGGCTCTTGGTTTTCAATGCTTCTTCCAAAACTGCTCCTAGCAAGTTCTGTAGCTTCCTTTTCAGAGCACCTTACAGACCTGCTGGCGTCTGTCCATCTCCATTACTGACATCCAAGTCCACATCCTCAGTAGTTCTTTAACATCCCTCTGTGAGTCTACCCTGCCTTGCCTTACAGATGATTTCCTCTGCAGGTGGTGGGGGTGGGGTGTAACTTATAGTCTTCCATATTATCAATATTACATGCACTGTATTTCATAGCTTATGATGGCAATGATAAAGCTACACTTGTGACTCCCCCTCTGGTAAAGAATTGGCAGAATCTGGGTATTATGTTCCCATTTGAAACTTCCTACTTACTGCTTGAAACGCAGTCCCCAGTCCTTGCTTCTGCAAGCTCTTGTCAGACTTTTCTCTCTTCCTCAGAGTCCCAGTCTCCTTGCCCTGCTTTCTGCCCCAGGGCCTTTGCACCCACTGGCATCTCTACTCTAGATCTTCTGAGAGCTGGCTCTTTGTGTCACCTCAAAGATCACCTTCCCAAATGGACTAGCCATTGCTACCTTGTTTGTTTAAGTAAACAAACTCACATACACCACTCTCTTAGGGTTACTATTGCCATGATGAAACATCATAACCAAAAGAGAGTTGGGGAGGAAGGGGTTTATTTGGCTTACATTTCGATGCCACTGTTTCTCCTTGAAGGGAGTCAGGGCAGGAACTCAAACAGGTAGGAACTTGGAGGCAGGAGCGGGTGCTGAGGCCACAGAAGAGCGCTGCTCTGCTCGAGGGCTTGCTCCCCAGGGGTTCCTTTTTTATTTATTTGATATTTTTTTATTTACATTTCAAATGATTTCCCCTTTTCTGGCTCCCCACTCCCCGAAAGTCCCATAAGCCCTTTTCCTTCCCCCTATTCCCCCATCCACCCCTTCCCACTTCCCTGTTCTGGTATTCCCCTATACTGCTGCACTGAGTCTTTCCAGAACCAGGGGCCACTCCTCCATTCTTCTTGGACATCATTTGATATGTGGATTATGTCTTGGGTATTCAAAGTTTCTAGGCTAATATCTGTTTATCAGTGAGTGCATACCATGATTGATCTTTTGAGACTGGGTTGCCTCACTTAGTATAATGTTCTCCAGATCCATCCATTTGTCTAAGAATTTCATGAATTCATTGTTTCTAATGATTGAATAGTACTCCATTGTGTATATATACCATATTTTCTGTATCCATTCCTCCGTTGAGGGACACTTGGGTTCTTTCCAGCTTCTGGCTATTATAAATAGGGCTGCTATGAACATAGTGGAACATATGTCCTTATTGCATGCCAGGGAATCCTCTATGCCCAGGAGTGGTATAGCAGGGTCCTCCGGAAGTGTCATGCCCAGATTTCTGAGGAACCACCAGACTGATTTCCAAAGTGGTTGTACCATCTTGCAATCCCACCAGCAGTGGAGGAGCGTTCCTCTTTCTCCACATCCTCGCCAACACCTGCTATCTCCTGAGTTTTTAATCTTAACCATTCTGAATCAGCTTTCTTCTAGAACCCAAGGCCAGCAGCCCAGGGGTGTTTCTGCCCACAGTAGGCTGGGCCCTCCCCCACCAATCACTAAGAAAATGTCCTAACTTCACAGGAAGACAAACAGAGTCAACTAACCTGGACCCTTGGGGCCTCTTCAAGAACCAAGAGCAAGCATGGGCTGGACCTAGGCCTCCACCCATATGTAGCCGCACAGCTTGATCTTAATCAAGTCCCCCAACAACTGGAGTGGCTGTCCCTGAATCTGTTGCCTGCCTGTGGATCCTGTTCCCCTAACTGGGCCACTTTGTGGGAGCAGATGTGCCTAGTCATGCAGTGACTTGACGTGCTGGGGTGCTGATACCCAGAGGGGCTCCCCACTCTCAGAGGAGAGTGGGGGGAGGATCTGTGTGAGGGGGTACTAGGAGGAGAGGGGAGCTGATGAGATATAAAGTAAATAAATTATTAATCATTTTCTCAGTTGAGGCTCCCTTCTCTCTGATAACTATATAGCCTCTGTCAAGTTGACAAAAAACTACCCAGCATGTACCTGAACTAGGCTATGCATAATGAGCTACGGCTATGCCCCCTTATCAGTGACTTCCTTTTTGAGTTTGTTTCAGTGTTCATGTTACTCTTTTATGAAAAAATTATCAAAGTGATTGATTCCTAAAACTTCACATATTTGGGCAAGCGTACAGTCCAGCTCACTTGGTTTGGAGCATTAGAGACAAAGTCAGGTTTGCAGGTGAAGGTCTCTCCTGAGGGAGGTCTCTCCTGAGGGAGGTATGCAGACAGACTGTACTCTCTTTTGCACATGATGGGTGGAATTTGGCCCAGCCCTGAGTGTTTTTCCCTCAGTTCTTCAAATGAATCTGTCCAGATGTTAATGTGCATAGTGGTTTTGTATGTTTTCCCAGGGTCATGAAGAAGGCACCCAGTCCCTTCCCACCTTCCTGTTAAATGACAGCAGGTTCAGACTGTGAACCAACCTTGTATCCCCCAGCAACTTCTAATAACCATGCAGCAGCTGAAGCGAGTGCCTCTTTTTGCAAATTGTCTTCTTCATTGAGCAGCTGGAAACAAGGGTCCAGGAATCCTCAGAGTCCTGTGCAAAACAGTGATCTGTGCGATTGCTTAAAGTGCAGCCTTCTGGGCTCTTATTCCAGCCCGGGACCTTTCAAGCAGGACCTGAGGGTTGTAGGGTTTCACCTCACATCAAACTCAGGCAGCCAGCCCGATATGCTGAGACAAGCCTCGAGGGAACCAGCTGGGGACCCATCCGTGTTTGAGACATACAGTTCCTTTCCCTAGGGTCTGGCCAAGGGGCCACCATTACCAGAGCCAAAATTCCAGACCTTCTGCTGTCCTGTTCACCGGTACTGTAGACATCACCTGTCTTCTCAGCCGTACTATTTACTAAAAACCTCCTTCTATGAAGCTAGTCATTAAAATTTGTACTGGGGCCTCCTGCCAAGGGCTATTTCTGTTGTTTTTGTGTTGTTGTTGATGATGATGATGATGATGAGTTTATGTCTTCCCAAAAGACTGAGTGCAACCAAATGGGATGAATACAATCTCAGATTTCCTTGTCTCCTTCACAGAATCGGCTTAGCACTGGGTCACCTGGCCCTGTCTCTCCCAGTTTGAAATCTTTGCATCTCTCAACACCAGCATATTCTCTTTGACCAGAAAGGAAGAGGTCAGAATACAGAAACATCCAAGTTCTGTTTCTAACAGACTTTTAAAGGGGGGCTTTTCTAGGTTTACAGTAAAATTGAGCTGGACATCCAGACCTCCACCCTCTTCTCTGGTTTCTGTTTTCTAAATATCTTTTAGGTATAGGTACCTTTAGCAGGGCATGTAAATTGTGACTGTGGCCTGGTTGTCTGTTGTGTTCACTGTCTCTGTGAGGGTCACAGTTCGTCCCAAGGCTGTCGGCATTGTCACGCTAGGTAACACGTACCCACCATCACAGCAGTACCCAGGGTGGGCTCGGGGTCTATTCCTCCCTCCCTTTCTCTCCTCAAACCATATTTTTCATTTTACCAGATGCCCTCAAAGGGCTGAGACCAGGATCATCACTCATTTGCTTGCTTTTATGAATATATTTAGTCCCAAGGCATGAATTCAGATTACTCTTTGAACTTGACATGATGTATTGGATTGCTCCCCTCGGCATACGCAGCACCTGACTCTTATCTCACAATGCCCCTGGCACCCTGGTTCATGGCTAGACAGCCAGCATTCCAGAGCTGCTGGGACCTGTGTGCTATATACCTTCACTGAAATACCTCATCAGCTGTCATAGTCAGATGAAGATGCTGGGCTCCTCGGAACCAAGGAGGGTCTGTGGAAGGTGCTGGAACTCATTACAATTCATGGCCGACTACAGCTGGGGCTGAGATGTCACTGTAGCCTCAGTTTCCCAAAGAAGCCTGTTACCAGCTCTGAGCCAAGGCCAAGGTTGGGGGCTATTATGGACGTCCCAAACACTGCCTGATACTTGGGTATCATAGAAGAGAGTAGACAGCAGGATCTCAGGGGCTACTTACATTTATTTACAGGCCTACTTTAGAAAGAGTTGAAGGCTTTATTTCCTGCCCTCACTTCTGCCATGTTGTCTCCTACAGCTTTGTGTGTTGGAGGCTGAGTCCTCAGAGCAGTGGAGAGGGAGGGTTAAACGGCTGAGCCTAGTGAGTAACGGGTCACTGGTGGCACTGCCCTCAGCTGGAATTAACCCTACACAGTTCCTCAAAGGCCAGGGCACAGTGCAAAGGCCAAGCCTGACCTCTGACCTCTCCGACGTCTGTCCTTAGCATGTGTCCTTTTCTTTCTGAGTACACTGTCCACCGTGATGTCCACTTCCCCACCACCATACCACAAATGAGCTCTCAGGAGAGCAGTGTAGAGGCTGGTGCTGTGGTCTCCACTCAGGAACTGTGAACCACTCCAACCTTCTTTTGTTAAACATTATTTAGCCTCGAATATTTTGTTATGGCAACCGAAGAGGCTAAGCTACTTCAAAATAGCTGTGGATGAAGAAAATGACCGCGTCTGAACGTGAGGACGTCACGGATATTGGCGATCAGCAAAGAAGAGAGTGCGAGCATTCAGTTCCCATTCTCACAGATATTCTGAAACCTGTGTATTTCATTTTTGATGGAAAAAAAAAGGCTGCACACAGAATAGTAAATTAGCTGGAGGGAACTTAGGAGCATTTTCCCCCTCTCATAAACAATGGAACCCAGTGTCCATTTCATTCTCTTTGTGTTTGACTGAGACCCAGATGGCTCACTGTCCCTCAGTATGTTCCTGCCACCTCCCTGCTGAGATCTCATTGGCTGTGACGCACTGCCCTACTCAAGCCGGGACACTACTGTCTTTCTTCCCTGTGGGAATGTGTTCTCAGAGCCAACTCCAACAACGCTGACCTGGGCATCACTTGGGTGGTGCTGGAGTGAGCCGTAGGCTCGGGTCCTGCTGTTGTAGCCTGGGGTCCTAGTTGTCATTCCCCTGACCCAGCAGAGAGAGCAAACGACAGATCCAATGGCCGTAGCCATGTGGTGAATGACTAGACCTCCAGAACACCAGGAGGAAATGCTTCTGTCAAGAGGTGTACGGAGAGCCTAAAGACAGTCTTCAGCCAGACCTGAGGCCAGGTACCACACATAGCCCTGCCCCGTTCTCAGCTGGCTGCTGCCCACGCTGCAGCCATAACAACCCGTAGAATTCTCAGACCAGGGTACTGTGTAGATGGAGCTCAGTGAGTCTTATGGGATGGAAGCAGCCAATTCAGGGAACTCTGGGTCCTGCGTTTGCTCTGCATCAGCCCTTACATCCAGGCAATGAACCGTCCATGGACTTGGGAAATCAGAGGCACAGCCAGACGTGCAGAAACCAACCAAACAAGAATAGAGTTTACTCTTGGGACCCCTCTCCCTCCCCAGCCTGCCCCACTTCCTCCTCCATGATGTCTCCACTATCAGAGGATGCAATGGCTGAGAGAGAGCTGGCCTGTGAACTCTCTGCCTGTGACCAGTTAGGAAAGCTGACTAGGAGCCTTGGATGTGACAGAAAGGATAAAGGGAAGCATTTCACAGCATTTGGCCCACAATCATTATCTTATTTGTAGCCTAAGCAGACTTCAGGTTTTCAGTCCTCCTGTCCCTACCTCTGGAGTGCTAGGATTGCAGGAGTTCACCACCATGCCTGGCTTTACCTTGTTTTGCTTGCTGGTCCTGGGGACTGAACTCAAATTCTTGCACATTCCAAATGCTGCTACACAGCTACACCCCAGCTTCTTAGTACCAGTCTGATGGAGCTAGGCACTCACCGCAAGTCCTTTTTACAGTTACCAGTTTGGGGAGTTGTAAAAGCATCCTGATCGTCTACCAAGGTATTTTTTCATTGTTCTTGAAAATCAACAACCATGCACATATCATTTATACATTCATGGCTCCTGGAAACTTCTAAGCTATTCTCTCTCTCTCTCTCTCTCTCTCTCTCTCTCTCTCTCTCTCTCTCTCTCTCTCTTTCTGTGTGTGTGTGTGTGTGTGTGTGTATTTATTACTCTGGAGTTTCCATATAAATGGATTCAAACAGCATGTGTCCTTTACTGTCTGACTTCTTTCTCATATGGTTTGGTCAGATGGTACCATGTATTGGTGTTTTGTTGCTTTTTTGTGACTGAATAATATTCTATTGTATGCGTGTGCCACACTGAGTTGATGCATTCGTCTATTGAGTTGTTGCAATTTTTTTTTAGTTATCGTAAATTATTCTGTTATGAACATTTGTGTACATCCTTTTGTGTGTCTTCTGGGAATACTCACCTTTTAAATGAATGAAGCATCACTGCAGATGCCTCCCCTCTGGTCACACTCATCCTTACAGCTTTCTCTCCTCCATGTTCTGGGTTAAGTGCACTGTGAAGGATGTGCACTGTCACTGAATGCTTCTCTTCACCACTCTGAACTGGAGACGTGTCACACAATAAGACAAGCCTTTCAGCTCCCCTTCCGTGGGTCTCTGCCCTCTCTGTCTCCTCCGCTCTATCGTGGTCTGCCACACATCACATGGTCTAACTCACATGCTAGCTGATGTAACAGAGCAACCTCCTGCCTCCCCCTACCCCAATGGAACCAACCTGCCTTACCCTGATGTTCTCCACATACAGTCAGAGCCCAGGACCCCTTGATCTATGATAACCCTCACCTGCGGAGAGCAGCATGGGGGTTCTTCAGTGCTGCTTACTGAGTCCTGGACTCCCGCCTGCGTTTGAATCTTTAAGCTCAAACCCTTCAACAAAGAAAGTTCTATTTGATGAGACAGTGAGTTCTTCTATTATGGAACTCCAATGTTTAAAGAGCAAACAGTCATGAAACAAGAAAAAAAAACCAAGAGGGTGTGTATGTGCACATGTTTACACGTGTGCAGGTACATGCTGGGGACATACATGTGCATGTACATGTTTGTGTGTGCATGAGAGCTCAGAAGTCAATCTCAGCTGCTGTTCCTCAAGTCCATATAGTCCTCTGTGTATGTGTGTGTGCACGTGTGCATGTATGTCTATGCATGTGTGTGTATGTATGTATGTATGTATGTGTATATCTGTTTATGTACATGTGTGCACATTCCCGTGGAAGTCAAAGATTGAGTCTAGTGTCTTCACCTGCCCTCTATCTTATTTTCTGAAAGAGTCTGTCACTCAGTATGGAGCTCACAGACTGGGTACCCTTGTTAGCCAATGAGCTAACTAACTATCTGCCTGTCTTCATATCCTCTCTCTCTCTCCCTCTCTCTCCCCCCCCTCTCTGTCTCTCTGTCTCTCTGTCTCTGTCTCTGTCTCTCTCTCTCTCCATATAAATAATGAATGTGTGTTTTAAAAAAGAGAGTTTTTAAGCATTAAGGCAGCATGTATCCCAGCTTTTCTTCCCAATCCAGGACCACTCAGGCCAGCCCTATCCACACAGCTCACTCTAGCAACACATCTGCTTCACAGAGCATGCTTATGAGTGACTCAAAGACTAGAACCCCGGCTTCCATTGGCTTATAGTCTAAGGGTAGAAAAATTACGTGTATTCTGGAAGGTACCAGAGATTGTAAAAGGTATAGGGACCTGGAGGGGAGAGGGAACGCATTCTGGGTGGAAGATGCAGGAAAGAGCGGAAGGGCTGGTATTTGAGTTGGATGTTGGGCTGATAAATGCAAGGAGGCACCCCACAGGTTGGGGTCTGGCGCACCGGTAGGGTGTTTTATCCATCCAGTTCAAATGGAGGACAGGTGCAGGAATTTGAGGTTAGAGGGCAGGGAAAGAAAGTAGAGAGGAAAGCCCGGGGCTGTTCCAGAGTGACCACAGAGCACCCTATGGCACGTTGAAGAACAAAGGTGGAAGGACTGTCCCTGGCTGTGAGACAGAGCAGGTAAGGGAGGCTAAGAGATGGTAACATCACTACAGCAATAGTCCAAATAAGACCCTTTATCATCTCGGGGTGAGGGACTTTTAACACACAATTCAGTGCAACAGGAACTCACACATCCTGGAGGCAACACCTGAACTGGGCAAGCTCACACTCACTGTTCTGTGTGGTGCTCTTCCAAGTGGCACAATGTCATCAGACCTGGTGCTCACATGGCTGATCTAGTCAGGGGACAGGCCATGTATCAACTTCTGGGAAACAGGAAGCAATGGGAGAAAGGTATTGTATTGGCGATTAAGTGAAGTGCAAAAGATACGGGGTGCTAAACACCAGGAGTTGGCCCTTCCAGCGGGGTGGGGGTTAGGGCTTGGGTATTGTCTGTTGACTCTATGGAGTCCCTAACCATGCACCCATGGAGTCATTGGAGCGTGTGGTGATTCTGGCCAGCACTGTGAGGCCTCTGCTTCTGCAGTAAGGAGCCGCTACCACATTAAAAATCTCTGCTCTGGGCTGGTGAGATGACTCAGCCAGTAAAGGCACTAGCCACCAAGCCTGGTGACCTGATTTTGATCCTGGGAAATCTGTAGGGTGGAAGGAGAAAACTGATGTCCTTCAAGTTGTCCTCTCACCGCTACACATCACACACACACACACACACCACAAAACCCCAGGTCTCAGCAGTTTGTCTGTTCGGCCTGTCCCAGTCTAAGCATAGTCCCAGTCTGCTTCTGACTGCCTTCAGGTAAAAGATGGAATGTGACAGTACCAAGCCATGTCTGCATCCTGACGTGAGTGGGGAGGGGAGAACCAGGAGGCCTGGAAGCCCTGGCTCACCACGGTTCCTCCCCTGCTAAGGTCTGGCTGGCTGGCCCAGCAGTGTCCTGACTTCCGAATGGGCTGCTACATTCCTCCCCGTCCCACTGACCCACACCCTGTCAGACATTCTCTATTCCCAATCACACCCAGCCTTCAAAACAGACATCAGTCTTGAATGTCAGTCCAGGACATCAGTCGAGACCTGTCCTCCAGGCCTCTCCCTCCTTTTGCACCTTAGTGTGAATAACTTGAGACTGAGCAGCTGTGGATGACCTTCAAATCACTTCCTGTATAATACGACATGAGCTCCAGTCAGACTGGGAGTCCTCTTGAACCCAGATGTGCTGGGTATCACGCCTGTCATAAATCCCACTTCTTGGTCACCCATGAGAGGACGGTGAGTTTGGAGGCAGCCTGGGCTACATAACAAGATGCTGCCTAAAGAAAGCAAGTCTGGCCACAGATAGCAGGGCTCGGACTGCTGAACTCCTTGTATCCAGCCGGTCTTTTAATTCTCTGGAAACAGGAAAGCTACCCAGGTGCTCTCCCAGGAAAGTCTGTCTCCCATATTGCCCAAGAGCTATCAGCACCAGCCCTGTTTCTCAGTGTGTGTTTTGCCTCAAGACCAGCAGAGTTCCACAGTCTTCAACTCACCAAGGAGAAGCTGCTCTTATTCTGAAATCGTGCTGCAAAGGAGCCCACAAGCCCAGCCCTTCCGGCTGGCGAGGGTCTCTCCACAGACTCCTGCCCTGTGGAGACATGAATGGCCTGTCTTGGCTAAGTGGCTGAAGTGTGTGGAGTATGGATGGAGCTCTGAGCGTGGAGCCAGAAGACCAGACAAGCTGCTGTTTGGTTTGGGCTTGACTAAGGCATTAATTGAAAGTTGGCCTAAACACAAACCTTTTGTTTCGTTGCTTCTTCCAAACAAACAAGGTTGGGTAAGAGTGCCTTCCTCCAACACCCTGCAGCCCCATTCGTTTCTTCCTCTCCAGGGAGACCCATGAGGCATCCATCCATAAAGATGGATAGTCCTGGCAGACACGGCCTTGACCATTTACACAGCACATCTAGGCTGGTTATATGGACGGATCAGCCCCACACAACAAGGACAGGATGGGGAGTTCAGAAGGGAGAAAGGAGAAAATATTAGGATGCGTCAGGGGATCGCCTACATCATCCTTACCCTTGGGAAAACGCCAGCTAAGGCTTAGCCCCCTTTTCACTGTTAGGACAAACCATCGAGGCTGGGTAAATTAGTACAGCTCTGGGGGTCTGTCGAGGGTGACTTCAGGGATGGTGTAACACTCCGAGAGAGGGGAGGGGAGGTCCCAGGCCTGTTCTCACAATAACCAACTCACTCTTCATAACTGATTAACTCCTCAGTCACCTCACCAGAGTGGAACCCTCCTGTCCCCAAGTGCTCCTGATAGGCTGCTGCCCTGGGGACTGAGTGTCATTTTGGTGGGGACAAAGCCTACCGGAGCCACAGCAGAAAGCATACAGTATGGACACCTATCTGTGGCATAAGCCTGACTTCACCCCAGATCGTTTAAGTTTACCCCACACTTACAACACAAAATAGTCTTTCCAGAAAAGTTGATGTAGTGTTCCCTGAGAAAGCACAACTGAAATATACCTAATAAAAACTCACCTTGGGAGAACCAATATCTGGACCAGCCTGGGACCCAGTGTCCAGGTCTGAGATTTAATCCAGAATAGCCAACTTAACTCAGATCTGTTTCTGTTATTCTTTTTTCTTATGGCGGAGATGGAGCCCAGGTCTCACTCATTCGAGGCACACACACTGCCTCTAAACCACACCCTACTCTTCTAGGCAAACGCAGAGGTTTCTGTAAATAGCTAATTTCCAGACCCCATGGGTAGTTAATTTGTAGCAAAATATGTGGAAAGACCACAAGAGCATTCTGCCTTAAGATGGGAAGGGCAGGGACTGGCAGGGAAGGGCAGGGACTTGCAGGGAAGGGCAGGGAAGGGCAGAAAGCGGCTGTTGATATGGGGGGAGGGGTTCATTCAGGGGCCCCAGCCTGGGTCAGGTGCGACTGACACTGAGAAGTGCTGAGTGAGTGCCTCCTGGGGAGCCCCTGGCTAGGTTTTGTGTTCATTTCAGCTGTGTTTTCTTAGGCCACACCACAGCTGCTTTTCTGGGAGGATTTTTTTTTCTGCTGAAATTTCAGAGCAAAGTTCTGGGACCTAAGGTGTGAGAATGATCCTTGCCTCGCGGCCAGGTGTGGGGCTCATGCCTGGAATCTCGGTACGTGGAAGGCTGGTACAGGACAACTGCCATGCTGATTAGGTCAGCCGGGTTTACACAGTGAGTTCCAGGGACGATAAGACCCTATCTCAAACAAACAAACAAACAAACAAAAAACAATGGAGATGGAGAGGATCCCTGAGGTTGCATGGAGTTGTGTATGTATGTGTACCCATTTCATGTATGTACACGTGTGTGTATATATATATATATATATATATATATATATACATACATATATATATATGTGTGTGTGTGTGTGTGTGTGTGTGTGTGTGTGTGTATGGAGGTCGGTGGCTGACATCAGATGTATTCCTCAATTACTTCTCCATGCCCAGAACTTGGGTCTGTGGTTGTTGATAAAACTTCAGGTCAGTGTGCAGCGCAGGCTTTGATGGTGCTGAAGGGCGGCCCCTGAATTGCCGCCACTCGGACATTGTGTGGCAATTCTAGCCTTCTCCACTTGGCTGGGTTTGGTTAAGGGGAAAAGCTGGGTCCCTGGTTCCTGTTTTAGCTGGTCCCCCCACTTGGCCTCCCCAAGTGAACTCCCACCCCCATGGGCAGTTCTTACAGTTCTTGATCCTGGCACTTATAGAGCAGTTGAAGAGAAGATCTTTAAGGGAGGGATTAGACAAGCCTCCAGCTGCCCGGAGCTGGAAAGGTGCTTCGGTGCCCTTTGTCTACCAAAGGACTTCTACCCAACACACCCAGAAAGCACTGTGAGTGTGCAATTTAAAATCTAAAGTTCAGAAGCTGGACATGGCGGCACACATGTAATCCCATCACTTTGGAGGCTAAGACAGGAGCACGACAAGTTCAGAGCTAGCATGAGTTACATGGAAAGACTCTGTCTCAAACCAAGTCCAATGACAGCTTTCTGCTGACATTAGGGTGACGTTTCCTGCCGACTGTCTCCTAAACAATGCACTGTATTCTCCCAGGCACGAACCTCAGAAACCTGTAAATTGCTTACCTCGAGTTTTTTATTAGAGTAATAGAAAGCTGTCTAACAAAAATATGATTTGCAGATTACAGTTTTAGACATAAAATAAAAACGCATTTCTCACAATAAGACTTCTTTGCAAATGTTCACAAAGGCTTGATCCTGAAAAGTCAAAACTTTCAAAGAGTCCCCAAAGTAATCCCCAAAGAGTCCATTGTCCATCAACAGGAATGAAAAACCGGGCATAGCCACCCAGTGAAAACCACTTACTACTGATTGTTGTGTAATCATGTGTGTGACTCTCAGGCACGTCGCAGTGAGGACAACAACAAACCAGACAGACCAGAGTCCCCAGGGGTGATCTCTTGCCGTAAAGGACACGAATGGACTTTATACAGGGAGAGAATGTTCCACCTCTGGACTGGGGTGGTTTTGGTGTGAGGCACTGAGTTCAAGGCCAGAAAAGATTCACAGAAGCACAAGCCTAGCGTGTGTATCTACCATGTGAAGGTGTAGAAATATGTACACATACATACACAACTCCGCATAACCTCAGGGATCCTCTTCCATCTCCATTTTTTTTTTTTTTTTTTTGAGGTAGAGTCTCATATTGTCCCAGGCTGGCCTGGAACTCACTGTGTAAACCCTGCTGACCTAATCAGCATGGCAGTTGTCCTGCACCAGCCTTCCACGTACCAAGATTCCAGGCATGAGCCCCACACCTGGCCGCGAGGCAAGGATCATTCTCACACCTTAGGTCCCAGAACTTTGCTCTGAAATTTCAGCAGAAAAAAAAAAATCCTTCCAGAAAAGTGACCATAGTGTGTCTGTAGAAGGTGGCCCTCTGAGCAAGACAACCGCCATCTTTATTAAATCGTAAGCACCGGTCAATTATTGACCTCTCCTCATCGGAGGAAGGGTGTAGAGGGTCAGTCGGCCCTCCCAGGAGATCCCAGCTACTTCCCTCAGCCATGCGTGTGCACCTTTGCCCTAACTGCACAAGGTTTCAGGACTCTAGACGTCCTAGACTATACAGGCTGGGGGAGATTAAGGGAGCTCCGTCTATGTGACTATGAGGAAACCCTCATTCATTCAGGGTGAAAATTTTCTGGTGTGGCCCCTGTGAGGAAGCCCTCATCTACAGTCAATAACTCAGTAAGTCAGCTCAACAACTCCTTGGTTCCCCGTTACCCCAGGGTAAATTACAGTGGAAGCATTTTTTTAAAAAAAGTACATGGGCAAAGTCAAAAGTTAAAGATTTTGATGCTTTTGTTTGTTTTAACTTAGTTAATAATTATATTATTGTATGTGTGTGTAGAGTAAGGGCACACACAGGGTCAGAGGACAGCTCTGTGACGTCAAGTCTCTCCTTCCAGCCTTAGAGTGCTGGAGAGACAGCTCAGTGGGTGAGACTACTGGTGGCTCCTACAGAGGACCTGGGTTCAGCTCCCCTCACCAACATGGTGGCTCACAAGCATTAACTCCAATTCCAGGGAGCCTGATGCCTTCTGCTGACCTTCATATACATATATACATACATACAGGCAAAATATCCATTCACATAAAGTAAGATTTTTAAAATCTAAAAAAAAAAAAGAAAGAAAGGAAGAAAGAAAGAAAGAAAGAAAGAAATTAAAAAGAATCCCCCTCAGATATTCAGGCTTGAGCAGCAAGAATTTTACCCTCTGGGCTTACACTGAAAAACTAGTATGCCTAGAGAATGATTTGAGTGTGATAGAATAATAAATTAAAAATATGAAAACTGCAAAATAATGGAGAACCAAAAAAGAAATATAAACAACATGGGCAAATAGAGAACAAATAGTAGGCAATAATTATAAACCAAGTGTATTGTAATTATACGAGGTGTAGAAAGATAAAAGACAAGGTGCTTTTAAGCTCTCTATAAATGACCAACCATCAGCCTGAAACAACATCTTAAAAAAAACAAAAAAAAACAAAAAAAAAAGCTGACCTGTAGCTTGGTTGCTAGAGTGCTTGCCTGGATCCCTAACTCTGGATACATTGGCTACAGTGGTATGTCTCTTGAGGCACTTTGTGGAGAAATAAAAATAAAAATAAAAATAAAAATAAAAGGCTTTTGAGATGGCCCAGCAATTTGCTGCCAAGTTGGTGACCAGAGTTGCTCCCTAGAACCCAACTGGTGAAGGGAATCAACTCCCACAAGCTGTGCTCTGACCTATACACACACACACACACACACACACACATTTACACACACTTAAATGAAATGAAGCAGCAGCTAAGAATTTTATATCATTTCTCAGGATCCCCCTTCAGTCAGGTGCTCCCCACTCCGACCCTGCCCTTGTACCACAGAACAAGACCATCAGTCAGGTCCACCTATCTGAAAGGGCGTCACATGTTTCTTTTTAAACCAAATTTCACCTCCTTTCCTCACCAACTCTCACAGCTCACTGCAGAGTAAACATGACACAAAAAGATAATTATAAAACCGTGAACACAGGGAGGAAATTAAGGCAGTTTAAGACACACCTGGGCAGGAACCGTGACTCAGATGCAACAGCCAGCATCCCCGGTTCCCAGACAGGCATGTTTGTACGATGCAACCACACACCTTCCCAAAGACTAACCTCAATAAATTTAATGTCAACAGCCAGAAAAGCATAATAGAAATCATTTGTTCAAGCAACCCCATTGTTTATCACCCAAAGAAAACTTTACCCCAAACTACAGGGCACGTGTATTCTTGTAGTTGGTGAAACATCTTTTTGCTAATATGTACTAATGTAGCTTATTTGTATGTAAACAGATTTCTGTTTGGAAATAAATTCAGTCTGGCCTCACACTCATAGCAATCCTTCTGCCTCCACCTCCAAGAGCCTAGGTTACAGGACTGTGTCATCATATCCAGTTGATATCAAGATATTTAGAAGTTCCTTTGTATTGAACACCTGTTCACCTTCTGACAACATGTTCTGAGCCATGGAGATTTACCCAACCTTACGTATAAAATTGTCTTTGCAAAATTTCTTACAGTAGTAAAAACATTACAATGGTTGAACAAAAAGGAAGCAGCTGTGTCACCGTGGGAAAGGAGCTGCTAAGCTCAGAGCTGCCCTGAAAATGGGAGTTGAAGAGAATTCCAGAAAGCAGGGTGACTGCAGGGAAAACACAAAATCAGGGTGGAACTCTAGTGTGTGTGTGTGTGTGTGTGGTGTGTGTGGTGTGTGTGTGGTGTGTGTGTGGTGTGTGTGTGTGTGTGTGGTGTGTGTGTGGTGTGTGTGTGGTGTGTGTGTGTGGTGTGTGTATGGTGTGTGTGTGTGTGTGTGTGTGTGTGTGTGTGTGTGTGCACGCGCACACGCTCATGCATACACTTAACACACTCCAATGCTGGAAGCCTTACAAACAGGTGTAGCCTCAAACGTTGCAACTTCAAGTCCCCCTTAGAGTTTGGCAAACATAGCAGGCTGTTGCTGAAGCACTGTGCTCCCAAGGAACCTGAGCCACATCCTGAGACCAAGGCCTGAAGAACAACGCCTAAAAGCAGGACTCCTGGTGACTTCACAACGGAAGTTAGTGCAATACAGAGTCTCTACAGCACACCCACACCCTCTCCAAATTATCGTAACTTAAAAAATTACTAGACAAGAGAAAAGCAAATAAACAGTAAATGAGACCCATGATGGACACACAGAAAGCCTGTGGTAAGCCAGACACTGAGTTTCCTGAACAAGGAATTGACACCAACTGTTAGGTATGTTACAGGCGCTGTAAGAAAGGACAGAAGGAAGGAGCAAAGAGAGAGACTCCAGGTGGAGAAATGTGACCATAGAGTTACACTCTGAAAATACAGTTCTGGGGCTGATGAGCCGTTGGCCAGGCATCGCTGAGACAGCAGCAGCCAGAGGACTGTGAACCTGAAAACATGTTAGGAACAGAATACAGGCCTGTGGTCTCAACACTGAGGGCTGGGCCGATGGCAAGTGTGAGGACAATCCGACCTACACAGTGGGGTTCAGGGAGGAGGGACACAGTAGAGCACACTTGTAATCTTAGCTCTTGGGAGGTAGACATAGGAGGATCAGGAGTTCAAAGTCACCTCAGCTTCAGAACAAGTTCTAAATAGTCTGGTCAAATAGGTAAGTTCGCAAATAGACGGCAGCAGGAGGGAGATGGCTGAGTCAGCAAGGTGCTAGCTGTCCCCACCTCTGTGTCCTGGGTCAATGCCAAGCACTGCAGCTCACATCTGTGACCCAACAGGGTAGAGAGTCCTGGAGCTCATTAACCAGTCAGTTTAAAGATGAGCTCCAGGTTCAGGAAGAAAGGCTGACTTGAAAAATAAGGTGGAGAGTGCCTCATGACACAGACCTCTGGTCTTCATGTGCATGTGGATACACAAGGACACACACACACACATACACATATCACAGGTACACATATATACATACAATACACATATACTACACATACAAACATATACACACATATACCACACATACACACACACACACACACACACACACACACATATATATATATATACAAATTTGTATACACCTATACCACACACACACAGAAACATATACATATCACACACACACATGTGCACACATACCACACACACACAAATTCTGGCAAAAAACATTTTCAGGCAAACACTGAGCAAATTTGTTGCTGATAAATCCTCATGACATGTAATCTTGTTTAGCTAAATGTGCTAAGATGCCTGGCATTGCTCATTTAAAATGAGTAGTTTCTGTTGTAAAATTATATCTCAATAAAGCTATTTTTAGAAGCTTTGGGGACCGAAGAAGCGGCTCAGTGGTGAATCGCTCACCCAACGTGCATGGTGCCCTTGGGTTCAATCTCCAGCACTACAAAAATAAGTAAATAAATAAGAAGGTAACTCTGGAGCAACTTTTCCTAACCTTTGTCCTCCTCACTGTCTCTTACTTGTCAAGGCTTGACTTCAGGAGCTCAGGCAAGACCTTTGCATAACGGTAAGAGAGATGCTAAATTCCCAACAGATATCCCTAACAACTAGATCAAGACATCATTATCTCCTCCCAGAGACAGAAGCCATTTAGCCAATTCATCTGTAAAGGGAGGACTCTTGAGAATGTTGGACACATCTTTTGAGTTCTCTGCTGTTAGCTCTCTCCTCTTCTGCCTATTGATTCATGATAGAAATATATTTATGTTTCTCTTTAAAATGAAGGGAAGTTTTGGAGGTAATGGAGGGCAAGAGATGGTTTGGAAGATCTAAATTCTGAGTTCTATAATGTAAGCACCTACTCACTTTCTTTGTGCATCAAATATACACAAAATCCCTAGGATGGTATTGGAGTGGAGTAGTATATGCTCAGTAAAATAGTACTTATTTTCATCATCATTATCCTGACTGAGGATGCGATGATTTGGGTATGGCTTGAGTGTGTTCCCCCCCCCCCAAAACTTCATATGTGAGGAGCTTGGTACTCCATGTTGTAATCATCTGAGGTGGAAGAACCTTTAATAGATAGGGTCTGGACATGGCAAACAGGCCTGGAGGTAGCTCTCCTGGGACCTAGTTAGTTCTCAAAGGAGTTGATATCAACAAGCAAGAGCCTGCTCTGCAGCCCCCAAACCCCCTCCCCGCCAACACACACACATTCCCAACACTGTCCTCTCTACACAGCCCTCACAGAGCTGAGGAGAAGCCAGTTCTTGCCCTCAAGCTTCCAAAAGTATGAGCTATGCAGACATTTTGTTATTTCAATGAAATCTGTTCTAAGACAGGAGGCAAAGAACCCAGAGATTAGGACTCTCCCATACAACTAGCCCCGTGAACCACATCTAAGCTCCATCTGCTAAGAGGGAATGAATATAGGCTTATATTTTTCTAACTCTACTTTTAATATGTGTTCTTAAATGCTTTAACCTCCCTTCTAGCCCACCACTCACCAGAGGTAGTGGAAAAGAAAGGTTATTAGGATATGTGGGAAGCGGGACCATTTAGAAATGGTTCTTTGGAGCAAATCCAATCTGCATTGTCAGGATGTTTATCAGCAGTCCAGTTCAGTAGTGTCAGGATAGCAAACTAATCAGCAGTGGTGGCACGGTCTAGCTGGCTCCAGGAATGAAGTGAAGATCAGCAAAGATGAAGAGCAAATCCAACAAAGTGTTACAAAGTTAGCCGTGTAAACCCCCGTCACTGTCAGTTGAGTCCTGTTTATACTCCCTCCAAATACCACATGTCCTTCCACAGGTCTTGCCTCAGCAATACACCACATGACTCTGTCTTAGCAAAACTCCACAAGTCTGTATCAGTTGACATCACTGCCATTCAGCCCGAGTCCATGGAAGCTGCAAGAAGCCACCAGAACACCACCAGAAGTTTTTTTGGTATGTTTTCTATGAAGTCACGACAAACAATGACCACTAAGGAATGGCAAGGTGTACCAATACCATCCAGCGTCATCCACTGTCTGTTGGGTTATATTTATACTCCTTATTAACATCATGAGTCCTTTCATGTGTTTGTTTTAGTAAAACATCCTTTCACCTGTCACTGCTCCAGCAAAACATTCTTTCATGTGTCTGCCCCAGCAAAACACTACTGGCTTTCCAAAGAAACCGTAAGTTTCCACTTCAGATGAAGGTGAAGATTAATTAGATGCTACACAATAAAACTATAGCAATAGACACAGAATTCTGACCTTTGATGTCTCTTCTGACTCCAGTAGTCTATAATTTGCATCTTGCAAAAGAGTGATTTTTAAATGACTACTATAGTATAGACGACAATGATAATTGCTGATGTTGAGGGTGACTTAGTAATTCTGATGTCATTTGTAAAGTAAGTGTGGCAGTTTAAATGAGATTGGTCCCCACCCACTCATACATTTGAATACTTAGGCCCTAGTTAGTGGAACTGTTTGGGAAGGACTAGGGGGTGTGGCCTTGAGGAGGAGGTTATTGGGGGTGGGCTTTGAGGTTTTAAAAATTGTGTTGTTCTCCATTAACTGTTTCTGCCTCCTGCTTGTGATTCAGGATGTGAACTCTCAACTGTTCTGGCCATCATATTCCAATTCTGCCATCTTGAACTCTGTAAGCCCAATCAAGTGCTTTCTCTGTAAGTTTCTTTGGTTATGCTGTTTTATCAGGCAATAGAAAAGCAACCAATATACACTAGTTGTATTGTTGCTGTGGCCAAAATATCCAATAAACAATTTAAAAGAAGGAATTTTTTATTTTGTCCCATGGTTTCAGAGAGTTAGTTCATGGCTACTTGGCCCATATCCATGAACAGAAGATCATGGCAGAGGGAGTGTAGTAGAGGCTGTTCACCACATGGTTGCAGAGACAGAGAGGCAAGAAGTACCCTGAGATGAGATATTCCCAAAGACCAGATTCTAGTGATTTATTTCTACCAACTTGGGTCCCTCCTAATGTTTCTAGAACTTTCCAAATAGCCTCACTTAGCTGGTACCTGTGCCCCTGGCACATGAGTTTATGGAGGACACATTTTTCCCCCTTGGAGGATACTTTTTATTCAAACCACTCTACATACCTTCTGTAACATCCACTGTAGGTAGGCAGGAAGAGGAGCTGCACTTATGGCCAAAACAAACTATATTTTGTTGTTATTTGGTTGGTTTTTTGTTTTGTTTGTTTGTTTGAGGCATGGTTTAACTATGTTGCTCTGGTTGGTCTCAAACTTACACAGTGATCTATCTGCCACTGAGTCCTAGGGCCTGGGATTAAAGGCACACACTACTACACCCAGTTTTATCTAAGTTAACTAATAAAATGTTTGGTAATATGATCTAAGACCCTTTTTGTATATTTTGAATATCTGAATTTGTTTTACACTATCAAAACTGCCAAGAATTTGCACCCTAAGTGGATCATAAACAGGAAAACACAGTTCAACTAACCCAACTACTTCACAGAGAAAGAGGGATGGATTTGCAGACATATAAAGAACTGCAGAGCATATAAAGAGCTGGGGAAGTTGATTTATACACAGCCCCATCTGCCTGGAAGGGGGAGGAACCTGCCCAAAGTGTCCATCGAGTTGCAGGTCATTTAGCTGTAGAGAGTACCTGAGAGAACTAAGCATTTTCAAAGGAGTGTTGTTATTTTAAGCACGATAATGACAGTGGCCCTGACACTTGGCAGCCTACCAGATCAGATGGCCTGGGTTTCCCCACATCACCATACAAAGCTGTCTCAATTCCCAATGCCACATTAATTGTTGGTCCAGTTTTCAAAGGTTAACAGGCATCACCCGTAAACTTTTCTTGTGAAAAGTGAACTTTCTGTTCAAATCATTTTCTCTGCAAGAAACAAGGACTCTGGCTTCTAGATCCCACAGAGATCAAATACCCTTTACCGTCCTCCCCTCTAAATGAATCAGAATGCCAGGTCTCTGTGTCCTGTGAATATGAAGCTTTGACTCAGCTCCAGCCGGAAGCATCTTTTCCTGGTTGGCCATGGTATAAGACATTTTCAAAGGGGCATCATCTACTGTCTGCAGTTTGCTGTTCCTAGTTCCTCCTCACAGAAAACACCACTTCCTTGAAAGCATAGCCCGTGATAAAAACCACATGGCAGAGCTCTGAGGTTTGTTCCTTATGAAATACTGTTGAGGACCAGAGAAGATTTGATAGACATCACAGAAGTGACACTTCAGGAGACAGACTTGAACCATTCTGAGGAAGGACCGCTTCATGTGGTGTGTGGCTTAGTAGAGGGACACTGGCCTGGTAAGGCCTACCCTAGCATGGCAAGGCCTTGGGTTCAAGCTCCACAGATGGAAGGGAAGGAGGTCTTCCTAAGTCAACATTGTCTAAGATCACAGGGGCAGCCAGAAGGTAGGGAAATTTCCAGAGAGCTGTTTGTGACTTGACCAGTGCAATTGCAGCTGCACCTGGCCCCAAGTCCTTGTTATGTTTTTAATGGTTCATGAACTATACCAAAGTTTTTACAATTTTGTCTTCTAGAATGAATTTTAAGAAATATATTTTCTATGAAACTATTTCCCCCCCAAATTTGCATTCAATTAGTGTATGTGCATTGTTTGTAATATTGTCTTACCTGTGAATGACTGCAGAATTTGGAACTGACTTGGGGGTATGTATGGCACTGACAGAACTCTGATGTCATTGGGCCCCTCTTAGCAAACCACCTGGCTCTATTTGTATTTGGGGTATTTCCCCCCTTGTTTTAAGGATACCTTTAAATTCTCTTGCTATTTAAGAAATGCTGTCAAGGACCAAAAAAGAAGATTTTATGGATATCATACTAGTGACACTCAGAGCCAAGGATGAGACTTTAGGAAACAGATTTGACTCGTTCTGGGAAAGGATGTCCCAGGGCTGCGGCTCCCTAGCGGGGCACTTGATTAGCATGCCCTGTTGCTCCATTTGTTGAATCGAAGCATCAGATAGAATTCAGGAGGAAGGGAAGGTCTTCCCCACTTCAATATGTCTGAGTCATTGTTTAAATTTCCAATGTCACTCCTCCTGGAGCCGTCCTCTATGCCAGTCTGCGGCTGCTCCACCTGGATGGAACCTTCATTCTGTCCATCAGGCGGGGCACCCCACTCCCAGGTGACTGTTCATCTCCCCATTTTCACAGGATCTAGACAAGGTAGATTTTCAAGAAGTTACTCATTAAATAAACTAATGACTAGTTTTATATATATATATATATATGAATACATAGGCATGCATACAGATAGATGATAGATATGTATCTTCTAAAGACACAGAAAAACATAAAATAAGACTGAAAAGATAGATATGTGCACTCTGAAAATTCCCAAAAGGGACATCTAGTCAAGCTAAGATGCTCTCAACCACTGACCTCCATCTAAACCTCCAGAGCCAACAGGACTGAGGTCTCAATCGCCAAAGATGGATGATGTTTATCCCTGAATCAGAGCTATAGCCCCTTAAAGGAGACACTCCTGAGTTTAGACTACTAATGATGAATTTAAAGGCCTCATTGATCACCTTTGCACCAGCTGCTACTAACTCACACTGGAAATGCAGGTAAAGCACCTTGCCCACTTCTTATTCAGGGAGGATACATTTTTACTCTATGTATTCCTGTTAATGAATTGAGAATGGTCGGGGCTATGGCGTAGAGCCCTAGCTTAGAATCCACAAGGACCTGGGTTTAATTCCTCAACACAAAGCAAGCAAATATGAAAAGGAATGATAGTGGGCCTGAGAATGTTGTTCAATAAGCACAGTACTTGTCATGCAAGAAGGAGGGGCTGATTTTAACTCCCAAGGGCCCGTGTAAGAGCCAGGTGGGCAGGAAATGCACATCTGCAATTCTAGGACTGTGAGTTAGAGACCGGAGGGTCCTTAGGGCTCACAGGCCAGGTAATTTAGCCAAATCATGGATCTCCAGATTAGACACTCTCTGAAGACATAAAATGGAGAAAGATAAGGAAGACAAGTGATGTCGACCTCTGAGCCCTACACACATGTACAAACAGAGCCATGTGTACCTGACACATACACATATACATAAGCACTCAACAACACATGTACACAGAGGGGGGTTGAGAGCACAGCCTCCTCACACTCAAAGGTGTCTCCAAGCAAGGTTTCAGACCTCACTGGGAGCCTGTATTTCTCCTTTTTACCATCATTTAGCCTCAAGAAAAATGTTTTCTGTCTAAATGACCACATGGCCGGGCATCTTCCTGTGAATCCTCTCAAAAGGCCTGAGGGATAAGAGACACATTTAGATTTCAGCTTCAAGGATGTGAGCGAGGTGAAATGGAGTTATTTAGGAGGATTATGCAGGTGAGGAGGAGAAAATCAGCAAAATCCCTTGTGCTGTTGACTGCTCTGAGGGCCGAAAATGAACAGGCAGCTTTCCAAAACAAAAGGGAAGACAGGAGAAAGATAAAAAGGATCAGTTAACATTGTCGTGGAGGTACGGAGAGCGGCAGCCCTGAGCACTGGTTAGGTGGAAGACAGACTGCCCTCAGCCTGGCTGACTGACCACCAGGCAAGGCCACTCTTGTCCTAAGTAAGGCAAGCCAGAATTCTAGTTGGGAGGTGAATTCTACATCAGAATGCTGGAGGGTGACAGAGAGCAGGTGACATTTGCACCTGAACTGGTAGAGGATACAGAATGCCAAAAGCCTACAGAAAGCTGAAGCGGGAGTTTATCTCTACTAGATACAAATGAGAGCCCTCTCTGCACCTACCCCAGGGAGGGGACACCTTTTCACTAGGAAGGTGAAGGGCTGGGAAGGGAAGCTTGAAGAAGGCCTGGTCCTCTACAGGCCCTGGCTCCCTTCCCTTCTACAGCAGGAAGGAAGGATTTGGGGATAGAGTGGCAGATGTCCTTGTGACACTGAAGGTCCATTCTATACAGAGTGTTCTTTCTGGACAGCTTTAAGTGCTGACATTAAAGCCAAGGCGTGTCATTGACAAACCTGGTTAACTTTTACCTCAAAATCTGACTCAGCCCACAGAATCTTGAGAAACAATGGCTGACTAAGCTTCCTAGCCTGTGGTCTGTACGACTCAGACCCAAGCAACAGGTGAAAGTCCCAACTGCAAGTCTCTTGGGACCGAGGGTGTGGCACAGTGGCACTACACTTGCCTAGCATGCATAGTAGTTTTGAGCCCTGACACCACAAACACTCTTTTCCTCTTCTTCTTGGTTTATCTTGTGGTCTTGGCCCTGAAAAGTGACACTGACAGAGATGTTCTGGAATCCAGACTTGGAGGGTCACCTCCTCCCTTGTCAGTGAGATGAGAAGGACCCAAGCTCTCTCCAGAGTCACCCAGACTGCCTGGGGAGGTGAAGACAGGGAGCCTCCGGCAGTGCTATTAGAATGTTGAGAGAGACCAGACACATGCCTCACGCCATGTAAAACCACAAGGGCCTACATGCTGCTGAGGCCACCCCTGTGCCCCTGTGATCCTGTGTCACTCTTCCTGCAACTGCTATCTACTGGGTTTGCATTAAAAGCCCCAGACACTAAACAATCTCATATCAATATAAGACACCAAGACGCCAGGAAGTAAGGTCCATGGGGGCTGGGCAACTTGCACAAGGGCCCGGGCTTCCAACCTTCATGTTTTGTGACTTCTCCAAGCCAGCCACCAGCTAGAGTTGCATGGCATTAATCTTCAAGTCCAAGCTACATTGCTCTTCTGTCCCATGGGCACCAGCTTGCTTCACACTCTTCTGAAGGGAGCCATCTCTCTCAGAAATCTGTTCTCAGGTTAAGTCTGTCCTCTCATCAGAATTCACAACTGTGTGATGAGAACACAGAATGTGTCATGAGCCAAACATCAGACCCTGACACTTGCCTGAGTCCGACATGTCCCCATGCTCCAAGTCCCATGGATTGGAGCTCTTATTTGTAATGAAAAATTACCTTTGCCTCATCTTTAGAATGTTTCCTGACTCTCCTAATCTTCTTAGTCCATTCCCCAACTGTCATGGTGCCTCCCGGCTGTTCCTACTGAGGCTCCTTTTTCTCAGGCCAGGATGGAGCCAATGTTTGCCTATGTATACCTTCCCAGAGCAGCACAGGCCCTTTCCATACCCCAGAGAGGTCTGCTAGCCCTCCACCACAGAGCAGACCTTCTGCAAATGCCCTGCCACAGAACTCCAGGGCATTCCCTGGTTGGCAAGTCATTTATTTGTTTATCTAATCACTTATCTGTGTTTATTGTTTCCCTTGCTTTTAGTGGAAGGAGTAGCTACCATACACATGTCTACTCACCCCAGAAAGGGAGCCCACTACAGACCAAAGTAATGATGGCACCAAACCTGGTGCAGTCCAGCCTGGTGTTTATTGTAGTTACCAGCAGGAATATGGTGACGAGTTCCTTATAGGAGCAAGGACGGCTCAAAAGGAGCTGTATCACCCAAAAGCTCACCCCAACACGGCAGATATCTCACGAAAGCTGCGTCCCTGGATTTTTCTGCACGACCTGCAGGTAGATCCTTAGGTCCAAGATTCTCTCCACAGCTGGGCCTGCTTACTACTTCCATAACCTTGGAGAAGGTCCCTTGGGAATCCTGTAAGTCTCATTTTTCTTGGGCATTAAAGTTTGTTTACTTCCTTATTAACATCTCCCTTCCACCTCCCATCTAAATCTGGAGGAGGATGCTGTACAGTACTCACCTACAACACAGTATGCTTCCTGAAGCTGGGGGTGCAGGAATTAGGATAAATCAGTGGTGGTGATGGTGGTGGTGGTAGTGATGGTGGTGGTGGTAGTGATGGTGGGTGATAGTGGTGGTGATGATGGTGGTTGTGGTGGTGGTAGTGGTGGTGGTGGTGGTGGTGGTGATGATGATGGTGGTAGTAATAGAGGTAATAGTGGTGAAGGTAATGGTGGTATTTATACAGAGATAGTGGTTAGAGAGATGAAGGTATGTGTGATGGTATTGAAATGGTAGTGGTGAGTTAGTGAATGTTCAGTAAGATTTTTCAACAGACCCCAGGACTCTGCGCAGAGAACATCTACTATACATCAAGATACTTGGGTTCTCTACTGCATATAGCTGGCTCCATCTGTACAGGGTTGAATTAATTTACTACGGTCTATCATACATGTGAAGCCAGCCAAGAGAGGGTGCTGGAGGCCAGGTCCACCAAAACGTGGTCTCGAATGAATGGAAGTCCCTAGAGCAGGAGGTCCAGTGTTAACAGCACCCTGGCTTCCAGTATAAAAATAATACATGCTTGTGATGAAAGTCAGCATATAAAGGAAAACATGCACACCACACACACACACACACACACACACACACACATACACACACACATGATTAGAACCATTCAGAGATTAGCAAGCTTAACATTTTGAGGTCCTTCATCCCAGTGCTTTTTATGAAAATCTCCATGTGTGAACTAACAGCCTGTTATTCCTCAGTTGACAGATCAAGAACTCAAGGGGGCTCTGGAGACTGGCCCAGCTCTCCTTTCTCTGGAAAATTCCCTTTCTCACAAAAAGTCCTAGTGTTACCAGCTTTGACCACATGGAAAAGCATCTTTCCACTGGAGCTACACTTGGTGTGTGCAGATGAAGCCTCTGAAGTGCCGGGGGCGGGGTGGGGGGCAGCTCCAGCTGCTCACCAAGCCCAGCAAAGGTGTGCCTCATGCCCCTCCCAGAACTCCACTCACCGCATGCTCAGGTACCAGTGGGCACTGCTATGGGTCTCAGTGTCAGGGACACATGGTAGTCTTCGGACTTGTGGGTCTTTGTCAGACTTCCCACTGATACTCCACGCCGTCACCTACATTTGTAGACCATCTTTAGTGTGTGTCTGCACCCTCAGGGATGCTGTTTTGTACTTATTTACATACAAGATTCTCCTAGTCATGTTTACAGAAGTTTTTTTTTGGGGGGGGGGATTGGTTGGTTGGTTTTTGTTTTTAAGTAGGGGTAATCAAACAAAAGAGGTGCAGAGAAAACTCTAAAGAACATGAAATATTTGTGTGGAGAGCTCCTGGAGTCCTGTATTTGAGAAGTGGAAACAGGAGGGGACCCTGTCTAAAACAAATCCAAGTAAGCCAAATACTAAATCCAACTGTAACCATCTATTCATTCCAACCCACAACCCCTAGGGTCTGCAGAGATTGGCCAGACTAGACGGGAGCTGACCAGAACACACTGGGCATTCATGCTGCCAGACAGTCAAGCAAGGCTGAGTAAGGTACCCCTTGGATCTGGGCATGAGGTTCCTCTCAGAGCAAGCCCCAAGACCAAGGCAAAATGGTGAGCTAAGCACAAGATGGAGCTCCTTGGCAGAGGGGCGCTTCCAAGAACACCACAGAGGGTGGCTCTGAGGAGCCGGCTCCCAGAATACACTTGTTCTACATATACCTCACTCCCTCCACCCTGTTCACTACTCTTATTTTCGTGTGTGTGTGTGTGTGTGTGTGTGTGTGTGTGTGTGTTCACACCACAGAACACAGTGTGTACCTGGAGTTCATAGAACAGTCCGTGGGAATCAGTCCCCTCCTGCCACCATGCAGGTCCTTAGGATCACACTCAGGCTGCCAAACTTAGCAGCAAATGCCTCCACCTGCTGAGCCATTCCGCAGGCCCCCGGCTTTGCTTTTAATCTGGAGACACGCTGGCAGCCATGTCTGACTTGTCTATTTATGTTTACTACAATGTAAGGTCAGTGTGGACAGGTTTCTCCTTTCTTTTTGGCCTGCTTTATCTTCAACATTTGAAGTAAGACTTGACATACAACAGATACTCAATAACTGTTAAGTGAATCCACTGAAACTTAATAAATATCTAACAAATTGTGATGGATAATGTGACAATCTTAGCCATTCTTGTGGTTTCCCATAAGGGTTCACTCTCTGACAAGTTCAATGAGAATCAAGGCCACACCTCGGCTGGATGCAAGGCCACTAGCTAGCTCCATCACTGTGTGTGACCAGACAGTGCAGTCATCATTAAACACGGGATACAAAACAAGGCCACGCCAAAAATTAGCCTAGTAGTGAAGGTGGCCACAGCACGGGAAGGCTACTCCCACTTACAGTCGGTCACTTGCATGAGACCCTTGAGTCTGTCTGAGCCTACAGGTAGCATCTGCAAAGTCACTGACACTTATTCAGGGGACAAAATTGTTCTCTCAGCTCAGTGATCCTATCTCAAGCTCCTGAGCACTGAGATTAGACATGTGGCTTTTAGAATGAAAACAGAGATGCTGAGCATGGTGCTACACCTATAACCCCAGTTCCTGGAGGCTGAGGCAGGAGGATCGAGAGTTCAAGGTCATCTTAGGCTCTGTAAGACCCTGTCTTAAAGCAGTTATGGTAATCTTTTGATCTTTAGTTAAAAGCTGAGCAGGAACTGTAGGCAGTCTGCTGTTGGCATCCCAAACAGGGCAATCATGGGGAGTCGGTACACTGTGGCTACTTTGGGAAAGACATTGGGTACATTCATCATGCTGATAGAGATTTATGGCTTTGTAATCCCAAGAAAATGATTCAGAAACTAGTCAGGGTGATATTTGATTGGGCAGGTTTTTTTATAATAGTAATTTGAAATAGAGAAATCTATTACTGAAGCCTATCAACAAAGACCCAACAGTATTACCTGAGCATCACAGACTCAATTACTATGTGACAAGGGACACTTTGTCTTATCCCAAACCAGAACTCCCTTGAAGCTCCATGTTTGGCCAAATGCTGATTCTTCCCAGCTGCTTCCAGAACCATCTTCCTCAATCTGGGTCTATGTTCCCTTTTACTTGTTCTCAAGTTTGATCTGTTATTTCCACTTAGGTGAGGGCCAGCATTGCATACCCTATCAATTCCCATCATAGGCTATGACAGCTACAAATAAGACCATGAAGCCTTTCTGCTACTATATCAGGTCCTCCCCAAGTAGTTATGGGATTGATTCCAGGATCCCTGTGCATCCCAAAATCCACAGATGTTCAAGTTCCCTATATAAAATGGCCCTGTATCTGCAAATAATCCCCCACACATCCGTCTGCATACTGTAAGTCATCCCTAGATTATCGATACCAGCTAGTGCAATGTAAACACTGTGGAAATGGCCCTGGCACTCTAATGCTTTGACAGTGGTAAGGGGGAGAGTTTGTACATGTTGATTTATGGAATTTTCTGAAATCCTTCCCAAATATTTTTAATCTCCATTTAGCCAAATTCCTTACATTATGAATCTGCAGATATTTCCAAACATGTCTGACTTTCCCCAGGAAGACATGGCAATGAAAGTATTAATATAGCTTAGACACACAACAAACACCAATGGTTCCGAGTGGCACCACCTCTGTGCCCTATAACAACGCTGCCCAAAACAAATGAGTGCCCCTGCCTGGCACCCCAGGACCTCACTCATGAAGTCTCGGGCCCAGCATTGGACGTGGCCAGTCCTTCCAGGACTCTCCTGGATTATCAGTGCCCAGAGCCAGACAGATCCCAAGTGGGGTCTACCTGTGCCAGAGCCAGACAAGTGGGGTCTACTGTGCCCCCTACTTAGCTAGGCTGTCCGGCATGGTCTGGGGACTGCATGGCTTTCAGGTCTCAGGGAGGAAGTAGGCAGGCAGCTGAGAGGTAACCTGTGACTCTGCAATAGCACTGGAAAGTGCCTGGAAGGGAGAGGGTGGTGAGCCTCAGCTGCAAGGAGGTGCAAGGGCCCTTTGTTGGGTGGAGCAATAGATCAGGAAGGGTGAGGGACTGAGTCACCAGCCCAAGGGGCTGAAGCTCAGTCAGGCAAGGAGGACCAGGCCTTTTGGGGCCCAGCACTCCCTTTCCATCAGGTTTTCAGACACATTCAGATCTCCTGCCCCACCTCTCACTTTCTGACCTTGAACAAGGCAGTCATGAGCAAGCACTAGCACTTTCAAGCTGTGACAGGCAGCTCCTACTTGCAGGCATCCCTAGGCCTTACAGCCTAGGCCTTACACCACCTTACAGCCCCACAGCAGGCTTGCCTCCAGTCTGGTCTTTTCTGCTGTCAGAATGAACTTAGGAGAGTCTGACCCGATCCCGTGCTGAAGAGAGAGAGAATCATTACCATGGTCTAGGGGCTCTTCCTGATCAGGTTCATTAGGCCCTCTCTGCAGAGCTCTCTCCTGGCTGCTGTGAGCTGATCCATTTTCAGCATAGCCTGTTATTCTGTTGGGAGGTGCTGGCTGACTCCTATTGTCCACTGAGGCTCACAGTCCAAGTCCTTGAAGCCTCCCTTGAAGGGCCTTTCAATGTTACCATATCCCTCCATGTACATGAGCCATTGGGGCACTAGGCCAGTTTAACGGTCACTTTTCTGGTTCATGGTAATCCCAGATCCTCAGCCATAAGGTGTGTGCTGAGGACACAGGAGTGTGCTGACCGGGTCTCACAAACTATTGAAAATGATCACTTCCCAGTCAGGGTCACTGCTTCCACACCAGAGCAGCCTCTACCCTGAGGAAATGCAGCTCCCTACTAGGTGACACTGAGATCCTCACCACCCCAAAAACGGCAAAGTTGGTGCCTTGCCAGAGCTGTCGGGAGCCCTGCAGATGGCGTCCAGTAACCAAAGTCGCCATGAGAGACATATGTACCGGTGTCCTCAGGGTCCTGGAAGCTTGTGCCCGGAACAGACTTCATGTTGTAGGAGGTTCTAGAAATGACTGTTGAGCAGGTGTCTCTGTGGCTGAACTCTGCATCATTTCATTTACTACAGACGTGAAAATCACCAGGGTTGGGAAGCCTACAATGCTTCGGAAACATTTCTGACCAGAGAACCACAGGGCACCACTGAAAAGCTTGGGAAAGTACTGGTCCAAATTGGAGCACTGTATGATTATTTATTTAGTATGTGTGTGTGTGTGTGTGTGTGTGTGTAGAAACAGACTGTCCTCATGCAATTAAGACTTTTATTCAGAATAATCAGCATGGGCAAACAGAAAGCAGTTGCTTTATTATGCAGGGTCCTGGGACACTCAGAGTTGGATTAGAAAATGATTACAAAAAAAATACATTTGAAGTAGATTAAGGTTAACAGAAAACTGCAAATCATCACCTGGAAATGCATGTGTGATCACACTGGAAAGAAAAGGTGAGAATCTTCAGCCTGTTTGCCCAGGTGGCAGGGAGCCCATGCCTCAGAACCTAAGCAGTGCTTCGAGATCCCAATGCAGGGTTAGGCAGGAGTGACCAGAAGATACGTGGCCTCTATAGCTGCCCACTGGGAAACACAGGGGAGCAGACCTGGGGCTTCAGGCCAGCTTCCTTGGCTTCTTGATGCTGCACAGGGACTGGATCAAGAGCTTCTCATCTCCCCAGGAGAGCCGGCCAGGAAGGAGGGGCAGCGGCATTACAGGAAACTCACTGGGGCTGCATCTGGTGCTTCAGTATGGAGAGTTTCATTAGACAGTCATCCCTCCACTGCCTCCTGGCAGCTAACTGCTCTGGATCATCAGGAACCTTCATGCACATGTCCTGGGAGAAGGAAAGGGGAAGAAAAAACAGAGGACACATGCAGAAGAAGTAATCTGCCAGGAGTGTAGCTGTCTTTTGTGCCAGCTCTATGCATACCGCTTCCAAACCCCATAGTGGACAAAAGCTCCAGATCCTGAGATTCCCCAAGAAAAGTCAAAGTGAGCTGCTGGTCACCATCACCTTGTCCTTAGGTATCCTGGAGATCAGGATGCAACTATGGGCAGTCAGGAAACCTTCAGAATCAAGGGTTAAGACTGCAGCTGCTGACAAAGCCCCGCCCACAGGAGGTATGGGCGAGGGATGGCTACTCTGGGCCAGCTTGCATGCTCCTGGGCAGTCCACATACCTCGTTAACTTTCTTCACTGTGGCCCCTGAGAACTCTGGAACAGGCCCAAAAGTCTTGAGGACACGTTTCATTCCTTCACTGTATCTTTCACAGTAGCTTATCACACCTGCAATGGCATGAAAGCGGGAACCCACGCATCAGCATCAACATTCTCTAACTCCCAACTGAGACCTATGCAAAAGGGTCTAGCCTGGGAAAAGGGAATCTGCAGAGAAAAGGCAGAAGGTAACCTCTGGCCTAGGTGGGCAGGACCTTCCCCATGAGTCATTATCCAACTTTCTGGAAACTAGAATCCTAAAGAGCACCAGGGCCCTCAGGCCTGCCATGTGTCCTTCACCAGCACATCTCGGGGTCCTTCTCAGGGGTCTTCAGTCATAGCATCTCAGGGGTCCTCAGTGAGTCAGAGCATCTCAGGGGTCCTCAGTGAGTCAGAGCATCTCAGGGGTCCTCAGTGAGTCAGAGCATCTCAGGGGTCCTCAGTGAGTCAGGGCATCTAGGGGTCCTTCTCAGGGGTCCTCAGTGAGTCAGGGCATCTCAGGGGTCCTCAGCGAGTCAGGGCATCTAGGGGTCCTTCTCAGGGGTTCTTGGTCAGGGCATCTCAGGGGTCCTCAGTGAGTCAGAGCACCTCAGGGGTCCTCAGTGAGTCAGAGCATCTCAGGGGTCTTCAGTCAGAGCATCTCAGGGGTCCTCAGTCAGTGGTACTCGTGTTCTGATGTATAGAAAGCACCTCCTTCAACCATGTGCAGTTAAGGGTGTATGCTGGCCTTCAGTGCAGTTTTTCAGTGCAGAAATGAAGGAAATGCCTTCATTTCCCTTTTTCCTTTACCTCCCACCTTTTCTTTCTTTGGGATACAGGGGCTCACGTAACCCAGGCTGCATAGATGACCTGGAATGTCTAGCCCCACCTCTACTATTCAAGTGCTTGGCTTATAGGCATGTGTCACCTCGCTGGCTGCACGTGGATCCAGGGTTTTATATGTGCTAAATATATCTCCAGGCTCCTCTCCTGTTTTGAGACAGAGTTTCACTCTGTAGCTCACGATAACCTTAAACTTACGGTAATCCTCTTGCCTCAGCCTCCCAAGTGTGGGCAGTTCAGTTGTGAATCATTGTGAATGGCCTCAATTCATTCTTTATGAACCCCAGATGTAAAAGCTGCAGTCACTCCCTCCTTACCACACTCTTGAGCCTCCAGGGCAGGTTATGCTTTACCTGGTGCTTAAGGGGTGGGGAGGCTGCCCCAGAGTTGTATTGGCCACTGGCTTACACTTCCAGTGGAAGGAGGGCTGGAGCCCGGCCTGCCTGAATCCCTGTGCACAGGCTGCCGAGCCCAGCCAGGATGAGGGATTTGTGGAGAAATGAGTGGGGATGTGGAGGGGCGCAGACTCAGTCCAAGCAGCTGCAGGGCTGTGTGGGCTAAAGCCAAGGCATTAAACCCAGATGAGCTCTGAAGGAAAGCACAAGCCTGGTCTAGTCTGAGCACCTTTCCAAAATGTAGCCACCAGGGCACTCAGTTCCCTCCTCTTCCTCCCTTACATGCTGAGCCTCAGGTCTGCATGAATAGGCCTGGGTTAGAGACAAGATAAGCCAGAAGCCAGGCCTCGGACCCCAGCGGTCAGATTGCTCTGAGTCCTGGCTGTGCTGACTGACACTGGCCCATTTTGGTTTTTTCCATTTTGTGAGGCTGCACTGAGTTCTGCCCCTGAGCTAGCCCAGGGAGCGTTATTCAGGCTTCTGGAGCCACAGTGCCTCAGGAGTAGAACGCTGGAACACAGAGCTGCAGAGCTTGCGCAGACTCATCTACTCCGTGAAGACAGTATTTGATTGATGTAAAGCAAAAATGAGCACTAGGTACTCTTTTAAAAGAAGAGTTTAGTTTGGGGTTTAGTTTAGTTTTGATCCACACCGAAACAGGAGCCAAAATTGTCTGGGTTTCTAGCTTGTTTGTTTCAAATAGGTTTTCTTCCTTTTCACTGTGCCAAAGAGCCTTTGAAAAAATAAACTGTGTAAAAGTGTGTGTGTGTGTGTGTGTGTGTGTGTGTTGAGATTAGGTCTTATGTAGCTTAGGCTAGCCTCAAAATCACCTTGTAGCCAAGGCTAGCCTATTTCTATTTCCCAAATGTTGGAATTACCAGCATGCATCCTCCACACCCAGCTTGAGATTGTTTTGAAGGGTAAAATATTAAAGCTGGTCAGCTTCCATGACATTAGCACCTGCAGTTAACCAGTGGCTAATTTTTTAAAGAGATCTCACTGCATAGGTGTTAAGTCAGTAGTCCAGATCTCTACAAGTTCCTATAAATAATCCAACAATGTTTAGTCTTCCAAGGTGGTTTAGAATTACCAGACCAGAAAAAGACTTAAGTATATCTTTCCCTTAAGAAATTAAGCATTTGTTTCATTTTTTCCTATTTATTCACACAAGCAATAATAAAATCTAGACACAACTACAGTGTATTCATTTGGAGTTGGGAACAAGACATACAGAGCTGAATATACCTGAAAGATGTTGAAAGATTACAAGTTAGTCAGCTCCCATCATTATGACAAAATTCCTAAGATAATCAATGTGTAAATAAGGTGGTGAGACCAGCATTGACACTGTGTCCATCAGTCACTTGCAATGTCATGGGGGCAGAGGGGGCTGGAACAGTCAGACCTTCCCTAAACACACTGTGTGCAGCCAGACCCTCCCTAAACACACTGTGTGCAGCCAGACCTGCCTTAACCACACTGTGTGCAGCCAGACCTGCCCTAACCACACTGTGTGCAGCCAGACCTGCCCTAACCACACTGTGAGCAGCCAGACCTGCCTTAACCACACTGTGTGCAGCCAGACCCGCCCTAACCACACTGTGTGCAGCCAGACCTGCCTTAACCACACTGTGTGCAAGCCGTCCAAGCTGTGCTGTCCCAGCTCAGCCAAGCAGATTGCTCCAAGCTGTTGGCAAGCAGAGTGCTGTGATAGAAACACACGATGAAGGAAAGCTGCTCACCTCACGATGGCCAGGATCCGGATGAGAAGGGGGCAGTCTCCCAATATTCCCACCCAAGGGCACACTCCTAGTGGGATAACTGGTTTCTAAATGGACCCCACCCCTTCTAAAACAAATGTTACATTGTGTGTGTGTGTGTGTGTGTGTGTGTGTGTGTGTGTGTGTGTGTGTGTGTGTGTGTTGTCTCATTTGAGTGGAGGTCAGAGAACAACTTATGGAGGCTGGTTCTCTCCTTCTATGACCTGGGTTCTGGGAATCAAGTTCAGGGCTTGGTGCTAAGCCATTAGGATGGCTCAGCATCCCACCTCTTAAAGGTCCCAGTCTCCACTCTATCACAGGAGAAACTGGGAAAGTTGGCCTTGGCTGCATATTTAATGAGCTTATAGGGAAAATGAAGCCCAAGACCCTCTCAGGAGCCGCTTCCCCTCCCCGGCCAATGTAAACAGCAGCTTGGGGGCGGGGTTTGATCTACACACCATGCTTTGTCTCTGGGTTACTTCACATTCCTTCTACACGCGTTCACTTTTCACATTCCAGTCTCACAGAGATGTTCTAGAACGTTCTCTCTGTTGTAGAGCTATTGATATTTTCATTTTATGCACATGAGTGTTTTGCCTGCCTGGATGTGTGTGCACTGTGTGCGTGCTTGGTGCTTGTGGAGTTTGGAAGAGGGCAACAGAAATGGCTGTGAGCTGCCACGTAGATGCCGGAAACCAAATCCTGGCCTTCTGCTAAAACAAGCGCCATCTCTCCAGTGTCCATGGGACATTTGTTTCTTCAACATAGAATAAGATGTGGTAAAACTATTTCTGATACAACTCACAATTCTCCTCCTATGCAACAAAATTGTACTTCTCTATATGAGAGAAAAAAAACTGAGTGGAAATTTTCTCTAAAATACCAATTCTACCAGAAAGGGGCAAGCCCTGCCTTACGCTCACCCGCTCCTCACCACCACACTCTCTTCCTGGCAGTGTAGCCTTCCCTTTGCCCTTCCTTCTGCCCCTGCCTGTCTACATGAGCTTCGCTCTTCCACAGCCCTTGGAGAGCTTGGTTTTGCAGAAGCCAAGCCTTAATTTTTTTAAAGATGTATTTATTCTTATGTCATGTGTTTTGACTGCACATGTGCCTGTGCAGTGGTTGTGACTCTCCATGTGGCTGCAGGAAATGAGACCTGGATTCTCTGGAAGAGCAGCCTGGACTCTTAACTGCTGCTCTCAACTCTTTGACCCATGAACCTAATTTCTTAAGAAATGCTTTTATGGATAAACAATACACAGAAAGGAGTTGATTCTCAAGATTAGATTTAGATTAACTGTTCTCTAGCTGTGAGACCTGTCAGGTCAAGCAGGGGGTTTCCTTAACCCTAGCATCTCTACCAACAGGAAGCCCTTCTATCTGCTCAGTTTATGGGGTGAGACATGGCCCGCCATGCTGTACGTGGCTGGCACCCACACCTGACTGACACTCCCCAATGCTGAAACCACACCTACATGGGTGGTTTCCCAGACTTTATGAAAACTGGTCAGAAGGGCCTGAAAACAGAATGACAGCATCAAATGTCCTTCAAGGTCAAAGTTGTCATGACAACAGCACCCATTCCAGCACCGCCCCCTCCCCTTTCCTCCCCAGCTTAGCTATTCCCACCAGCAATGGTGGCTGGACATAGACAAGGCCTCCAGCAGGCTTTCTTCTAAAACAAAACCAGGTAAGTGTCTACAAGACAAGGAGCAAACAATTTACCTGGAGGGGAACACGGGGTTGTCAGATTCTCAGATATTGTCCCTCTACAGAGACACCAAGACACAAAGTCCAAAGAGCTGCCAGGGACAGGGCAGGCCCAGAGTCTCAGTGAAGAAACAAGGCTGGCTGACTGTCAGGCCCCCTCTATCGCTCACTCAACATCTGGCCTCATCTGTACTAACTCTGCACTTCTCCCTCTGGCTTGGGGGAAGCTTTTGGGGAGAACTAAGAAAACTAAAAACAAGCAAAACCTCTGGAAGAGCAATACATTAAACACAACAAGGTAAATTGGGATAACAGTTAAACCGTGGGTGTGTGGCTCACCCTCACATGTCCAAGGTTCTGGGTTCCATGCCCCAGCACCACCACCAAAAACATAAAGATAAAGCAAACGAAAGGTCATCTATTAAGCACATAATCTATCTGGACAACCACCTTCCCAGTGGTGTCTTTGCACATCTCCCCCATGCACCTGCCAGAGTGGTTGCTGTCCCCGCTGTGGGAACAGCTGAGAAAACGAAGGTGCACTGAATCAAGTAGCTGATGTAACAGTAGCAGCTACCAGACGACAGGAAAGCCAGGGTAGGGAACTCAGCTAACTGTCTCCCTGGCCAGAACCTCTAGTCTGTTATTTCACAAAGCCCATTATTTCACAAAGGATGCTTTTTAAAAAAGTAGACAAGGAGGCAAGCTGAACAAGCGGGGTGTCTCAGCAAAGGGTAACTCTCTCTCTTTTGTATCTCTTTCTTTCAGATACTAGCCAGAGCCTGCAAACACTTTCCCTGGATCTCTGGGAATTCTCCACTGATCTCCAAAGCTTCCCCAACCTTCCCCCACACAGCTGATGAGGCTTTCCTCACCCTCCCTCAAAAGGCAAATCTCCTCTTCAGCACCCCCTCCTCCTGGTGGCTGCTGACATTTATGGCTGGCCTGCCCAGGTGTTTTCTCTCCAACTCGAATCAAATTATCCTCAAGCTTTAAAATTAAATAAATAATCCTAGAGTACCTAGAGTTTCCAGTTGGGGGAAATGGAACTTTTACGCCTAAAAACTTAACCTGAGATGATAGCCACGTCAGTCAAACCAAGCTGCTTCCTCCCACTCAACCTTGATGTCTTCCCGATGACACCAGAAGAGCTATTGGTCCCCAGCCAGATCTTCTAACATTCTAGCTCTGCGCTTTGGAATGCTCAGAAGTTGAAAACTACATCCGACCCCTATTATCATATTAAGCCAATTAAGCTTTCTTATCATATCAGTTTTGTTTGAAAAATGGTTGTGGCCTCCTTCCTGTCTGCCACCCCACTGATGCTGGAGTGTCTGGTGTCCCTGGCTCCTGTTTCTATTTGTTTGAGATTCAAAGCCATTCTCAGTTCTCTCCCTATTGATTTCGCACAACCCTTAACTACCTTAGTTCTCTCAAGAAAAAGAAATACGGTGGTTATCAGGCAGCCCCATGTCCACTTCAAATGCTTGGCTATGCTCCCCGCTCATAAGGTCTGACTGAAAGGACATCTGAAGTGGCCCATGGACTCTGATTTCGCTTGTATGAAGGCGTCTTCTTGGTGTTTTCTTCCCACTCAACAAAGATCTTCCCACACGCGGCACGGCAACTGCCAGGAGGCTCCTTCCTCCCTTTGGCTGCCCCTGGCAAGGCCCCTGCCTTTAAGAAAGGCCCAGTTATTGGAATGTTGCTGCAGGGCTTGTGGAGTGGGTCCAGTCCTCAAATCATATATCCAACCATGGCATGTAATGCTGTGTCTGGGAATACTGCCTTGAGGGTTGGTCATGAACTGCTCTAGTGGAAACTGACTGAGCTAGTGACAGAGCAGGGTGGGATCAGGGGACAAAAGTCAGACTGTCAGCTCCAAGGACCACATGGCAGCAATGTCCTCTCAACATCTACCACGGCCCTTTAATTCATCCAGGGTGCAGGATGCGAGCCCTCCCTTCCTGATCACTAGCACCCATTACTAGAAAGCTCTTTCTGTCACATCAGTCACATGCTAAACACAAACCTGTCTGCCTGCTGTTCCAGTCTTCCCTTCTAGTTCTACCCACTCGGGAAGCAGGCCCAGAGCAGGGTTGGGGGTGGGAAGTACACTCTGTAATCAATCCAAATACTGAGAAAGCTGAGGCAGGAGGATTACTTGATGTCTGAGACCAATTTGGCTACATAGTAAGTATCAGGAAAGCTGGAAACAGAGTGAGGCCCCTTCTCCAAACCAAACAAAGGGAATACATTCCTACCCTTCTCCCCCTTCCCCCACAGGGGAAAATCTCAATTCCTACCCCTCTGTCCCAACCCACATGGGGAAATCTCAGTTCTCAATACCTCTTGTGAAATACAGCCTTGACACTACAAATAACATTTTTTTTCTTTCTACATCTCCTTTACCACTTAAGAGGACTCTGTTAAAGTAACTGTGTAAGCTTACAGCAACAGAACAGTAAAAGATGATAGAAGTTACTTGCAGCTCAGGGGATGGTGGGGGGGGGGGGTTGCCTAGCATGCAGAAGGCTCTAGGTTTGATTCCCCAGCAAAACAAAAGAACAAAAAGGAAAGGAACCATAAACCCCATGGCCTACTGTATCAGGCACGGCTCATGCCTATGGCCCCAGCATTCAGCAGGAGGATCCTGCACTTGGGGCTAGCCAGGGCTGTGTAGTGAGACTTCACTCGGGACAAAAAGGAAAAAAACAAAAGTTACTGTCATTTTAATACTAAGAGATAGCTAGCATGTAGGTAGTGTCATTCAGATTTTGGTGCATGGCTGCACTGGTGTTTTACTTTGGTCTGGGTTTCATCAGCTGGTCACCTTTGGCTCCTTTACAATGTGCTTCAATCTTATCCTTCCAGTTACCTTTCTTTGGAATTACCAAGTCACACTGACTTCCCCCAGGCCTCTGACGTCAGCTTCCGGACAGTTGTCTGACCTGCCCCACCCTGCCAGGCCCCTCCCTGTGCTGCGTGGGATACCTGCCTTGTGCTCCTGGCCTTTGGGAAGGCCATCCCACTGCTCTGCAGAAGCACTCACAGGCACTGTGATTCCAGAAGCATTGAGTCTTTGTTTACCTTCTTGCTTCTGTGATTAACACCACAGCTGCTGAAGCCTCTCTCCCATCAAACAAGATACACAGCTAGACCCCAGTCACAGCACTTCCTTTTGTCCATCAAGGGCTCCTCAGGATCCAGAGCCCCAAGCTTCCCAGACCCCATGTAGACTTACATCTCAGCTCACAGTCATCTGTGTGAGCGGGCATCTGTCTGCGTTATTAGGGTCAATCAGAGTCCCTACCAAGCACTGCCATTACTACTCTGTTTAAAAGGAAATAGCACACATTGGTGGCTAATAAAGCTCACAGAAACAGCCAACACCACAGAGCTCCATCTCCGACCCAGGCATACCTTCAGCATTGAGGTGCATGGTCTCCAAGGGTCCAATGAACGCGTACCGCATGCCCAGCCCATCTGACATGACCAGGTCCAGGTCATTAGGAGATACTATGTCTTCCTACATGGGGAGAAAGCGGCAACACACAGGTGAGCTCTTCGGAAAGGCAATTTTGTTAATGTTGCTTGTCCTAACTTCTTGTAGGCAGTAGCCCTGGTCCTCCCCTGTCCCCCCCCCAAAAAAAAACACTTGCAAACGCACTAAAATATTTTAATTGGATTTTGTGCGACCAAGCTACCCTATATGCGTGGGTCCTTAAAAAATAAGACTGTTACGGCACAAGTACGCCTTTTCCACGTCACCATCCCTACATATCGCCTGCAGCTTTAGAAACAGCAAGGCTAAAGGAGACCTGAGGAAAAGGTCAGGGGAATTCTGGATATTTGGTCAGGGAGTGGGAGTGTGATTTAAAATGCCCCAAAGAACGGGAAGTGGCTCTCAGGCCTCACCTGCTGCAAGTTGGGCCTTGTTCAGCTTTTACTGAGTTTGTTTCTTTAATGAAGCACAGCTTAGGATGGGTTTGTTTGCTGAGGTGGGGCCAGAAAAGTTTCTACAAATGTGAATTGCCAAACAAGCGGGAAGCTGCAATGTGCTGGGCTTAGAGAGCCAGCCAATTTGTGTGCATGGCTTTGGGCATGGGGCTGAAACCATTAGTGCTGTAGCCTAGGAAGACGCTGCAGGTTCACTCCCTGCTGAGGACCTCTGTACCTTGGGCATCTCAACTTTTGGGAAGGCAGATATGAGGAAAGAGAAACACTTCCCCAAAACGCCCCGCTGTCTAGACTGGCAGCATTCCTTTGGAACCTGCTACTCACTGACTCTTTCCTGGGCAGTTTCTTTCAGAGAGGGCCCTGTGGGGCCTGCTATCTATAAGGCCACTAACCATGCCACCTTTTCTATAAGCAGCCTTGGGGGTGGGGCTGTCAGCCCGTAGCTGGAGGACCTGGTTCCTATACAGAGATACACACTGTCACGCTATGCACCTTGCTCCCAGTGGCAAGCTCAGGTAAGTCACCCATCAGACATGTCACCTCAGTCTGGGATTTATAGCTTTCCCTGAAAGCGCTGTCTGGCATCCTTCTTAAGAAAACAGGCCTTGTTGGCCTGAAGGAGGGATCTGAGAGGTCACCATAGGTTGTCATAGCTCCCACGGGAGGAACTCTTGGTCCTTCTGATACCCCTGGGATTTGGGTCTCAGAGACTAAATCGCCCCCTGCTGGCCTGGTCAGCTGGTACTTTCCACTTCAGACTCCAAAGTTAACTTAGAGCAGCTGGCAAAATAGATTTGGCACCGCCACCTTCACTGTACCCCAACTAATAAATGATAGTTTTGGATCACCCCACTTCACTTGAGGCAGCTTCAGGGAGAGAATAGTGTTGCACAGTCAAGATGCAGGAGAACCCACCGCCCTGGCGGGACAAACACAGCTATGTCTGACTGAGCAGCTCAACTTCAAAGACCCACTTTCCATCCACCCACAGCATGTGAGATACAAATGCAGAAAGACTGTGTGCTCAAGATGCACACACAGTGTAGAGTTGTGATGACGCAAGGCACTGGCACCAGCTCTCGGTCTTCCTAAAGCCAGCGCCCACCTCCTATAATGACCCTGTCCTGGCTCTTGAGCCTGGCCCTCGGTGCGTGCTCCTCAGCAACAAAGCTTGCTGACCGCACACTTCTCGTCATGCAGACGCATCGTGTTCATTCTCATGTGACCTGATTCCATTTCTCAATATCATGCTTTTAAGATACACACAAGGGGGCCTGGAGAGATGGCTCAGTGGTTAAGAGCACTGTCTGCTTCCTGAGGTCCTGAGTTCAATTCCCAGAAACCACATGGTGGCTCACAGCCATCTGTAATGGGGTCTCTGGCATGCAGACATATATGTAGACTGAGCATGTATATAATAAAGAATAAACAAAATCTTTGGGGAAAAAAAAGATACAAACAAGGATGGGGATGAGGGTCTGAGTATTTTTAGAACTGACGTTGAAAGAATTTCAAGACACTCAACCAATGAGCTACCCAGAGTTGTTAACTTTTGTTTTGTTTTTCCTTTTTTGCTGGGAATAGAAGGAACCCAGCCTTACATGCGGCAGGTACGTGCCTGACCAATTCCTGGAAGCTTGCCCTTCTTTCTGAGGTCCTCTGGAGGAAGAGAACTATTTTCCTCTGTCCTTCCCCCACAGGACAGACAGAAAGGGAAGAATGCTAATCTTCACTTCTGCATTCCTTTCTGCCCTGTGTAGCGTTTTCAAGGGGATTCCTCAAGCCTGTATTTTTTTACCTAGAAGTTAATCTAGGGGAAGAACATGGTCATGGGTATTTCCATTCAACTGCGACTCTGCATCGCTGCGGCAAACGTACACACTTGTCGCAGAAACAGCACCGGATGCTCAACTCCTGGCCTCTTACCAGGATGTTCTGGTTCTCAGTTCTGCCCATGAGTTCACCTCCACCCCAGCTGTATAAGAACATGTATGATGGTATGTATAACAATGTTCTAAGAGGCAGAGGATGTAGGCGCCATGCTGATGGTGAGACATCAAGTCCTAGGACCTGGATGGGTTCAGCACGCTGGTTGGCAGCATGGAACCTGACGCCAGCCAGGGGTTAATACGTATCAGAAGAGCTATCAGTACTCCCTGCATTATGCAGCAGAATTCTCAAGACACGCATACAAAGAATGGTCCCAGGAGGTTAGAGGAGTCCTAAAACCTCACAGAAAGCAGTGAACACTGCTGTCACTGTTCTCAGCCTGGCCTTTGTACCGAGTTCTGAGAAATCTTGGGGTGAAGAAGGCCCAGACACGGTGGTAAGGAATCCCCTTTCATGGAAAAACTCTAGACTGCCCTTTCTTTAAGATCTGGGACTTACCACAATCTACACTGCTGTATCGGGCTAAGACAGGGAGGGGCAAGAGAGTCATCAGAGAAGAAAACACAAGGCAGTGAACTAAGTGTTCAGTTACCCTGACACACATTTTAAGCATAATTAAAGGCTTGGGGATTCAATTAGTGGAGACATACACACACACACACACACACACACACACACACACAAACACACTCCTCCCTCAGTGTCCATTATTACAGAATATCCCATCTCCCCTTACCAAAGACCATGGATACTGAAGTCCCTCAAATGAAATGCTGTGGAACTGCCTTAAATCCTGTGTGTATCTGCTCACGGACTTCTCACATCTTGGTCACTCACAGCACCTAACACAGAACAAATGCTGTGTAATAATTTGGTCCAGGGAGATGGCTCAGTGGGTAAGGGTGCTTGCAGTCAAACCTGACAGTTTAAGTTCAATCCTTAGGTCCCACATGGTAGAATGCTAAAAGGAGAGAACCAATCCCTGCAAGTTGTCATCTGACCTCCATATATATTCATGAATGTATCACCCACCACACAACACACACACACACATGCACACACATATACACACTCACACATACACACACACATACACACACATATACACACACACACACACACATAAACCAAACAAATAAATGTAATTTAAAATTTGTCATCACATCTTGTTCAGAGAACAAAGAGTGCAACTCTATGTTCAATGTGTAAAAATACATTCAATCTGTAGTTCCGGAAGCCCATGGGTGAAAAACAGGTCACTGTTTACACACACATGTATAAGACTTATTTCAACCGGCTTATGTGACTGTGGGCTGGTGGGTCTTGAGAGGCCTCAGTTGAGCTCTGTAGACTTCTTAACCAGTTAGATGTGACTCATCCTGATTAGAGAGAATAATGCCCTGTAGTTCAGGTCAGGTGATACACCAAGTCTGTCCAGGAGCAGCCCCACCACACTGTCTGTGAGGTGGGAGAGGAAGCAGAAGATGCATGAATCCAATGACTGACAGTAAGGAGATGCACAGTGTGGTGACCCAGACTCTGACAGGAGGAGGGAAGGCCAGCGGGGACCTTGTGTGGTGCACAGTATCTGAGGACTGCATCCTGTGGCTGTTACCATGACAGGTCACCAGCTATACACACGTATCTTCCCCTCCCTTTGATCGTCCATCCTTCCGGTTTTCTCCTCTGTGGCTGCTTTGCCTTCTTTTCTCCTTTAATCCTAGCCGCCTTCCCTTATCTAATTAAAAAGAGATCCCAGTTTTGTTTTTCCATTTTGCCTGGTTGATTTCCCCAGGCTTGGTCCCGACCTGTCAAGTATCTCAGAACACATATCCCTTACTTGGCCACCATGGTTACCTCCAGGGACCCAGCCTTGCTACCAGGCATGCAGATAAGGTTCTTTACGAGTTCCTCCCCTCCCTAACTGTTCCTCCTTCACCCAAACTGTTAGGGTGTATGTCCAGTGTCTTAATTGAGAAACTACAGAAAAAAATGAAGGGTGAAGAGTAAGAAGAGGTTATTTATCATGAATAAATCCCAGACTGTGATATGTACAGTAAGACCTGAGACTCTGCCATCTCAGTCTACTTAGGGGGACAGAAAGGAGGATGGATTTGTTTTGCTATACTTTGGCCACTTGAAAGAGGTTACAGGTCAAAAGACTACTTTGAACCCTATCTACGTGGAACAACCTGAGCCTTAGCAATTTCTGTCTCGTGAGGTGTCCCTGGGTAGGTAGGATAAAACAGCCAACAGGTGCAGAAGTAACACCTACAAGAGCCAGGTTCAGGACTGTCCCATTCGGAGCCGGTCATTCCTGGAGCCCTTGTAGATGGGTCAAAGACAGAGTGTTTCAGATCTAGAGGTTTAAATTGGGGACTGTTTAAGCTTCGTAGCTTAGTAGTTAGAGCGCTGGTCTTATAAACCAAGGACCAATGCATTTCACAAGAGATGAGCTGAGACCATTGATAGCTCTCTCCACGGGTATCATCCTCTATATTCTGTTTTGGATTTCCTTTTCCATGTGCTATTGTCTTTGATGTACCACAAATGTGGCAGGGGCTGTGGGCATGCCAGAGAGATAGCACAGCAGCCAGGGGTACACACTGTGCTCAGAGGACCTGAGTTTGGTTCCCAGCATCTGTATCAGGTGGTTCACAGTGACCTGTAACTCCAGCTCCAGGAGCAAGAACAAAAGAATCCTGGCCTAAACACTCCCTACGCACCCGTGCCACCATCCAGGGAGATGTGAGGCAAGAAGAAATCTTAATAAGGATAAAATAAAAGATGTCTGAGAGCTGCTTCATGACCCATAGTTACTCACAGGTTTGTGAGCAGCATGGCCGCTTACCAGCACTTACAAGTTTCCTTGGAAGCAGGACACAGACATTCCTGCATGATGACGTGGGCAGATTTTGCTAACTGTGGAAGAACCTACTGGAGCCCACACTTAGCTCATGCAACAAGTCATTGAATCATGCCCAGGAAACACACCCTGTCAGGAGCCACCTGAGAGACGCTAAGGAGCTAGAGTGCTGGGGACAGGGACGGGGATGAGAAGCAGTGGGTGGCCTCATTGGTGAGCCTGCTGGTAATAGGTATCCCATGGGCCCCTTGGGTGGCAGAAGAATCATGTATCATACTCTGGAGACATTTTGATCACATCTAGCAAGTGGTGAAATGCCCTTCCCTGGCCTGGACTCCAGACTATCCATGAAAAAAACCCGCCAAGACTAAGACACAGATGCAAAGGAGTCATCAAGTCTAGGTCATGATAGAAACAGAACCTCCAAACAACCTACAGTGGGAGAAATATCCAAACATTCAAAAGTCAATCAAATCAAACGAGTATCAATGAATACTGGAGCAAAAGCAGTGTTAGGGAAGAGATGGATGAACACCTGGAGGGAAGAAAGGAATTTGCCGTGGGGCAGGGCAAAGGTAGAGGTGTTTTCCCCTTTGAATTTTCATTAAAGGTTTGAAATAGGAACAAACTAATAAAAACCAAAACAAACAAAAAATAAATTTTCTGGAGCACTATTTCTCAGTGTGTTGTGTACATGACTATCTTTGGGAAGACAATGAGCCATTTTACAGAGTCTGAAGGACAAGAAATGTCTTAACCTTAAAACCAAACACAAGAACAAAAAGGATCCACCATAAAAGGTTTGCTACCAGACACCATGAGGAAAGTAATATAAACTAAGGGACTCTATGTCTGGACTGATGAAGACCAGAAGTACACCCCAGGACCATCAAGGACTGGAAATACGCTAGATTTTACAGTTCTTCATACAGTAGAATATTTGCATAGAGTATTGGTTGAGCACCGGAATCTAAAAATCTGAAATCTAAAATTAATTTTAATCCAACATTAGAATCACTAAGTTTTATATTCAAAGGTATTTCAGACTTCGGATGACTTGATGAGGAGCACTCAGCCTGAACCGTAATTAAAGGGTTTGAATTTGGTACAAAAATATGAATAATAAAACACAAGCCTCTGTCACCAAAGATACAACATGGCATCCCCCTGGCCGCCTCTGGCACACCTGTACTCTTAGAGCTCAGAATGCCAAGACAGAAGGGTGGGTGAGTGCCACCAGCCTGGGATACACAGCAAGACCCTCCATTTCAGATACCCACTAAGCTTGCCTGTTTACTCCCCAGTTTCAGCCACCTGATTGGCCACTGAGTGAGGGTTAGTAAGGTGGTATAAACACAGCATTTTCACTCACTGCCTGCCTGCTTACCACTCATCCCTCCCTCCCTGATGGTAAACTCAGGATCCTCCTGCCTCAGCCTCATAAGCGCTAAGCTTGCAGGTGTATGCCAGTGTACCTTGCATGGGTTTCTTAGAGTTGTTATTCTTCTCAGAAACTTTCAGAGGTCTGGGTCCACCTGCTTTTGTTTTAATTACATACATGGCTGGTATTGTGTGTGTGTGTGTGTAACTCCATACATTTTAATAGAAAACAAAATAACTCTCTTCGGGAAACAGAAATGCTTAAATCTTTCCCACACATTGCTTTGTTTTTAGGGCATGGTTTGATACCCACGATAGTTCCACATTCACTATACTGATTCTGCACTGGAGCGCAGAAACAGATTTCTGGGGGAGAAAGACACCAAGAAGCCATGTCTCAAAATAAACAATCGTCTAGAAATCCATCATGTCTTAAGTCTATCTTGTGACTTACTTCTTTATTGTAATTTTGTTGTAGATGGCACTAAGGTTGAAACCCTGGGCAAGCGGGCTGAGTGCTGAGACCCGCCCTCTGCCACCATGAGATTCCTTTCCTGGATAGAGCAGTTCCACTGCAAGTGCAGCTAGTAAAAGGATCTTCCTTTGCCACCATGGTGCCCCAATAGTCACACCACCCGCCTGCTGGCAGAAGCACCATCTGTGCCCCCTTCTGATACACTGGGCTACCGGTCTGAATTCCTAGAGCCTCAAAAATCCAGGTATCATAACCTGTGCCAGGAGTCAAATCTGAAAGAAAAAGGAGGAGGCCTGACCTCAGTTCTTAGCAGACCACTTGTTTATTAACAACGTGCATTTATTATCATTTTATGAGTATCTACATCAGTAAGCAACACCAGTAATAAAGGAGTAGTTGGCTAAAAACCAAGGCTAGGACAATTTTTAACACAGACGATTCTCAGCCAAACAGGCTCAGTTTCTGCAGCAGCAGAAGACATCCTGTAAATGGCCGTTACAATGTCTAGGCATGAATGTGCTCCCCTGAGAATGCAGACAGGGCCAAGTCGCTCAGCAGGAGAAAGAAAAACTGAAGAAATTTGAGCTGACCTGTCCAAGGAGAAAGTTCCGTGAGTATGCTCAGTTGCCGTATCTTTGCACAGTGCCACTCACTCTCCCGAAGAGCCCTACGTTCCTGGAAGCCCACATCCCAATATGTTTGTGTCCTGTCCTAACCCACTTCATAGGGTATCTAGACTCTTCCCAAACGACCACGCCATTTCTATGGAATTTAGATAGAAATCACACTGAATCTGTAGATATCCCAAATCTGGCACCTATAAAACACTGATTAAGAAAAGAAAGGATACAAATGGAAGAACTGATCATGTTAAATGTCCATCCTACCCAGGAGATACATTTTGCAAAGTAAATGAAGTATTTTTAATTTAATTTTATTTTTGTAGCTATTGCAAATGAGGTTTTGGTTTGTTTTTGTTTTGTTTTTTTTTTAAATGTGGATAGTTTGTTGTCAGTGTATAGAAATGCTTTTATACCTTACACCTTTATTGAACTTTCAGCTTCAGTATTCTACCTGTGAACTACAACTGTATCTGTTCTAACAGGGCTTCCTAACAGGGCTTCCCCACTGTGGCACCTTTACTGATTTCTGTATCTCAGGCCACATATGAAGAGGAGATGATTTAGTCTCTGTCCAATCTAGATGTGTCCTGTTTCCTCTTTTGTCTAGTTTAGTTAGAAAGGATGCCTAGTGTGGTATCCAACAGAAGCAGTGAAATTGGCAGCCTTCCATTGCAGCCTTTGTTTTTCCTTAATCTTAGAAAAAAACTTTTTGACTTTGAATTAATGTATGAGCTCTGAATTATGACGTTTGCTGCGTTTGTTATACGTGGCCTTTGTTGTGTTATATTGTGTATATGTCTGCCTTCCTTCTTTTATCTTCTATCTTTTGTCTGTCTGTCTTTCTTTCTGTCTGTCTGTCTTCTTTCAGACCTGACTCTCAGAGCAGCTGGGGCCCCTCAGCCCTGCACCCTGCACATCTCTAAGAGTCCTCACTTCCCAAATGCTGCTCAAGGTCTGGCATGCCCACTTCCCCTTGCCGTAAGCAAGGAATCTGGACAGAACTGTGACCTACAGCTCTCCCCAGAGCTGGGCATACATTCCCAGACTGTTCCTCCTCCAGGTACCTGCCTCTACTCACACAGGTTCTCTCCTCCTGACAAGAAACCTGACCACAATTTGCATCTCTGCTCAGGAAATCAAAGGGTGGAGTGTGGCTGGTGTTTCACGTATGAGAGATGTGGCCAGGGAGCAAATCCAAGTGAGATAGGCTCTGGCTAGGAAGCTTATGGTTGGTAGAGCACCTCTCATACCTCTTGTCAATTATAATCTTGTGTTTGTTCTGACACTTTTGTTTTTGTTTCTTGAGACAGGGTCTCATTTAAGCCCAGACTGGCCCCAAACTCCCGCCCACGGTTTGTGTGGCACTATGTGGTATCAAAACCAGCTCCTCATACCTGCTTGGCAAGCACTCTCCTAACTGAGCTACACCCCAACCCATATTTGTGTCTTAATGAGGGTGAATTAAGATTTTTAAAAACCAATTTTTGAGCTGGAAATAGAAATAAACACCTTTAATCCCAAAACTCACGAGGCAGAGGCAGGCAGATCTCTGTGAATTCAAAGCCAGCTTGGTCCACAGAGCAAGTTCCAAAACAGCCAAGGCTACACAGTGAGACCCTGCACCAAAATCAATTTTCCTGTCCCTTAAGGAACAGTCAGAGGTATTTAGTGCTTTAAACTGGGGTTCAAAGGCATATAGGGTCAACATCACCTGAGTCTCTATTTAAGTAGAAGCTGGTATCAACAAGAAGGCTGCATCCCAGATAAAACGAAAGAACAAAACACATATAAACAGATGGAGAAAAATAAAAACAATTGAGAAATAAAATGTCATGTATCTCTGTGAAATGAAGACTCCATTGAGTACAAGCTAAATTAGTATTAATATCTGATTAGGAAACAAAGAACTGACAGTAAACTAAGCTACCCCACCCAGCTGCAATGGGCAGAATTCATCTTTGAACAGATGAAAGAGTCTAGGGAGACCTTCAGGCCCAGGCCTCGGGGAAGTCACATTCAGGGCTTCTCCGGTACTGGCATCATTAGAATCCCCTGACTTGTCACAGAGCAGAGTCTGATCCCACAGCCTGGGAGACCTAGAGACGGCATTTCTTATGAGCACCCACTCGAGGCTTGGGAAGGCCTGGGGGAGATCCTCTACTAAGCTGAGGGAATGAGGACCTAGACTTAGGATGTCCCTGGTGACAGCTGCTGTGCAGAAGCAAGCAGGCTACATTCAGAAGCCATCACCTAAGCTGCGTGGCAGACATTGGTCTACGCCCTTACGCAGACTCCCACCTAGTCCTCATCGAACCCCAGTGAGAAATCATCTCCGCTTCATAGACCCTGCAGCAGAGGCAGGTCTCAATTCCCAACCAGGCTGTAGCATGTGGACCAAGCCACTTAATGTATTAGTCAATTTCCTATTGTGTAAAGTCTGAAATAGTAGCATGTTTCTCTTGACATTGAGAAGTGGTCAGCAGGTCTGAAAAGACCTGATCATGGGAAATGGGAAGGAAAGCTTCCCAAGTCTGAAGTCCTACACAGGAGGGCAGGCCTGCCACGAGCAGGTGAGCTGTTCCAGGTGGGCTCTGCTGATTCCTAACGTGCGCTCCGACGTCAGGTAGGTTAATCACCTGTGAATCTGACGGCATTACTTTTGAAGAACACTTGGTTAAATGGAACCATCCCCCCAGCACTTGCCACTCACGTCTGAAACACAGTTCTAGAGCACCCCCTTCCCTGGGGAATCAGATGCACAGACTATGCCCCCTGGTGACCAAGAGACTAAGACTAAGCACTGAATCCATTAGCTGGAGATGCAGTAGACATCTCTCCACAACACAGTACGCCATGTGCTGACCTTAAATGGGGTCTCTTGTGTGCTGGCAGATGCTGGAAGACTCTGTGTATGTAGATTACCTTTCCTTTTCCTGCCTGAAGACTAGACTTGCCAAAGAGGAAAATAACTGCCTCAGTCTCTCTAAGTTTCAGGAGGATAAGACTGAGAAGCCACCACACCTGGATAGACTTTGTCACAGGCCGTTGTCTGTCTCCTAAGTCCATTCTGCTTCCAAAAAGAATGGTTTACAAACCTGTCTGTTTTCCAGGTCATTCATTCTGCCTAAAATTGACTGCCCCTCAAATATGTCCCATAGTCCCTCATTTCCCTCCCCTTTACAAAGACGGGCACACGGGCATCTGAACCTTGAGGGGTGATCCGGCACTCACTCACTGTCCTGCGATGTCCCTCTGGTAGGGTAACAAATTTTCATTCCTTATCACTTGTCAATCTACTTTTAAACCTCTCAAAGACAAAGGGGATGCTTTCTTTTTGCCCCTATAGAGTCCTGAGAACAGGAACCCTGCTAGGGATTATTCTGCTTACAAGGATAAAACATGAGGTAAGCAATTTCTAAGGCTCATTGCCAAAACATGCCAACAGGCTGGGACCCTGCTGATGACTTCACGATTCATCCCAGGTTCCTCCACCCACCTTGCCCCTATGGGGAAAGAATTTATGGGCACTAAACTCAGCTATTGTCTGGCCAAAGAGTTTTCATCACAACATAAATTCCCTCACTGTGTTAATGCCTCAGGAACATAAACTTGAAATTACATTCCCAGCCGAAAGGATCTCATCACCCAGTGACCCAGCCCTGACAGGGAATGTTAGTGTTATTAGACTACAACCAGATCTGCCATTTACCAGTTCATGAAGGTCTTCCGTGCCCCAGATGAAGCCAAACTAGGAGACAGGACAAAACAGGACTTACATCTACCAGACAATACTACAGACCCCAGTTCCTTCATATCCTTGGATACCATTCTTCTCCAGAGGAGTGAGGACAGCAGCAAACAGCCTGTCATGGCTAGGGTGTACAAAGACAGGATAGGAACGAGCCTCTCGCTACGTTAACGCACTTTCTCTTTCTTAGGTAGAAATGCTACCCCACCCAGCATGGCCCACTCTTCACAAGCACCTGCCGTGGACACGTCCACAGGTGAGCCTTCTCCCCTATCGACCCTCCTTTGCTTCTCTTAGAATCGATCGTAGTTGATTCTGAGAATTCTATTCTGCCCTGCCTAACTAGTGACTGGAAGTTAAAGCAGCAAAATCAGAGACTGACCAAGGAAAGAAAAGGTTCTTCTGTTTAGACATTAAATGTTCCCCCAAAGGCCAATGTGTTAACACCCTAGTCTCCAGCACTCCTGGGAGGGAGTCGAGCCTGGCGGGAGGTCTTCAGGTCACGGGGAATGTGTCTCTAAGGAGATATAGAACCTTGGCCTTTCCTCTTCTTCCCACCCTATCCCCCAAAATCTGGTCACTATAACATAAATAGGCTTCCATTTTCACATGCTGATATCTTGTGACAGGCGCCAGCCAATCAGGGGCTGAACCCTCCAATATTGTAAGATAAAATAAGTGATTGTTCTTTGAAAGTTGCTAACCTCGGGTATTTTATTACAGAGACAGAAAGCTCACTTACACAGTTTTGCTTCTCAAAATAAAATTTACAAGTAAGATTGACAAATCCCTAATCAAATGTAATGAAGAAAAAAAAAGCAGACACAAATCATGGAATTCAGAACTAAAATAAGAGCCCTCATTATAGACTCTGAAGCTGTAGGATGGATAAAAGCAATATTACCAACAACTTTATACTTATAAAGTCAATACCTTGGGGAAAATGGACCAATTCCTGAGCATCCTTAAACGCTCCAAATGCAAATAAGAAGAAAACAGAGAACAATTCTACAAGAAACTGGATTTGTCATTTAAAGCGTCCTGAAAAAGATTTCTCCAGTCTCAAATTATTTCACTATAGATCTACCAAATATTTAAGGAGAATTAAGAGACCTTTCAGAAATGGAATAACCTTTCACAATCCACTTTACAAAAAACTACCTTGAATTCAAAGTCACATAATACAGCACATGAACTACCAGTAATGTCTACTGTAAATTCAGATGCAAAAATAAGCAAATCAAACACAGCAAGATTTACACTTGATCTTAGCCAAGAGGCCGAGAGGCAAGATCTAAACAACGTACCACATGAGAGTGTGCGTCGGTGCAAGCATGGAGGACAGGCACACAAAGGAGTGTATACATCAGTGCAAACATGGAGGACAGGCACACACAAGAGTGTATACATCAGTGCAAGCATGGAAGACAGGCACACACAGGAGTGTATACATCAGTGCAAGCATGGAGGACAGGCACACACAGGAGTGTATACATCAGTGCAAGCATGGAGGACAGGCACACACAGGAGTGTATACATCAGTGCAAGCATGGAAGACAGGCACACACAGGAGTGTATACATCAGTGCAAGCATGGAGGACAGGCACACACAGGAGTGTATACATCAGTGCAAGCATGGAAGACAAGCACATACATGAGTGTATACATCAGTGCAAGCATGGAGGACAGGCACACACAGGAGTGTATACATCAGTGCAAGCATGGAGGACAGGCACACACAGGAGTGTATACATCAGTGCAAGCATGGAGGACAGGCACACACAGGAGTGTATACATCAGTGCAAGCATGGAGGACAGGCACACACAGGAGTGTATACATCAGTGCAAACATGGAAGACAAGCACATACATGAGTGTATACATCAGTGCAAGCATGGAGGACAGAAAGGAGAGTCAAAAACCACCGTGCATTCCACAACTAAACATGATTATTTATTAACTAAAACCAACACTTTTAAATTAAAAGCAAAAACAAAGTCCATGAGCAAGTGAGTTATTCCAGATGGGGCTGGCTCCATACCAACAACTCGAATCCCAGCGAATGAGCAACACGGCAACTTCTCTGTCTGCTTTTCCCGTGCCATCATCAAACCATCGCCATGCTGGCTGGTTTCCTCCCAGCCTGACAGAGCTTGTCCTGCCCTAGTTACACCTAACTTAGGGTCAGAACATGGACAGTCACACTTGGCTTTGATCTGCTCTGAGCCTCTCTCACACCAATGACAGGGAACAGAATTACTCTTTTGGGCCAGCTGACCTAGGGTGCTGGACAAAAGGCTCGGAGGGCCCATTTCTCACAGGCTTCCTTCACACCTAGAACCAAGGCCTGCTGACGAAAGCCACCCCCAGACTTGTGTGGAGTAGAAAGAGCCTTTCCCACTTTCAACTTGCTTTGTGAATCCAGAGAACAAGGAGACAGAGAACCCGCAGTGAGCTGGGGAGGTGGGGAAAGCCTTCCAGGTATAGAAGTTCATTCTGTTCTCTCAGCCATCTGAGGAAGCCAGGGCTGGTGTGTGCCTGTACAGGAGCAGCAGGGCTCAAGGTTCACACAGGCTGCATGACTTGTTCCAGACCAGACGGACCTTCTTCACATGACCTTGTCTACAAAAGTCAATGAGGGAGGGTGGGGACCGTAGGAAGAGAAGGGAAGGGGAGGGAGAGAGGGGAGGAGAAGGAAGAGAGGAGAAGGGAAGGGGAGGGAAGGAAAGGGAGAGGAGGGGAGGGGAAGGGAAGGGAGAGGAGGGGGAAGGAAGGAAAGGGAAGAAAAGGAGATAGGAGGGGAGGGAAGAAAAGGATAGGAAAGGGGAAGGGAGGGGAGGATAGGGAAAGATAGGGGAGGATAGGGGAGGGGAGGGGAGGATAAGAGAGGATAGGGGAGGAAAGGGAAAGGGAGGGGAGGATAGGGAAAGATAGGGGAGGATAGGGGAGGGGAGGATAGGGGAGGATAGGGGAGGGGAGCGAAGGGGAGGGAAGAGGAGGGGAGGGAAGAGGAGGGAAGGGGGAAGAGGAGGGGAGGGGAGGAAAGGGAAAGAGAGGGGATAGGAGAAAAGGGAAAGAGAGAGGATAGGAGGAAAGGGAAAGAGAGGGGAGGGGAGGGAAGGAGAGGGGAGGGGAAGGGGAGAGGAGGGAAGAGGAGGGGAGAGGAGGGAAGGGGAGGGAAGGGGAAGGGAGGGAAGGAGGGGAAGGGAGGTTAGGGGAGGGAAGGGAAGGGGTGTGGCTTTGCAAGGCTAGTGACTAGCCTCAATTCTGTTCCTTTTAATATTTAAGTTTTGAAGCAAACATAAAAAATCCCAATATAAGTTGAAACACCCCAATCAAGTTGAAACATCCCAAAATGTAAATTCAAGTTCAAGTAGCTCTGTCCAGTTGAGTTGGAGCCACCAAACTCCTGCCTGCCTACACAGAGGCTCAGCCCAGCAGGCAGATTTACAGCACAACGGAGGGTGGGGCTCTGGAGAGTTATTACAGAGTTTTTCTAATCCTTGCTGATTGCCCCGTTTGAAGAGGAGCCAGGCCAAGAACAGCATGGACCTTCCTATAAACATGTATACAATAGTCAGGTATCCTTTAGCCAGCCCCCAGCAGGTACCGTGCTGGGGTCCTATAGCTGGCACAGTGACTGTGGGGAGGATTTCTCTAGCATCACCTCAAGATGAACCACAGCCTGTCACTCAGCCCTGTCACTCAGCTTGGAGAGCTGTGGAAAGGAAGGGACCCATGTAGACACCTAGGAGCCCATGCCTGCCACTGCTTCAGCCGAGCGCCAACATCCCCTGAATCTGCTCAAGTCCTGGACAAAGAGTTGAGCTGCTGCTAGGTTGATATGGTAAAGCACACTTCTGGATTTTACATCCATGTTCTCTGCATCTCTTCTGCCTCCCTGTCCATGTGTAGAGCCCAGGGCCACACCTACAGAGGGGAGACACACCTCAGGTTAGTCCTAACAACCTTCAAGTCACTTTTGCACTTGAGCATAAATTCTCTTCTAGAATCTCTTGAAAGGCAAGACTTTGGTTGTAGCCCCAACTTCCTCAGCCTTCCCATGTCTTTTCCTGTCAACACCAACTGTGTCCTGGCAGACCTAAGACTCAGTCCAGGCTTGAGTGTCCACAGCAGCCAATGCAGAGGCTCGTGTGAGACTTACTTTCTTGGGAGGTTGTCATACAGGAAACCCGTCATTCTGCCAATCAATAAAACGAATACATCGGGCCAGCCATGAGCTCCTGGAAAAGGGGCCAACAGAGCAAGGCAGTAGGGGCTTCCAGGACTGTGAACTCAGCATCCTCCCCAGGTGTTTCCTCTAACCATTCAAGGAGACACACCAGCGCTGCTTAGACCTTCCAATCCACAGTCAGTTTCACTATGTGCTCAAAACCAGACAGACTTTTATGCACTCCTCCTGCCTAAGTCTACACACTCTTTTTCAAGTTGGCTCACAACTTTCAGAGTCAGCAAAGCAAGATTTAACTCAGAGTCGGGCAGTGGTGGCGCACGCCTGTAATCCCAGCACTCTGGGAGGCAGAGGCAGGAGGATTTCTGAGTTCGAGACCAGCCTGGTCTACAGAGTGAGTTCCAGGACAGCCAGGGCTACACAGAGAAACCCTGTCTCGAAAAAACCAAATTCAAAAAAAAAAAAAAAATTTGGAAAAAAAAAAAGACTTAACTCAGAGCACTAACAACCAGTCAGATTAAAGCAGTCACACCGCCGCTTCTTATTATGTTGTACGGTAGTACTGGTTTTCTCCTTGAGTCTATTAGATCTCTGTTCTATTATTTTAAATAGACCTCAAAGACGGTATTTTAAATACAGGATTTCTTTAAAACATCCTGATACTGATTGATTTCTAAAACATGCAAGGAGTGTGAGATGCTGGCACGTATCTTGCAGATGTCGAGTGGGAGGCAGATTTAAATACTGAGTCACAGCACAGCACCTCGTGCACAGTAAGTGGGATCACACGATGACTCTAACAGGGAGAGTCAGATACATCATCCACACCTGTTGAAGACTGGAGGAAATGCTGGAAGGAAATATAACGCCCACAAAAGATGAGGTGCAGCTGGCTTCCTGGTTCCTGTTCTGAGTGTTCTGAAAGGACCTTTGGGTCTGGCTATACCCAGTGTGGATGGTCTAAGCCGAGCGCTGCTCTCCTCGCCAAACAGCAAGGCATCCCAAGTACACTTTACCTCCATGGATGTGGCTGCTATACGCTCGACCCATGTAGAAGCTTGTCAAGAGCTGGGGATCTGACCCCAGAGCAGTGGCCTTTACCTCCATATCCGTGCGACCACTCTGCCCTCTCTCCTGACAGACAGATCTTGACAGCAATGTTCATGACAACATATTCAGCCACGAGTGTTTTCATATGTAAAATACTATAATTAAAGGATGAGGCCAAATCTATACAGCAAGCCCTTCACATCCATGAGGTAGTTTTAGGACCCCAGAAATACCAATTGATGGGCGATCAAGTTTATTACATAAATGGCTTAAAATTTGTGAAGAACCTAGGCAGTCCTTCTATATCCTTCCATAGACTTCTTTTCTTGTTCATTTTGAAACAGGTTCTCACATAGCGCAAGCTGGCTTCAAAGACAGTATTTAGCCAAGAATGACCTTGAACTCCTGTCCCCCTGCTTACACCACACAGGTGATGGGATTCCAGGTGTGCACCATCACACCAAGGCCTCACATACGTTAGGCAATCTACACAGCCTGCAGTTGTAACACAATATAAATTCCATGTTCATAGTTACACTGTACTGCTGAGGGAATGGTAAAGCAAAAGACTGTCCATCTCCAGAAAAGATGCATTTTTTAAAAAAAAAAGTTTTAAGCCATAAGTAATTGATTACACAAATCCTAGGTATATGAATATATATGATACACACATATATACATTTCATTAAACACATACATACACATACATATACATATATGTTCCTTAATCATGTGTAAGGGAAACCTTTTACTAACAAGTTTAGTATTCCTCATGGTTTTCCCCAGTTCTTGAAATAAAACAAATTCCTTTAAGGGAATATAAGTCTCCTTTGCATAAAAATAATTCTTTTTCATCCTAAAAATTTTAGACACCAGGAGGTAAAAATCTGTCTGTGGGAAAATGCAACATGTCACACATAAGTACTTTTGTACAAAGGGCCAGAGAGAGTTTCTCATTGTGCCTTGCCATCTATCAAATAACAACTTAGAAAGGAGAGTCTCCTAAACAGTGAACTGCTGTGCTGTATTCTGTCTCCAAATGGAATGCCCTGGGTCTCCAGAAGACAGCAAGGACCCCTGAGTGCCCTCTAGCTTTCTGAGACCCAGAAAGTGACTTCTGTCCTACTCAGCCATGGAGTCGAGGAAGAAAGGAGGGCAGGAGGAGAAGAGAAAAAGGGAAGGAGGAAGGGAGGGAGGAAGAATGGAAGGAGGGACAGAGGGGAGGAGAGAGATGGGATGGAGGCCAGGGGGATAGGGAAGGAAGAAGGGACAGAGGGCACGAACCTCCACCAGTCTCCAGGCCTCACTGATGATGGCGTACTGCAGGCGGTTCAGGACGAAGCCGTCAATCTCCTTCAGAACCCTCACTGGGGACTGTCCAATCTTCCTCATCAAGGCATAGGTCCTGTCCATTGTGGCTGGCGCTGTCTCTGGGTGAGGGACTAGCTCAACCAGCGGGACATAATACGGTGGATTGACCTTGGGAGAGAGAAAGAAGAATAAGAGGGTCGGGGTCACAGCCGACGGCCAGGTGTAGCTCTGGGCCAGGTGTAGCTCTGGTCCGCCCTACCCACCTACATCAAGTGGCATGGGAAATGGGGGGTGGGGCAACTTTGGAAAGGTCCCTAGATTCCACATCCAAAGATAAAGCTTGGGAAAGGAATGCATACATAGAATTTACGGTTTTGCTTTTGAAAAGAACACACAAGTTGCCCCTTGCCATCCTGTATACACTTATGGAGGACCCCGAGGTCTTCAGCCTCCCCAGGACAAGGTTTCTGTATCAGTGGCTGAAGCTGTACCCCTCCCCACTGTCCGGAACCACTTTCCCTTGCTGGTCTTCTCAGGCCCAGCCACTCTCCTGCGCCTGTGTTAGCAACAAGAGCAGGAAAGGCAGGTGTGGTGACTCTCACTCGGAACCCCAAAGCCCGGGAAACTGAGGCTGAGGATAGATAGACACTAGCTTCAGTTGTGAGCTCCAAACAGCCTGGGCTACACAGAGTAAGCAAAAATACTCCATGAACAGAGCCTACCAAAGCTCGCCACTTCCCTGATTCCTCCTCGTGTACCTCACCCACTTCGGTAACTTAGTGTCCCATTCTGTTCTGGAAATCAGCAGGCCACACAGCACCTCAGCCGTCTTACACCTTGGAGTGGCTAGAGGCAGGAGAAACCCAGTGGTGGGGCCCTCAGCTCTGATTTTCTTGGTTCACACTTGGTTCCTTGGCTATTTCCCATGAAGAACTACCAAGCATCACAAAAAAACCCACATCTCAGTAGTGTCTAAGGAGCCTGTACTATGCCAGTCTGGTCCTCGAGGAAAGTTCCTTGATGGCTTTTCCTCTGTACACAGTGATGACCATAGATAACCACACAGATATCCTCCACAATGATTTCTAATGGTGTGTGTGTGTGTGTGTATGTGTGTATGTGTGTGTAAGGCACCACTTTAAGAAGGAAACTCCTGGGTTCTGGGGTTACAAGGATGAGTCTATGGTTTTTTGTTTTGCTTTGATTGGTTGGTTGGTCGGTCGGGTTTTTGAGACAGGGTTTCTCTGTGTAGCCTTGGTTGTCCTGAAACTGGCTCTGTAGACCAGGCTGGCCCCTGACTCTCAGAGATCTGCCTGCCTCTGCCTCTTGACAGCTAGGATTAAAGGTGTGCACCAACACTGCCCCCACACACACACATTTTTTGTGTTTAGTGCTGGGTACTGAACCACAGCTTCACTCTCGATAGGCAAACACTCTTTATATCCCTGGCTCAATGCTAAATGAATAATTTATATAAACCAATGTTCCAGTCTAATCACCTGTCTCCTGCCAGGTTCTTGTAAAACTATGTATGACCTTTTTAAAAGTCAAGATTATGGAGGCAAGTAAGATGGCTCAGGGGTAAACATCCTTGCTGCCAATCTTGACAGCCCAAAATTAACCCCAAGGACCCACATATTAGAAGAGAAGCAACTCTTGCAAGCTGTTTCCCACCCTCAGCATGTGTGAACACACACGCACAAAGCACATAAATATAAAATTACTCAAAGGAGAACAGGATCATACAAGACTGGAAGCACACCCACAGCAGGTGACCTGTACTTCAGTGCAGACAGGAGAAGCTGGGCTCCACAAGTGACAAAACCAGACATATGTCTCTTGATGGCATGGAGACGTTTTATTGTGCTAATACATCACAGGGTGTGCAGTGGTGGGACTGGAGAGGGAACTGATGTTTAGGGGGGTAAGCCTCCTTCAGGAAGGGAAGGTTTTCAAGATGGGTAGTCAGAAAAAGCATAAAGGTGTGTGTGTGTTTAATGCCTCTGAGCCACACCCTTAGGATGGCTAAAGTTGGGTCAACTCTATGGTAGGTGTGTTACCACAATTAAAAGTAAAAAAGAAAAAAAAAGATTACTAAAATCAGAAATTATAATGATTCAAACACTTCCCCTACCTCTAGCTAAAAATTCTGGTGTGATTTCCCATAGCCAGTATAAAAGTTGTGTGGCAGGTCTGGGCATGGTGGCCTAGGCTTTTAATCCCAGCACCCAGCACTCAGGAGGGCAGAAGCAGGTAGGCCTCTCTGTGGCTAGCCTGGTCTACACAGAGAGTCCAGACCAGCTAGGGCTGTATAATGAGACCCAGTCTCAAAACAACAAAAATAAAACCAAATAACCCTGTGGTCCATCTGTCAAATGTTGGACCCTTCAGACCCTGAACCTGAAGCCAAGTGCCCTCAGTTTATCCTCAAACTACAGGAAGAGTTCTCTAGAAAAGATGTTGTTACTCTGCCCGAGCACTTGACCTCTGGCATTACAGTCAGTCCCTGTTTGCAGTTTGAGACAGCAGCGATAGTGCCTTGGGCCATGCAGTAAACTGAGGAAAGGAGAGTGCATAATGTCCCAGAGGACAGAGGAAGCCGACTTCAGATGGTGACACCACTTCTAAGCCTGCCTATCTGACGTGGTATTCTTCTCATGGGTCTGACTAAGGCAGAATGATTCCTGGTAACTCGCACAGAGGCCTCCTTGCCCTTCTAGGTAATGAGGCCACGGTTTCCAGACATTGCAGGACAGTCATCTACCTACAGGTTATAGGAGCCCCTCTTCTCAAGCCTCCTGGGAAGCAAGCTGAAGACCCTCATATAAACATGTCCTGATTCCAGCCCTCCTTCAGCCAGGTGCCAGGATGCCTGGACGCATGTGTGTACGGCACACCGGGGCTCCCCCAGCCACGGGTGTAAATCAATAGGACTATTTGCTGTCCAACCAACAAGTACCCTGCCCCCAGGAAAGGCACAGGGAGCTGGTCTTTCATTCCAGTGCCCAAGAGACTGGGCAGGAGGCTTCAAGCTTGAGAGAACAGCTTGGACTACTTGGCAAGACCATGCAGGATAAGAGGGTTGTGGGTGGAGCTCATTGGTACAGCCCTTTCCTAACATACAGGAGGACCATGGTGACCGTGACCATAGACACTATACAATAAACCAGGTCCTTATCCAGTTCCAGAAAGAGATGCCCAGAAGCTTGTAAGAAACCTGTGTCTGCCCCAGCGTCTGTGGTCTCCATCTTGGCAACCTGGCCTACAGAACCAAGAGGCGCCATAAGTTCCACCAGACACCTTGATTCCTTAACAAATCAAGAAAGAAAATGGAAGCTAAGTTTTTAAAAGTGGGGCCAAGTACCAGGCGGTAGTGACGCACACCTTTAATCCCAGCACTTGGGAGGCAGGCAGATTTCTGAGTTCGAGGCCAGCCTGGTCTACAGAGTGAGTTCCAGGACAGCCAGGGCTATACAGAGACACCCTGTCTCAAAAACAGACAAACAAAAAACAAAACAAAAAAAAAACCAAAAAAAGTGGAGCCAAAATAGGTACAATGTTCTGCTGCTTGGCTGGGACAGTTGACACTGTACGATGGAAAGAGACTGTGCCCAGTCCCTCCATGTGAGTATCTCTCTAAAGCTACTCCTACACATACCAACACTAGCTTCCTCCCAACAAGAAGAAAAGTTGATATAAAATACATCTGAAGGCAAGAAAGGTTATAACCGGGAAGGCAGGTGCATGAACACCCACCCCTTCTTGTGCAGCTGCATGTAGCAGATCTCCCGCAGCCTCTGAGGGGCAATCCAGGAAGCCCCGTGCTGAAGCCCGTGTGAGGCCTCTGTGCTTACAGCACACGCCCACTTCTCAATACCTTCCACTCACCCTGGAACAGAGATGACCAGAAATTCTACCCTGCTCCTGCAGAAGCGTGCTTGAAAACACGGAGCTGCCCTAACATGCTGACTGAAGCTTCCCTGTGTGGAGGTGGAGGCCATAACCTATTGCAATGATAAATATCCACTGTGCCAGGGCCCTGCAGGGGCATGACCAGGCTTCCTTCTCGACATCTGATTTCCTGTCCAGGCAAAGATCCCAGAGGACTACAGGGCTGAGGAGGTGAGCTCAGCCACTCTGGCCCCGTCTGTGGGACTGGAGAAAATGTAGATTCTCAAAGACTTGGAATGACTCTTGACTATTTAGGACTGTCCAAATTATTCAAGATGGTACATCTATTCCCCTACATGCCGTGCAATGACAGAATCCAAAGACCGACTTTGGTGATCTGATCTGCTTTAAAAGACTCAATTTTGGCTTAAAAAAAAACTTTATAAAAACAAAAAAATTAACTCATGTGTATGTGTGTGTGTGTGTGTGTGTGTGTGTGTGTACTCTTATGTCCTGCTAGACTGAGACCTATGGCCTTTTGTAGGCTAAACAATTGCCCTACCACTAAGATATAGCCTGAACCCAGAGATCAATTTGGGGTGGCATTTATTTATTTATTTATTTATTTATTTATTTATTTTTCCTCTGTAGCCTCATGTCAGCCTTGAACTTATGAATGATCCTTCGGCCTCAGCATTCTTAGTCCTGGAATTACAGAGGTGAATCACCACAACTAATTCTAGAGAAGGTTGGATTTATGCTTTAGTTTGTGATTTTTTTTAATTTTTGTTCTTTAATAATTTTATTTTTTAAAATTAAAATATAATTATACCATTTCTCCCTTTCCTTCCTTCAACCCTTCCATGTACTCAATTCCATAGCCTTTTTTTCTTTGTGGTTTTACTATATTCCTAAATACAACATCCTCTGTCCATATAATGTTACTCGTATATATGCACACTGTTGCTATCTCAGGGCTGACCACCTAGTAGTGCATAAATCAGATGGGGGCCACTTCTTTGGGGAAGATCATTTCTTCCTCTCTTGGCATTCTTTGGTTGCCTGCAGTTCTTTGTCTGGGGTTGAGGCTCCGTGAGATTTCACCTTCCATGTCAGTATATCTTTGGGTGTCATCTTTGCTCAGGTCCTTGTTTGGGTCTTGAAAACCTTTATGGCTGTAGAGTCTCAGACATTTCTAGGAAACACAATGTCCCAGCAGACTTCTTGTTTCTCTGGCTCCACCTCTTCCAGGAGGATCCCAGAGTCTTAGGTGCAGTTGTGCTATAGATATATCCATTGGGACTGAGCCCCACATGATCTCTTGTTCTCTGCATTTTAATTGGTTGTGGTTTTCTATAAGAGTCTCTGTTGCAAATAGAATTTTCTTTGATAAGGGGTGAAAACTATGCTTGTGGGTGAGTATAAGAGTAAATATTTGGAGTGTAGCTAGGAATTAGTAATTACTAACTGCTGGTTTAGTAAGGCGGTGGTAATATGTTTTCCTCCAAGATCCATGACTTCCCTCGTCCTGAGTAGTTGGCTACATTTCCAATACCAGGCATAATTTCCCTTTTGTTGATCAGGTCAATGCCCAATTAGAGAGCTGTTGGTTGCTGCCAACGCACGTGGGCCACTACTGCACCCTGGAATTCTCATGCTGTGCTGGTTCTTCAGCATCATAACCAGAGAGGACTACTGTTGGCTTCTCTCCCTTCATGTCTTGCATATCATGCTCTGGAATCATGAAAGCTAGTCCTCATGGAGGCCATTTTCAGGCCAGATCCACCTCTGGCCCTCCCAGTCCTGGGTCCAGAGTACATTGTGTCTTCAGTATTTATTTTATGACTGAACGAGGGTCTCAAATCCTGGCAGGCCTCAAACACACCATGCGGCTGAGGGTGACCTCCAGCTCCTAAGATCCCCCTGCCTCCGTTTCCGGAAAGCTGGGTTCCAGGCCTATGCTACCCTCTTCTCTCCCCGCCCCCCACACACATCAGTTTCATACAGTGCTGGAGATCAAATCCGTGAACTCCTCATGTACACTAGGAAAGTCATTTATCAACTGAACTTGCCTTGTGCCATTCATCTTTGCCTAAACAAGGTGGGAAAATCTTTTGGGGACTGTACAAGTCATTTCTGAAGTCTTTGATTTAAGTGGTGTTTCTGTTTTATCTAACTTAAATGCAAAGCAACTGGTTAGAAATCAGTGGCTTTATACAAGCAAATGCCTTCCTCTGCAGTAACCAGTGACTGTTTACAGAGAGATTTTTGTGTCTTTGTGACATCTGTCTAGCACAGGAAAAGAGGATGCCACAGCCCCGATGCCTGCCCGGGTGCTTTCAGTTATCGTCCCCCTGACTCTAAGGTGGCTTGTGTGTTTTGTACGTGATTGTGGCCATTTCTAGTCTATGTTCTATTGGTTCTATGGCTGTGCCTCTGATGGTCCCATGTCTGTCTTTCCACTGTATCTCACAATACAGCAGAACCTTGGAGTCTGGGCTGCATGCGTCTTGACATTTAGTACCTGGTAGGTATCCAGTTGCTCATCCCTTTTCTTCACAGACTCATCTGACAACTCCTCCCAACTGCTCCTCTTTGGAAGAAAACTTTCCGTGCTCCCCACCCCAGCCCTGAGCCCCTCAGCCTTTGAATTGGCCCTATGTACTGCATTGTGGAGGTCCTTACCCTCCCAAAGCAGCATTTCCAATGCGCCATGCTGCTGCTGTGTCCCCGAACTCACACAGTTCCTCAGAGTAACTCTCATGATCCTCTGGAGCACGGCTGGTGGGGCTTCACCACCCCAGAATGTTCTGGGTATCTGAAATGTTTTGAGCTCTGACATTGGGCTCCAAATTCTAAATTTTGGAGTTTTTCTGGATTCGGAGTTTTTGGATTAAGACTGCTCAACTGGTAATGACTATGGAAATTCTGAAATACTCTTTGTCCCAAGCATTTTGGCTAAGGAATACTGCTGTGGTTTGGATATGAGATGTCCTGTGAGGCTAGATAGACAGCTCAGCAGGTAAGAGCACTAGCTGCCCTTCCAGGGCACTCAGGTCTGATTCCCATCACACAAATGGAGGTTCACAACCATAAGTAACTCCAGTTCTGGGGAATCTGACTCCTCTTCTGGCTTCTGCAGAACCAGACATGCATGTGGTACATAGACACACATGCAAGCAATCACCCAAACACATAAGTGAAATGTGTGTGTATGTATATATGTGTGTGTGTGTGTGTGTGTGTGTGTGTATGTCAGATACACACACACACACACACACACACATAAAGAAAGCCACTAACTAGCTCATGTGTTTGCACACTTGGTCCCCTCTTGCTGGTGCTGTTCTGGAAGGCTGTGGAACCTTTATGTCCTCTAAGAGGAGACAGTGAGCCACTGTACACTGGGCCTTGCAGTTTGTAGCTGACCCCACCTCCAGCTCTTTCTCTGCTTCCCTCTGCCATGCTTTCTCTGCCATGATAGCTATCTCTTGAAGCCAAGAGCTAAAATGAACTGGTCCTCCCTTTATTTGCTTCCTGCCGGGTATTTGGCCAAAGCAACAAGGAAAGTAGCAACACAGATGTCCAGGCTATATTCTCTCATCTTCCAACCTTCACCTGCGCCCCCACCCTGCACCCCCACCTCAGTGTGTGGGCTCTCCCAGTGATGTCATCATGACCCCATCCCACACACTGCTTGCTCCTGCCCTACGGCCTTGGCTTATGCAATATCTCAGCTCCCAGCACAGTTCTCATCAAACTAGCCAGGCTGGCCTGTTCCTCTGTGTAGCTTTTGGCTGGTAATGATACACAGTAGGCCATCATATTTATCATGGTTGAAGCAAATTAGCTTTCCCACCCAAACAGGCTGCCCTGGTTCTTCATGCTTGTGCTGATTTCATGGTCAGGACTCTAGCATCGCTCACTGACACGTTAACCTCAGAAAGACTTGCTGAGCCCTCCCTCACCCGCTAATGAGGACCTGAGGCCCAGCTCACCACATAAAGTGTTTCCGGTGAAGAAATGTGTTTAGTCAGTTACAGTGGATTGTGAAAGGAGCATTGGGGAAAGAAGGTTTCAGCTCAGACATTCTAAATCAGAATTTTGACAATGATACCCATCAGATTTGCATCTTAACAGACCTAATCCTACTGCGAATAATGCAAAGCAAGTGACATATCCCCTGTGTGTATATGCGCTTGTGCTATGGTCACATTTGGAGGTCAGAGGTCAACCTTGGGTGTCAGACCTTGCCTTGTTTGAGAGAAGGTGCTGTGGCTCGACGCTGTGTACACAGGGCAAACTGGCCCTTGGGCTTCAGGGTTCTCCTGTCTCTGCTTCCTATCTCCCTGGGAGATCTCCCATCTCCTATCTCCCTGGAGGAGTTCTGGGATTACAGAAGCACATACTGTCATTCTCAGGGATTCAAACCCAGGCCCTCACACTTGCAAAGCACACACCTTGTTCACCTAGCCGCACCCCTGCCCCACCCCAGCCCACATGGACATTTAATGCAGCACCCCCCCTCATCTCCCCCCAGCCCACGTGGATATTAAATACAGCACTTCTGCTCTAATGACTGCTTACCCAGAAACTAGCCCTATACCACACGATAAGTGCCCGGAGGGTTAAAGCAGTAAATACTGTTTGTTTTATGCCAGGACACCTTAGACGCGCAGATAAAATTCCAAAGAATTTTGGATCCTATTCCCCTTTTTTTTAATGATGCTATTGCATTATTCTAAATGTATACAAAACCATTAAGTTGTATAATGTTGACTGACAGATTGTGTGGTATGCGGATTATACCTCAATAAAGCAGTTTAAGATGCTTGCAGATCCGGTGTAATTTATTGCCCCTAAAAAAAGAATGAGATACGATCAAGTGCCAAACTTACCACCTTCCCTGGGGCTGGAGTGCACTTGGTACTGGCCGAGCATGTGACAGGCCCTGGGTGTGATCTCCATCACCATAAAGGAACAAACAAACACTATACTCACAGGATGCGCCACGATGCACTGCTTCCCGTGCGCCAAGCCCGTGAACAGCTTGGAGGGCAGCAGACAAGAGCTGGAGCTGCTGAGGATGACTCGGTCGTCCACGATGCGGTCCAGCTGGGCAAAAATCCTCTTCTTCAGCTCCAGGTTCTCTGGAACACACTCCTGAAAGGAATGCATCTAGATGACTACGTATGATCGAGGCAACAGTTGGGCTGCAACATGAACCAATTTGGAAATGGTGGATCTAGGGACCCGTAATCCCACCATAGAGCACCTTGAAAACAATTAAGCCAGGAGGCTTGCCTGGCTTTTCCCTGGCCTTCCCCTTCTCCTCCTCCAAGAAGGCTATAAAACAGTTTTCTGCCTTTCCTAGAAGCAGGTCACAAGATCCTCTGCAGTAGATAACCTGAGACACACAGGAGATAAAGAGGTATCTTAGCTTTGAAGACAGGGACCCAGACAGGAAAAACCTACCCAGAAAGCCTTGCTTATTCCTTAGTCTACAAACATTGGGCCAGAATCCCTTTGTTCACTCCTTTACCTGAACAAGCATCCGCTCTTCACTCAGCTGGAAAGCAACGTGGGGTGTTTTGGATCCGACTTTTGACCAGTCCTAAGCCACATAAAACTTTATTAAGGTGCATGTGTGTTCTTTTAGGGCTCTATTTTGTCACTAGAACCTCAGCTATAGACCTTGTCAGAGGAGAAAAGATCACCCAGTGTCCTTTGCAAAGCACAGCAGGAGTATAAGAGCTGAAGAAACTCCTGGCTGGGAATGAGGAATGCAGGGACTCCTGGTTTTAGATGGGTCTGAAAATTCTCACCGTAAGAAGCTCTGTAGGGAGGCACTTGGGGGTGACTCCAATTCCACTTCCCAGAACCAGGGCAGCAGAACCTGCCAACTGAAAAATCTCATGATGGAAAGTCAGGGAGATAGCTGATCCTACAACAGAGCTCACAGGAGCCCTCCCTCCTGCACACACCTCTATGAACCTGAGTGCTTTAATCAGAGCATGCCTCCCCTATCCGCCCCCACCATCACATCCAGGGCCTTCAAGGGAAAAATCTCATCCTCCAACCAATGAAGGCATTGCACCTGCAGCTCCCCAGAGGCACACAGGACCCATTTCTAAATGGGAGTCCCTTTGAAAAAGACCTTTGTTTCTAACAATTGCGAAGTTCTAAATGGGGTGGGCAACTGGATAGAGAAGATAGAGGAGTGCATTTGGATTAATTACGGCCGATAACAACCACTCTGAAATTCTAATTACAGGGCTGCGTGGGCCTGAGATGACAATCAACAGCCCAGGCTGGCCACAGGTAAGGAGGGCTCCTGGGAACTTGGTGTTGAGGAGGACAGTCTGCTCCGGATGGAAGCAACGTGTGAGAAAGTGCCCTCCTGCACCTATGGGGGCCGCCCTGATGGTCACTCGTACCAAAGCAGGTCCCTGCTCACCTGGGAAGCAACGTCCCTTTATGACATTCACTTTCTTTTCACAATGGCCAATGAGCCAAAGATTAGAATCAACTAAGTGTCCCTTAACTAAAAAATCTCAAGCCCCTATCCCGGACCTCATACGGGTGAGACTGGGGGACCTGCATTTTTCACAAGCATACCGGTGGTTCCTAAAGCTCAGAACAATTCTCAAGTTCAGCTCCAAAGAGCAATGTGACCTTTTTAAAAGAAAGAGTGGATATGCCTGCATTTGTCATTCTACCAATGTCAGGATTCCTCCTCCTAGGTCAGTAGTATTTAACCTTCCTAATGCTGCAACCCTTTAATACAGCTTCTCATGCTATAGTGACCCCTGACCACAAAATTATTTTGTTGCTACTTCATAACTGTAATTTTGATACTGGTATGAATCTTAATATAAATATCTGACATGCAGGATGTCTGCTGAGAACTGCTGTCGCAGCTGCTCGCAGCCACCAACAGAGTCAGACTAGTACCTTGGTCACTTCTACAACTAATTACCCAGACAGTTTCACTGGGACACTTCATTTACTTATGTAGCATTTAAGGGAGTGAAAAGAGCCCCAAGAGTCCAACTACAGAAACTCAGTGTCTAATCAATATCAGAATTACTCCTCACAAATAAAAAATGTCAGCCAGCCTAAATTCCCAGCATTTGGGACGTAGAGGCAGGAGGATCAAAATAGCCCAGAGTATCTTCTGCTGGACAGTTTGAGATTGAACAGGGTCACACTGAGTCTCAGAAGAATATATATAACAGATAGTAAGATAGATGATAGATAGACAGACAGACAGACAGACACAAGAAATAACAAACAAAACAGAGACTAGAAAGATGGCTCCAAGATTGACGGCCTAGCACTTGCTGCTCTTGCAGAGGACCTGGGCTCAGCTCCCAGCACCTCCATGACAGCTCACAGCCGACTGTAACTCCAGGTCTGGGCACCTGATGCCCTCTTCTGACTTCTGTGGGCACTCGGAAAACACAGGTGCACAAATGTGCACAGCCAAAACACCCATCACATAAAATAAATTTTTAAGCTTTTTTAAGTTTTATTCAAAAGGGAAGGGGTTCATATACTCTGTTTATTTATACTTTTTAAAAGTATAATCAGGCCACATGAAATTTTATTAAGATCCGAAGGCCATATAAGCATCACATCTCAAACAGAACCAAAGAACGGAGTCATTTAAGAACTGTAAAGCCCATTGTGTTCTGTCCCCTTATCAAAAAGGGGAAAAGAGCTACAGTGGCTGGCAGTTCCTAGTGAGTCACTCCTGGATCAGTTAAGTCTGTGAGGTGGGTTCAGTTTAAATGGAGCCTTGTAGTCAGCGGAGCTCCCGTGAGCCCGGGGAAAGAATGGACTCATTGTGGGCCTTCCTGCAGATTCTCCTCTGAAATTCTACGCCTTTCTCCAAATCGTTTGATCATGACAGAGGCAAGAAAACTTGAACCAGAGGAAACCCAAACCTGCTACAATTATGTAAGGGTTTCCAGTGGCCTGTTGGCTTGAAGTGTGATTGCTCTTGCTGTTGTAACCCAGTTGTGTGAGATGGACGGAGTCACAGACCTCAGTGCTGAGCTCAGTTCCCTGCTATCCACTCAGGTAGCTTATGTCTAAACAGGGGAATGCCTCATTTTAGTCAGGCCCTCAGACACCAAAGGCTGCAGCCCTCCTTGTCCTGAAGGGCTGCTTAGATGGGACAGACAGCTCTGGCAGGGCTGTTTGGAGGGGTGCTTTCCTATTTAAAAAAAAAAAAAAACCTGCTTTATGTGAAGTACTTCTAGTGGCTGCCATCACCACAGCAGGCAGCCAGCTTGCCTCTGTCTAATTAAAGTCTGACCGCATCTCCTTATAGAGCTGGTTTATTATTGTTTGTTTGGGTTTACTTTGTTTTGAGGGAGTGGGAATGAATGTCACATCTAACAAATGATACGGTCATACGCCACCAACACCACAGGTATGCCCTGATTTGGGCGGCAAAACCAAGCGATGAACACTTGGGAAGTATATTATGGCAAAACTTAATTGTTAATTAAGAATTCTTAATGGCTGTTGAAATCAGCCTCTTTTTTTTGTTTGTTTGAAGCAGTGTCCCATAGCCAAGGCTGGCCTCCCACTCCTATGTAAGCAAGGCTGATGTGAGAGCCACATCCCAGCCAAACTCTCACTAGCCTCCAGACAGTAGATGAGGCTAGACTTCAACACTGCTGCCTCTTCCCTTCCCTTCTCAAACAGAAGAAACTGAACGATGGGGTTATGGGTGTACGTATTTTTACTATAACTTTTATAAAAGTCAAACACAGGCAAACGGCAGTGTCTCATTGGCAGTTAAAGCTACCCGGATTGTTGAGAGCTTTCAGGGCTGTGCTTTGGCGAATCTGCACAATCACAGCGGTCAGCTCACTGGATGGCTCCCAGAGAGTGCACAAGTACCTGCTTTTCAAGTCCTGCCGCTGGCCACAGGACTCGCATTCCCACAGAAGGCTGCCATGAAAGGCGAAGATGAGGTTTTGTTGAGTTTTGATTTTTTTAATGACTCCCACCCCACCCTGACTCACCCTGTCACCCCACACCATTTAAATAGCATCCGTGACTCATGTAAAATATCTAGATGAAAACTTCAATGTGCTTTCCAAGAAAACCCACATATGACTACAGTACCTGAGGGATTTTACACGCAACATGGTTCTAAGAGAGGGTTTGAATGCCTGCCGGGCCAGGGCCAGGGAGAGAAGCTGACAGCTTCTCACTCCGTGGAGAGTCTGGAGGGGAGCTCAACGCGGACTGCGGACTGCTGACTGCAAGGTAGCCTTGCCGCTAGTGTTAATCTCCAGTCTAATCACTCTGCTCCTTCCTCCTCCTCAGTGTTTTCAAGAGCGCAATCTTTAAAAGCTATCATCAGGCTGCCACTCCTGAGGCGGTAGCCAGGAAAGGGGAGAGAGGAAGAGGAGGAGAGATTTACAAGGCGTTTCCCAGCTCTGGAGGAAGTGGTGTCTCCCATCCGGGAAAAAACAAAACAAAACAAACAAACAAACTCATTTTTCAACACCCAACTTCTCAGCCAAACAAACGGAACTCTGCCCAAACCAGGAGCTCATTTACCCCTAAAAATCAAATTAAAGTGCTTTTGTTTTTTGGTTGGTTGGTTTTGAGGGTATTACATGTGCTCACTCTGCTTGCCTAGAAGTTTCCGCAATGATCCAAAACAAATTACACGCAGAGATCTTCCCAAGGGAAACTGCAGAGTAGAGCGGCGGGGGCGGGGCAGGGGGGGGAAGCAGCAGGGCGCCGAATGCCAAGCCAAGCGGTCAGTTCCCTGAGCTTAGGTGTTCTGCTTACAGAGAGCTTAGAGAGATTAGCCCCACAGTTTGTTCTAAAAGCAGTCCTGCCTCGAGTGACCTCACAGCACCTCAGAAACAAGCCAGGCTCAGCGCCGGCCCTCTGAGCCCCTATTCCCATCCTCGTTCCAGGGATACTTTTGTACCTTTTATGAGATCATTTATTTAGAATTGAAATGCTTGACATTAAAGAAATAATAGAATAAAAACAGTTCACTTACAACTCTATTTATCCTATTGCTTTAGGGTAGTCCTAGTATTTTCCTAGGAGGAAGAAGTGACTGTGCCGTGTGTGTGTGTGTGTGTGTGTGTGTGTGTGTGTGTGTGTGTGTGTGTGTGTATGTGTGTGTGTGTGTGTGGCTGGAGTGTCAAGAAAAGTGAAATTTTATATACTAGTTACTGAGGTTTCTTTTGTTCTTATGGGGTGTGTTTGTTTGTTTGTTCATTTGTGTGTGTGTGTGTGTGTGTGTGTGTGTGTGTGTGTGTGTGTGTGTTTAGACAGGATCTCATGTGGCTCAGGCTAGCCTTTGCCTTTCCATGTAACTTCGAATGACCATAAACTCCTGATCCTCCTGTCTCTTCCCAAGTGTTAGGATTACATACATGAGCCACTATACTTGGCTACAAGTTGGTTAAAATAATAATAATAATAATAATAATAATAATAATAATAATAAAAGCTGCCCTACCACAGTAGACCAGACCAGGCTCTCACTCTGTAGCCCAGGCTGGTGTAGAATTCACTGTAGCCCAGGCAAACCCCCCTCTCTGCCTCTGGCTGTGCCACCATGCTGCCTTTTAAAGAAAACACTTTGCTGTTTCCAATAAGCTAAAAATCCACTTTAAGCCCCAACATTTGTTTTGGTTAATGTGGGCAGCCAGACGCCATGCTGGCTTCTCTTCCTAGTCTTTATCCAGTTGATCTGTTCTCCTCACCTATGCACTGAAGAGAGCACACACACTGCTCTTTGCTGGAGGTGACACCTCCTGTGTCCCGGGCTGGCCTCACTGTGGAGCTGAAGATTACCTTAAATTTCCTGTTTTACGGGTGGGCGTGCAGCACCAGGCCTGGTGTTGAGTGGAGCCTGGCCTTCTGCAAGCTAAGCAGGCGCTTGCCATCCCCAGCCTGTTTGTGCTGTGTGGTTTCATCTGGGATAGGATCTAGCTGGGTAGCCATGGCTGGCCTGGAATCCGGTACAGAGCCGCCTGGCCTCCAACTTTTGGAGAGCCTCTTGTCTCTGCCTCTCAATGCTGAGGTGACACACATACCACATCCCTCACTCACCTCCATAAAGACAGAGTCCTAACTCTTCCCGTTATGTATTGAATACTTGTTTCATTTTTTAAAATAGTTTTCTTTTTGAAAAAAAGAAAGCATACTGATTTTTCTGTAATGGTCTTATTTGGTGGTTTTGTTGGGTCGAAAATTCCTACTATGTGCAAGACACGAAGGAAAACACACCTAACTCCAGCACTCGAGAGCCAGAGGCAAATGGATCAGAGCTTCGATGCCACCCTGGGCTATGTGAGACTTGTTTTAAAACATAAAACAAGATTTGAAATGTCTAATACAAATACAGACACTCTAATCCTCGATTTCTAGTGTAATTCTAGTCTGTATCTACATCAATAGCCAAACATGAGTGTTGGATATTCATATGGTGTGTGCTGCAGGGCAGAGACAGCTATTTATTGGTTCATGGTCTTAGATAGGAGCTCACCAAAGCCATGAAGTTTCCTTGAAAGTAGCAAGAAGGGGCTAGAGAGATGGCTCAGCAGTTAAGAGGACTGACTGCTCTTCCAAAGGTCCTGAGTTCAAATCCCAGCAACCACATGGTGACTCACAACCATCCGTAAAGAGATCTGACGCCCTCTTCTGGTGTGTCTGAAGACAGCTACAGTGTGCTTACATATAGTAATATATAGCAAGTGGGGCCAACCAGAGCAGAGTGAGCAGAGGTCCTGAATTCAAATTCCCAACAGCCACAGCTTACAACCATTAGTACAGCTACAGTGTACTCATACACATAAAATAAGAAATAAATAAATTTAAAACACACACACACACACACAAGAAAGTAGCAAGAAAGTAGTACTGGTAAGGACGCCATGCTGATGACCTGCCTCATAAGGTCCCATAACACTGGGAGAGTCTGGTGTGTGGCAGTGTGTTATGCTAGGATGTATGTATTGGCTTTAGCCATGGCGTTGACCCACAACTCCTTATCCAAGGCCTACTGTAGAAACTTTAATGCTCTTCTGCCTTTAGCTGGCCATAAAGAGATTCTCTGACCTTCCCTGGCAGATAGTAGGTTCTATCCTTCTTTCCAGAAGAGTCTTCCCCTAAGGAAGGAATGCCACACGGAGCAGCCAAGCGTCCTGCCGGAGCCATTGCTTCCATACCACTTACTCACCAAGTCTCCCGTAACTCAAAGGACAGCTCAGATGACCTGCACAGATAAATGGATGGGAAGTCTTCTGTCCTTGCCCGATACCTCAGTCTCTACATCTCTTCTGCAGCCTTTATGATATGTTTTACAATAAACCAGGAAAGTCCTTTGTCTGCCCCCTATAATCTGATAGGACAAATTCATCAAACACAGTCAACTGTTGGACTATGGGAGCCCTGATTTATAAGAAGTGCAGAGAAAAACTCAGGCAGGCCTGGGGGCCTACAGCTGTAATCATAGCAGGGAGAGGCAGAGGTAGGAAGTTGTAGGAATCCTGCCGGGCCAACTAGTTCCAGGAACAACACCTTGTCTCAAAACAAAACAATACAAGAGGAGAGAAACCAGGAACTTGTGGAAGATTTGCAGGGGTGGGGAGCAGCCTTATGGGGTTGTGTCCCATCATCCACAAGATTGATCAGACTCTAATTCCAGACAGGTAGATAGAACTTGCCCATCTGACTTAGGCAGTACAGCCTCCAGCCAGCGTCTGCTGCTGTGGAATTCACGGCTTGCTTGGTGAGGGGTTGGGGGGTATCACACCCACTTCTGGAGTCTGTGCTGACTGTAAGAACACAAGGAAAGTACAGCCTTGTGACTGACACAAACCTCTGTGGTCTCGATGCTTTATCATCTCCCATCAACAGAGGAGTGGAAACAGAGATGCTTCACGTGAGTACATATGCACAATCCTTTATGGGTTTGTCTCTACAACATTTGAGCTATAACAGAATACAACTCACTATAGTCCTCACCAGGGTTCCCCATGGAGAGATGGCTCAGCGGTTAAGAGCACTGACTGCTCTTCCAAAGGTCCTGAGTTCAAATCCCAGAAACCACATGATGGCTCACAACGATCTGACGCCCTCTTCTGGTGTGTCCGAAGACAGCTACAGTGTACTTACAAATAATAAATAAATGCATTTAAAAAAAAAAAGAAATATTCTATGACCTGAAAACACGGGTAAACAGTTTCATTCCAGAGAGAGAGTGAGAGTGAGAGGAGAGGAGAGGAGAGGAGAGGAGAACACTGCCAAGTGGAAATAAACCTTTCTCCCATTAAACATGTGAAAACTTCTGATTCTAAAAATATGATGTGCTGGAAATTCAGTCCTCCCTCTTCAAATACTGGATGATTCTGCACAAACCAAACCATCCTTTTAAATGAAGTACTGCACTGTCAGAAAGTTAAGAAAATCATCAGGTTAGAAAAAATCAGGACAGTGTTAACATACGGCTTTAATCCCAGCACTCAGGAGGCAGAGACAGGAAGACTGTGGACTACAGAACAAGTTCCAGGGCAGTCAGGGATGTACAGAGAAACCATGTCTCAAAAACCAAACCAAACCAGAAAAAAAACAAAAAAAAAAAAAAAACCAAAACAACAACAACAACAAAAACAATCAAAGCATTGGAGCAGCTGCCAGGGCTGCAGGGTCAGGGGTCACGTCAGCGTCTAGGTGAGGGAAAGGCTGAAAAGGGAGCCACATTTAAAAGCCATAGTTCAGTCATCAAGACCCAGGTCAGTGAGAGACCCTGTCTTCAGGGACAGGCAGCTCCCAACCAGGCTTGTTCTCTACCTCCACATACATGTCCATCATACACATGAACACACCCACACACGTGTACCTACATATACAAACATATTATATACCTTAACACAAATACATATGTGGATAACAAATGAATGCATGAAATAGATTATGCCTTACAAGCAGGAAAAAAATAAAAATAGCAAGAGTGAGCCTGGGATGTAGTCGAATGGTAGGGCACTTGCGTAGCATAAACAGAAGGCTCTGAGTCCGACTTCTGGCACCAAAACACCAAAAATATTAGCAGACAAGCTGGATGTGGTGGGACAGGCCTTCAATCACAGAATTTAGGGGGTAGAAGCAGGGGATTGTGAGTTCAAGGCCTCTATTTCAGGAACCACCCCCAAATTACTATTATATTTATATATAAATACATAAATATATAAATATATTTTATAAAATATTAAAATATAAATTTTTATTAAAATTTTTACATATTATATATATACATACACACACACACATATATATATACATATATATATGTATATATATATATATGTATATATATATGTGTGTGTGTATATATATATATATATATATATATAAAACACTAGGGTTGTTCCCTAGAAATAATGGTGAGAAGAGACAGACCCATGTCCCTAAGAACTGAAGGTGAGCCTCAACTCATCCCCAGCTCCAAGTATGTTAGGGAAACCTGCTTCCAGCCCCTCTGTCTTCTAGAAGCAAGTCTCTAGAGACAGGGCATCAGCCAGAGCCTTGGCTTTTATACTGGTACTGTTTCACAAACAAAAAAAGAAAATAAATACTAGAGACTCCTTGGCTGGAAAGCATGTGAAAACAGGAACAGGGCCAAATGGCATTCAGAGAAGCTACTCTCAGATGTGTACTCTGGCAGAACAATAAATAATACATTTAATAAATTAAAAGGTTTTGAACATTCTCATAATGAGACTATCAAAAGAATCAAATGGAAATTCAACAACTGAAAAATACGATCAACTTCAATTAACCTAGAGAATGCACTGCAAAGCAAATCAGACTTAGCTAAAGAAATGAAGTCAGGATAAAATATCCAAACCGAAGAATGGAGAATACAGGAGAAAGCAGGGCAGAAGCATGGGCGTGCCAAGAGATGCGCGTGTACAGGCAGGCATACCCAGAAGAGGAGCAGGAGCAACTGTGGGCAGACAGGGAACGCACAGAGGGGGGAGGGGTAACTTCCAAGCCTGACCCAGAGCTGCTCCTGTGTTTGATTGGGTTCCTGAGGGGCTATTTGAAGGATTTATTGTAAGGAGGATGAACATGCACACGTGCACATGCAGAGGTCAACCTCCACTTTGGTTTTGGAGACAACATCTCTCCCTGGGACCTGGGACTCGCCGATTAACCAGGCTGCCTTAGCCAGCAGGCCCCAAGGTTTGTCCTGTCTCCACCTACCCAGTTCTGGGGTTTGGTTGTAAACAAGGTCCTGGGAATTGAACTTGGGGTCTTATGTTTTCAATGCAGGTACTTCCGGAATTGAGCCATCTCTCCATCTCTTTTTAAAGACTTTTGTTTAAAGTCCAGCTAGCCTGGCACACTAAACATGGAAAAACAAAAAACTGTCTCAAACAAGGTAGAAGGCAAGACCTGACACTTGAGGTTGTCTTCTGACTTCCACACATGCGCTGTAAGCACATGAATACACATATACACACACACACACAGGCATGCACACACACATACACAAAAGTACATTACACACATATATCACATACACTGACATGTAAAGACTTTGGGCTTTTTAAATTTTTTAAATTAATTAATTAAACTTCTATAGTTGGGAGGTGGCTCCTTTGGTAAAAGGACCTGAATCTAATCCCCAGCAGACATGTAAGACTGTGGGACATGATGGGGTGCACTTGACATCCCAGCACTAGAGCTGGAGAGAGAGGATCCCTGGGGCTCACTGGGCAGCTTGGGAGCCACAGGCCAATGAGGGGCCATCTCACATAAGGTGGATGGTGTTTCTCACGGAGGTACCTCAGGTTGTCCTCTGGCCTACACACACACACACACACACTTTTTTAAAAGCTATGCCTAAATTTTCATTCTAAGAAAGGAGAGTCCCTTTCCAAATGGAGATGTAGAAAGCATTAACTGCCACCAAATCAAAGGCTCTCATTCACATGACACTTGCCCAGAAAAGAGAACTGATTAGAATACTTAGCCACCAACAGAAATATGATTAGCCAGTGCTTCAGACAAAGTTACAATCCTTCTTGATTAATAATACTATGGAAAAAATAAAACTTTTGAATTCAGGAGTCTCAGTCTTAAATGACAAAGGACCAAGAGAGGGGCACTTAGGTGCCAGCATTGTCAAGGTCTCTGCTGGTCTAGTTAGTTCTCTGATATCTACTACACTTGAGAGGTGGGCTTTTCTCAATGAAGAACAACCCTTCATCTTAAAAAAAAAAAAAAAAGAAAGAAAAAAAAAAAACCCTCATGGCTGAAGAGTGAATGGGAGGTGTCTTGTTCCCTTGACCAGACTACTTTGAGACTTGAAAAACAATTCTGCTGAAAACCCTGGGCTTAAAAGACTGCATTTAGCTGGGTACTGACTGTAGAGAACACCCATGGTTGTGGTTATTAGAGAGTTTGAGGCAGGAGAACCCACTGAGTGCAGGGGTCCAGGGCTATAGTATACTATGTTGACTGGTGTCCACAAAGTATTTGTCATCCTTATGGTGACCTCTCAGGAGTCAGGGACTATGGTGCTATCCATTCTGATCAGTAGTGGGACGATGTCTATGAACAACCACTGGAGCCTGGGCAATACAACCAGATCTTGTCATTAAAGACAATAATAATAATTAGTAGTAGCCATTGTCACTGTCATTGCATATGGTGTGCAACTTATGATATCGTTAATGCGTCTCACCACTGCATTCACTTTGAGCAGCTATTTTTGGCTCAAGATTTCTAAGAAGCAAGCCCAAAGTTGAGAGCAATCAAGAGCTAGCACATAACATTTCTGTATATGCCCATGTAAGGAGCAGACCTCCATCTGCCACTAAAATGTTCTACCCTACCTTGCAATAGCTAGAATAAAGACACAAGGTCACTCCTGGCCGTAGGACAGAGTGACAAAAAAAAAACCCTGCAGTGTAGGATGACTTTCTAATCTACATACGACTGCTCTCAACAACTATCCGCTCCTCAGTATGAATGTCTACAGGAAATCGGGGAAACTGTTGGCCTTCCTGCTTGGAATGAGAGTGGTGTGAATGGCCAACAGAAACAAGCAGGAACAACTGAGGTTTTCTATGACATCAAGTATCTCCTGGAATGTGACATGAATATGTTTTTGTCTCACTGATGAGTCTAAAAGCAGGAGCCCTGAGATTCCCATTAGTGAGCTAAATGAAGGGGAACAGGAATAAAAGCCCTGATTCCTGGAGGAGGAGGAGGAGGAGGAGGAGGAGGAGGAGGAGGAGGAGGGGGAGGAGCGAGAAAGGATGCTGCCCTCCTCAGGGACAGCCAGGAGCCCTGAAGAGCCTAGGAAGCCCCAGGGACACAAGACCTGAGAAAATGGCTAAGCCACACTCTTGCCCAGACCTGTACGTCTTAGGCCATGAGTTAGAGAAGAGGACTTTGGGGATGAGAGCGTGGACCCAGACCTTCATGGAGGACTTGTGAAAGGAGGACAAAGAGCTGAGAGTGGAGCACACACGGGGAGGAAATCTTACAGAAGCCTCTAGGCAACTAGTCCTCATCTGTATGGTATTGCTGACAGGAATGGAGACCTTCAGAGCATCTAGGGTAACCATAGAAACTCCAAACCTAAAATTTACCCAACTTCTAACCGGATTAACTCAAACCCCCACAGTGAAAGCCTAGCAGAAGGAAAGATGCCCCCGTGCAGACATTAAAGCTGATGTCACCAGCATCGACCGATTTTTTAAAAGTCAGAAAACAAAGTTGATCATCAGGAGATTCAGATGTGGCTCAGATATTGGGGTGATTTGACAGTAATTTTAAATAATTACAGTTAACATGCTAAATGCATTCATGGAAAATGCAAGATCCCACATGTTGTTTCAGCAGAGAGTCAGAAGCCACATGAAGGTGACTAAGAGAAAAGAAAGAAACAGAGTAACAGAGGTAAAGGGTGTCTCTGGACAGCTCTCAGGGAGACACGGGGCAGTGAGGAAGGAGTCGGAATCCTTAAAGATGGCTTTGGCTGACTGAAATCACCCAAAAAAACTGAGCAGAAGGGCCAAGAATGGAGCATCAGAGATCTCCAGTAGCAACGTCAAGAAACTAACAGGTGGAAACGTGGGAGCTGAGAGAGACAGGATGGAAGTGTCATAATTAATGTAACAACAGTGAGTTGGGATGTAGCATATGAGAGATGAATTAAAAAAGAGCTATGAACTAGGTCAAGGTCATGTGGGTTTCAAAATGGTGCAATTCTTACGGGACCCGGTTACTTCCTGAGAGATGATAGTTACAAAAGAGCAAGCCTACCATCTCCTTCTTACCTACCATCTCCTTCTCACCTACCACCTCCTTCTTGCCTCCCATCTTGCAAGTGATGGGAGCAAAGGGCCCTCATCCAAGAATGCAAAACAGTGACTTTCAGCCTCCAAAACTGAGAGCTGAACGAATCTCTTTCCTTACCTCCCCGAGGATCTAATGGGTAGGGTTAATGGCTTTTCTTTATAAAGCCCCCAATCTCAGGTATTTTGTTATAGCAAAGGAAACAAGTACAAAACTGTCTGGGGTAAACATGAAAGTAAGTTAAAGGAACTAAGTTAATATCTGAAAAGCAGATGACAGGACAAAGAATCAGGCAAGGAAGCACAAACACCATGGAAAGCTGACTGCAATGGTTCAAGAAAATACAGGAATCCTGAGCAGTGACACCTCTCTCAGCAGAGCGTGGGCTGTGGGAACGAGGAGAGCACAGAAGACGTTAGGACAGTGGGAAGACTAATACCATAGTTACCGCCACACTCAATGTGCTCTTGTCCAAGCCCATGGAACAGAAGCCACCAAGAGTGAACCCCACCTTGAACTGAGGATGACGAATGATGTGTTTCAGTGTGGTTTACCCACTGTGTTCACTGGCATGGGAGGAGGAGGCAGCTGTGTGGCAGGAGGGTCATGGGAGATCACTGTACCTCCATTTTATTGTCAACCAACACCCTTCTCCAATAAGAATAAATAAAGATATTAGACAACATAATTTGGATATTAAATACTAATTTCTTTATATATATATATATATATATATATATATATATATATAAAGTAAGTATTAAGAGCCAAAAAGAAAAGTAGGCAAATTCATAGCTACCATTGGAGACAAGGAAAGAGAGAAAGCAGTACTGTTACAGCAGCTGTTGGTCGGCTGTATTAGCCAACTTGTTCCACTTGACCATTCATAGGCCACTCCTCCATCAGGAGAGACCACACACTCTTCCCAAGTGCATGTATAGATGAGTCACAAAGATGGAGCGTACTCTGGCCATGAAATAAAGATATCATCCAGGCATCCTCTTATATTAAAACCAAATTAAGATAGAAATGTACAACAGAAAAAATAATTGGGAAATATCCAAATATCTAGACATTAATTAATATAGATCTTAAAAATCCAGAATGAAATTACAGTTATCATGGGAAATTACAACTATTTTGTTGAGACAAAGTCTCACTCTATCCCAAACTAGACTGGGACTCACTATATAGCTATTTACATAGCTTAGGCTAGCCAGACTGGAAATTAGAACACTTCTAATTTGACTAAAATGAAACAACACATAAAATAATTGGTTTCAACTAAAGCAGAGTTGAAAGGGCAGTTTATAGTCTTACATGTGCACGGTGAGAAAGAAGAAAAATTATTAAATTATTTTGGCTCTTCTGGGAGGTGGGGGGAGGGGGGACCAGGAGTTCAAGGCCAGCCTTGGCTACATAACAAGTGCAAGGCCAGCTTAGACTGTATGACGCCCTGTCTAAAACAAGCAAGAAAGCAAAAGTCCAACAAACAAACTCCTGAATGTGATAAACAAAGTACGGCAGGCCCATTGTGGGCTGCGGAGCACACTCATCCCTGAGTTCAATCCCCAGCATCAAGACAGCTTATCAACCATACGGAAACTATAAACAAAGGAGTTATGTCGAATTTCAGTACACAACATTATAAAATCTACACGTCTCACAACACCACATAACACCCTACACATATGTATCTTTGTGTGGGAGAGGTACTGCACTCCTGTGGCTGTGTAGACCCACAGGTATAGAGAAGCAAATGCAGAGGCCAGAGAGGTTATGCGGTTGTCTTCCTCCCCTGCTCTCAGTCTTATCCCTCAGGTACAGTCTTTCACTGAGCCCGAAGCTTGCCAACTGGAGCAAGGCTGACCGGCCAGGGCATTCCCAGGATCTACCTGTCACTGTCCCCCGAGGGGTTAAAGGGTACACAGCCATGCACAGCCTTTACGTGGGTGTTGGGGATTCAAAGTCAAGTTCTCACGTTTGTATAGCAAGCTCTCTCACCCACTGAGCCATCTCCCCAGCCTTGATTTTTATGCTTTTATGTGTTAATTAGAAAATAAATTGACCTGGAGAGGCACAGACAGGAACACTGCAAGTTTGGGAGCAGCCTGAGCTACACAGCAAAACCCTGTCTCAAAAACCTCAAGGCTGGCCTGCACGGCAGTGGCCATGTGTCCCTAGCATTCCAGGCTCTATCCCAACACTGCGAAATAAATAAACAAGCAAACAAACAGAGAAATTGTAGCTTACAAAAAGAGAAGTCAAAGTCACCAAAGGAGCCAAAACCATTCTGAAAAATTACAAAATTCAGTTATACACACTCTGATCTTTCAAATGCCAGGTGTACAGGAATGCACCACCATTCCCGTGCTGGGGCTCAAACCCAATGCTTCCTGTACGCTAGACAAGAATTTGTCAACTAAGCTACACCCCTGCCTCAGAATATGTTCTTTTAGGCCAGTGAGGTTTTTTTAGTGTATAATTTACATGTTTTATGTGTGTAACTGTACACCATGCGAGGCCAGAAGATGGTGGATCTGGACTTACAGGGGGGTGTAAGTTACCCAACCTGGGTGCTGGGAGCTAAACTCAATTCTCTGTGAGAGCGAGAAGTACTTTTAACCACTGTGCCATCTCTCTGGTCCCAGAGCCTGTGAGTTTTATAATTCCCTTGTGTGTGTAGATGCAGGAGCAGATCAGGGTCGGCTCTTGTGGGTCCAGAAGCCAAGTCAAATGTCATTCCTCAGGTACAATGCGCCTTGGGTTTGCTTGTTTGTTTGTTTGTTTGTTTGTTTTTTCCAGACAGGGTCTGTTTGGCCTAGAGCTTGCCAAGTAGACTGGCCGGGCTGGCTACAGTAGAGCCCCAGGGATCTACTTGTCTGCACCTCGAAGCCATGGCCAGAACTTTTTGTGTGGATTCTAGTGATCAGACTGAGAACCTTACGTGTATGAGTGCGGCTAGCTATCTGCTGACTGGGACCATCTTCCCGGAACTATAGCTCACTTTAAAAAAATAAAACAAAAACATGTTCATTCTTAGTTTATGTGTCTGGATGTTTTGCCTGCATGCATGCTTCATGTCCACAGAAGCCAAAAGAGAGTATTACATCCCCTGATACAGGAGCTACAGACAGCTGTGAGCGAGCACATAGATGCTGAGATCAAATCCAGGTCCTCTGAAAGAGCAGCCCGAGCTCTTAACCACTGAGCCATCTTCCCAGATTCCTGTACCTCATTTTTGAGACCTCCTACTTGAAATTGTAGGCCCCCCCACCTGCCTACTTCTCTCCCTCCCCTTTTCTTCATTCCAGGGTCTCACTATGTAGCCCATGCTAGCATGGATTCATAATTATCCTCTAGAGGATGATTCATTTCTGTTCTTAAGTATGGACTGGTGCTTAGGCACAACTTGCCCCAACTGAATAAGGGGATTTGCCAGGAAGCCCTCCCCTAGAAGATGCACCCGACTGACCCTGAGCACAGCCGCGCTCACACCTCCGCAGTACTGAGGGCCGTGGAAGACAAGAGATACACAGTTCACAGAGAGCCAGACAGAGGGCCACATTAAGGAGTCTGCCCTGTGTCCTACCAACAGGAAAAAATGATGGGAGAATTTCAAATGATGGAGAACCAATCCGAATAACCACCCAGAAATCTAAACCAATGGCAGAAGAGACAATCGAGAGGTGGATCTAAAATGAACTCAGGAAGTCGGGTGGATGGTGGGGGGTCTGGAACCGAGGGTATGCGCCAGGCATCTGGCTCGGTGGGTTGGCAGAGAGTGGCTTGGCAGAGCTCTCGGGGCTAAGGATACAAATGACGGCCTTGGAGTGGGTGGGCGTTGGGATAAGCTTTCAGTGCTTACACTGTAAACGCAGTAACCGAGTCTGCGGCAGGAGAGCCAGGCAACAAGATAAACCAGGACAGGTTTGAGCACTGTCCGAAGGGAAGTTCTGGAACCCTCCCAACCTCTGAGGCAGGCAAGATTTTCAGTGACTTGCCAGTGTGAAGGTTTCCTTGGCAGCTTCCATCACCTAGGAAGCCATTACGTACCAGCACAAGCCATTTAGCAGCCTACACTTAGGATAACAACCAAGCAGTCGCCTCACTCTTCGCCATATTCTCCAAGACATTACAGGCTTCGTCTGCTTGGCCTTGTCTGGGCCTGTGGCTACGAAAGGCTCACACCACATGGGAACCTCCAGTCGAGCAGTCCATTTCATTCTGGTCAACCACAGGGCAGGTAACAAGGATCACTCCTCTCTAAAGCAGTGGGTAACGGGTTTTGTTTTCTAATACCTGAAGAATGTGTCTTCCCACTGCCTTCATATTCAGATATCAAAGGTCAAATACCAGTCATGGCACTCAAATGTGAAAAGGCAGAGAAATGCTGGCCTATGTTGTTATCACTAATATTTCTAAGCATTTTGAAGGTTACCCAGTACATGGCAAGCACCTTATATACCATCTCATTTAATCCTCAGAGAAAGGCGGGGGAGATGTCTTTGTCGGTACAGTGCCCGACGCACTAGCATGAGACCTGAGTATATATACCCAGCACCCACATAAAAGCCAAGTGTAGTCACAAGCATCTGTAACCCCAGGCCAGGGCTGTGGAGCAGCAGGGACAGGCAGCTCCTAGAACTCACCAGCCAGCCAGTGAAGTCCACGTCCAGTGAGAGACCCAGTCTCAACAACTAAGAGGGACACAGTGTCACCTCTGGCTGTCTCTCACACATGCAGGCAAAGCTCACCCACATATGCACAAACATACATACACACACGTGCACAACACAGACAGACACACAAAAATAAATAAGCAGATGTCAGAGTAACCTCGTTACAGTTTGGATTTGAAATGACCTCTATCGGAGCATGCGAGGGTGCCTTAGTCCCCAGCCTATGACACTTCTGGGAGATGGAGCCCTTAGGAGGTAGACCCTAGAGAAAGGTCACTGCTCTCCCCTGCCCCCAGTGGGAGGGGCATCATTTTAAAGGGAACTGTATGATAGGTCCATTCCAATTCCTCTTTTTTTCCTGGCTACTGTGTGTTCCCTCATCACTGGCCCAAGAGACCAGTGACGGACATAATATACTCAGTCTTGTTTTCCCCACATTTTATAAACAAGAACATCTGTGAACTCACGGAGCTAAGTAAGAAACAGTGTTAGGACGCAAAGCCAGGTCTGTCCAGCCCACAGGCTCTGAACAAACAGGACAACTTACCCTGGGTTCCCATCCATGAAGCCAGCTCTTAGTGACTCAGACGTCACTCATGATTGCCAGAGACACCTGTGTGGGAAGCCTCTTTTAAAAACCAAGTGTGTTTGTATCACTTCAAAAGCAGTATGTGTTCACTACAAAGAATTTAGGCAAGTGTCACTCAAATCCTCTCAAAGAAAAAAAATTTCAAAAAAAAAAAAAAGTGGCATTTTGTGGGGCAGGGGGAGGTGACAGATCAGCACACACACAAGCCTGTGTTTGAGATGGGACTTTCCTGTCACTGCAACCTGAACATTCACTGTGCGAGCTCACAGCGTTTGATTTTAGTTAGGAAAAAGAATGAATGAGACTCTCCTTGTATCATCCTGGTGGGAGCCAATTAGTATCAACTTAATCTCTCTCAATCTCTCTCTTCCCCTCCCTTTCCTCCCTCTCTCTCTCCCTATCCCTCTCTCCACCCTTTCCCTCTCCTCCCTTCTCTCCCTCTGTCTCTGTCTCTCTACGTACATCTGTATCTGTCTCTCTGCCTCCCTCCCCTCTCTGTCTCCCTCCCTCCTTCTCTCTGTCTCCCTCCCTGCCTCTCTGTTCTTCCCTCTCTTCTCCCCACCCCCACCCCATTCTGTTTGTTGAGCCAGACTCTTGCTATGGAATATGGCTGGCCTAGAACCTGCTATGTCACCCAGGCAAGCCTTAAACTCATGTCAACCCTCTTACCTCCTCGGCGCTGGAGTGCAGGAGGGCACAACCACATCCAGCTAGTAAATCTGTCCTATAAGAACTTTCTTCCAGCCTCCAACAGGCCGGAGACATTTTACCATCCCTCCTCTGAGTCAGGTGTTACACTGACCTCATGCTCCATTGTTTCCCAAAGGAGCTACAGAGGTGAGGGTCATCGTGACCCTGCTAACTCCTCCTCCGCCGGCTCCTTAAACAGGGACAGGTGGCTCCTGTCTTTTAGTGTGAGGCACAGACATGGAGATTAATTAAGTCCATGCTTATCATGTCACACCTGGGAAACAGAACAAAATCTATCAAACCAAGCACTGACGAGGATGTGGGTAGATTTCCTCGCTATGGCTGGAAAAATATGTCGAATGACACGTTTTAGACAGTATGACAGCATGAGACGACATAAGACACCATGAGCTGGATACACAGAGGTCCTCCAAGCCAGATATGTTAGCACGGAGCATGCAAGCAGAAACAGTCACGTGCCCACCAGGAGGCCACGCACAGCTGTGTGGGACACTGTTGTATCTAAAGGCAAACAAGTAAGAAAACCTAACACCCATCAAACCGGGATTACATAATCTATAACACTGTCACGTTAAGTGACTTTCAAATGATCAAAAGGGTGTTTATGTGCCAGTAAGAACAGACTATGAAAAGCATACAGCCTAAGTAAAAGAAGCAAAGTTCAAAAACTATATGCAGCGTGTCACATTTAAATTAAACTTAAATATGTACGAGTATTTAGGTAGAGACAAGGGCACCCATCAAGTTTGTACTGATGGCTGCCTTCAAGGAGGAGGGAGGGGGGACAATCCTGAGGAGGGTCTACCGAGCACTTCTGCTAAGAAATAAAGGAGTCAGACTATGGTGGTGCACATGGCTTTAATCCTAGCACTCAGGAGGCAGAGGCAGGTGGATCTCTGAGCTGGAGGCCAGCCTGGTCTTAGGGCTTCCTGGAGTTCCAGGACAGCCAGGATTACATGGAAGAAAGAAATATATGGAAATGCATGAGCTAAGAATAACACTGGCCTGTCATATCAAGGTGAGAGTGAACATACTTTACTGTTCTTAATTTCTCACATTTCATGAAAGGATGGTTTTTAGGGACTATTAGCAAACTTCTTAAACCACATCCTTTTCATATCAAATTGATATTTTTTTCTGGTTTAGCTATGGCTTCAGAAAGGATCCAAGAGGAGGTTTGCAGTGCCTTGCCTGAGTTTATAGAGATTTCCTCTGCCCTTCTGTGCTAGCCTCTTACAGCACTGTTAGCCTAGAAAGGGCACAAACTGGTATGTCAGAGCAGAACACCAAAAGACATAAGACGCATGTGTTCACATATTCTACAGAATGGTTACCAGGGTGAGCTGGGAATACCCGCAGGACAGCCCTGCCCTTCCCCCCGCTCTCAGGATCACTACTGCCAACACTGCCAGGTGCATTTTTCTAAGCCTTATCATTTGTCCCATGTGTTGCAAGTAAAAAATCCAGGAACCTGTAGGTCACTGACCAGTGGAACTCCCGTTCCAGCCCTGGCACCACGGAGGCTGCAGCAAGAGGACCACAAGTTCAAGGCCTGCCTGGGCTGCACAGCAAGACCTTGTCCTATAAAACAAAGCAGGAGTGTAACAGAGAGTCAGAGAAGGGCCTGGAATGTGCTCTCTGGGTTTTCTATGTCAGTCCAGATGAAGCGACTTCCTTCTCGAGAACTGTAAAACACACTGCTACATTAAGATCCCCAGATTTCTATTCTCTGAAACACCCACCACCTCCACCCCTATCCCCATTCCTACCTCCCACCTCCATCCCCCTCCCCCCCACATACCACCCAGCTTGGTTTTTATGTTTTAGGTTCATTTGGGGTTTTTTTTGTTTTGTTTTGTTTTGTTTTTTTGTTTTTTGGTGGGGGAGAGGAGTATTTGTTTGTTTGCTGTTGGGTTGTTGGTTTTTTGAGACAAGCTTGCCTGGAACTCTCTGTGATTCAGGCTGCCCTGGAGCTGCCATCATCCTCCTCTCTAGGCTACAGATACAACCGTGAGCGGTCACACTAGCTCTACTCACCTCTTAAAAATTACAGTGTGTGTGCATGTGTGCGCATGTGTGCGCATGTGAATACACCATAGTGTGCAGGTGAAGAAGCAGAGGACAGACAGCTTTGAGGAGTCAGTTCTCTCCTTCCTCCATGCAGGTCCCAGGAATGAAACCCCGGTTGTCAGGCTCCGTGACAGTGACTATTCTCACGGAGTGATCTCCTTTTGAAAAACACTTAGGCTGTTTTTTTAGTTTTCAACATTACAAATGTTGATACACTTTTGTATCTACAGTGATAAACACTAGAATGTAAACTTTTATGCAAGCAGGGACTGCTTCTAAAGGGCCCAACCCTAGGCATGAAATTGCAGAGTATACTCACTTAGAACAAGCAAGATGACATGCCAAAGAAAGTATGCTGAAGTCTTATCTTACCCTAGGTACCTATAAATGTAACCCTATTTAGACACAAGGCTTCTATGAATGGGACCAAGTTAAGATGGGGTCTTCTGCAGGCCTATGGGACCCTGGGTTAGCGTGGACTCTGATCCACTGTCTTATGTCTTCATACAAGGAAGGAAGGGGAGAGACATGCAGGGTGCCAGGAGCAGGACATGTGAAGAAAGAGGCACAGATTGGAGCAGGACAGCTGTCTGCCTGTGGACACCAAGGCTGACTCCAGGGAAGAAGGTGGGAGAGGGCAGGTGTGGTGCTGGTCACAGCCTGTAGAGGGAGCAGCTGCTGGTGCCAACAGGGCCCTTTCAGGATTGGGAAAAAAAAAAAAATTTCCAATGTTTTAAATCACAAGTTTGTGGTGATTTGTTATGGTGGCCCTAAGGCACTGATATAGGCAAATCCACTAAAGTTCTCGAGCCTGGTACGTCACTACCAAGAAAACGGGGCATACCCTCTCCAAGGCTGCTTTAACAATCTTTGAATTTTACCAGTTTGATAGAGAGAAATGCTCAGTCTTTCACGGACTTGAGTTCTTGTATAGTGTGTGTAAATCAGTTACCATAGCATCTGGTCTTCTCGACAACCGCACTCCTAATATCTTTTGTGATTCGTAGCAGTTCTTTATGCATTAGCTTTCTGTTTGTTTGGTTTTTGAGACAAGGTCTCTCTGTGTACCCCTGGCTATCCTGGAGCTTGCTATGTAGACTAGGCTAGCCTTGAACTCACAAAGATCTTCCTGCTTTTGCCTCTCAAGTGCTAGGAGTAAAGGCATGCATCGACACATGGTGCCTGGCTGCACCACCTTTTTGGAAATGTGTTCTAGCTGTCCTCCTGTCTGTCAAAAAATCAGTCTCTCCCTCTCCAAGGAGAGCTGGGCATGCTGTAACCCTCAGCTCCTGGAGAGCTCTCTCCCTCCCCCTACAACTGCAGCACCCTCTGCCACTGCTCAGACGCAATACAACCTTGACTTATCTGTGGTGTGGTGTGGTGTGATGTGTGTGGAGTGTGTATGTTGGGGGGGGGGGGTCTCTGTGTGTCTCTGTGTGTGTGTTTATGTCTGTATCTGGGATTGTGGAGTGTCCTGCAGAGACCAGAAGAGGGCATCACATCCCCTGGAGCTCCTTGTAAGCTGCCTTGTGTGGGTGCTAGGACCTGATCTGGGGTCCTTTGCAAGAGTAGCAAGTGTTTTTAGCCTCCTAACCATGTCTCCACTCCCATAACTTTACTCTTATTGATGCCTTATGACTTCTAGGACATGTTTAAGGACATTGCCCCTCCCCCCAAAAATAAATCCCATAAGAGCAAGAACCCCACCTCGTTCCCTGGGATCTGAAGGGAACTGTTAGAACTGAAGGTCTGTTTATCATCTCTTCACGACCCTGCTGTGTCCTGTAAGACCTAATATTACACCGCTCCTGTCCTGTAGAACTGAAGGTTCTCTCTCCTTTAGGACGCCTGGCGCTACCTGTGGTGTAAGGCTAGAGCTCTCCTAATGTTCTGGGAATTGACAGCCCTTTCTTTCAGGGCCTTTATCACACAGCCTCTCTCTCCTGAAGCTCTCCACTTCAAGGACAGATCCTGACTGCCTATGCCCATGAACTTACCCTAAGAAAGCTCACCTACAGGGCAATTTCATACCCTCTTCCCTTCTGGGAAAAGGCACAACTAAAACCCCTGGTATCGTGAGCCGAACTAAGCCCTCCTTCTCCACTGACAGTGTCAAGCACGCTGTCCCCATGACAGAAGCCCACGTATGTGTGCCTTCTACACATACCTGAAATTATTGAGCATGCGTATGAAGGGAATTATGTTTTATAAGAAAGTATTGTCAAATTTTCCATTTGTGCCATCATGTCCATACTCAAGAAGTTTGGGGTTTTAGAATACCCTGGATTTTAGATTTTCAGATTAGTTACGTCCAACCTGTACCAACAACAACTGTTTATGTAGAAAGACAAAATAATTTCTTTATCAGCCTTTCTCAAACATTCTAAGGTTGGACAATGGCCACAATTTAAAGGATTCCGACTTTTAAACATCCCAACTATTGCGAAGTTTAGCGGGATAAAGGACAAATAAACACAAGTTTCACGGCAGGGAGCAGCTTGAACAGAGCCAGAAAAACTCAGCTAGGAGCCCCAGAATTCCACAGCCACTCCCCACCCCGCTGACCTGCTGTGAGCTCAGGCCAGTCACTCGACCTCAGAAACATAAGACACAGCAGCTTCAGCCCTGAGCCCAAACACCCCAGAGTGCAAGGTTTCCTGGGGCTGGGCTAGGGTAAAGAGTTCCTAGGAACCCCTCTGGAGTGGACAAACTGGGAGGTTAGGTTTCATTTTCTCCCTTAAGAAAGAAAAGAACCCTGAGCAAGCCTTGGGATAGCTCCCCTGGGCCTTAGGGAGGACAGTTCAGCCCTTGAGAAAGAGTCAGAGAAAACAAATGACAGGCGCAGGTCACACTGGGGCTCAGCAGATCACACTGGGGCTCAGCCGCCCTCGCCCAGGCAGGCGGCGCACACACTCCTACTTGCCAATGGCTTTGGGGCAGCTCTTCTCAGGAGAGGCCTGGCACTAGCCCATAAGGAGCTTACCAGAATATTGGCAGCTATGATCTACCTGCCTCCTGAACTCAAGACCTCAAAGGCTTCCAGCTGTCCTACTAGCAGAGGCAACAAGAAATTCTTAAACAAGCACTGAAAGGCACAAGAGGTAAAGGAAAATGTTGACAAATTTAGCCATATTGGAAATAATAATTTATAGGTTAAAAAAAATAAAAATAATAAATAAATAAATAAAAGACACCAAGAACACAGCAGGGCACCCTTAAGACACAGGAGTTAGTATGTACAATTTACATGCATTTAGTACAAATCATTAAAGACGAGTTAAAAGATTTTGCTTAAAAGAACAAAACAGGTTCTGAGCCATAGGCAGAGAAGAATTTAAAAAGCAACTCGAATAGTCAGGCTTTCAGATAAAGGAAGCACAGGTTACTACGAACCCTCAGCAGAGCGGCCAGGGTTTACGTCTCTCATGTAGTTCTGGTGAGAAAATGAACTGGTATGCTCCAGAAATGTGTGTGTGTGTGTGTGTGTGTGTGTGTGTGTGTGTAAGTTGTTCTCGGGTGTACTTAATTATTCATACAAATATAAACATTTATACATATGTGTATAAATGTGTGAATGCTCACTAAAGTGTTCTTATTTATTATTTAAAGATAATATTTTATTAATTTTTTTTGAGAATTTCATAATGGGTTTTTTTTTTTAAAGGCAGGGTCTCATGTAGCCCTATGTGGCCTGAACTTCTGATCCTCCTGCCTGCCCTATCTCTTGATTACAGTCAGGTACCACCATACCTGGCTTTTTGGCATTCTTTATAATTCAAGTTATAATAAGGTAACAATGCTTAGGGACTGTCAACAGACATTAGCTGCATGTGTAATATTTAAGCATGGCAGTGAACGAAGACAAGTTGCAGAATAACACAGGAGGAGAACATTCATATAAAATTCAGTACAAAACTGTGGCTGCGGCTGCATTTACCTGTAATGAAAATCAACACTGGGATTGGAAGTACATGTCAGTGTACAGCTCTCATGAGCAAGCATGAACTGAACCTCGTGTGTGTGTGTGTGTGTGTGTGTGTGCGCGCGCGCGCGTGCGCGCGCGCGTGCGTGCGTGTAAGCAGCCACTGTGGCTCATGTCCGCAATCCCAGCACTTAAGTGGCTGAACGGTGTGGACTAAGTTCAAACCGAGCACGGGCTTCATAGTGAGTTTCAGGACTGCCTGAGAGAAAGACCCTGTCTCAAAAACAAAAACAAAAGCAAAAGCAAACCAAACAACGACAACAAAATGACGGGTTTCACATTTGGCTAAGGCCGTCTAGCTGCTGCTGTCTGAGCTCACAAATCAAGCCACTCGGAGCTGCTGCTCTCTGGCTGGTTGAAAAGCTGGCCTTGTGTGACTCTGCGAGCGAGCGCTCCCCTAGCAGCTGCTAGCCCAGCATCTCCTGATAAGCAGACCCAAAAAAGTCTTAAGTGTGTGTGTGTGTGTGTGTGTGTGTGTGTGTGTGTGTGTGTGTGTTACCTGTAAGCAAATATACCATGTGTGGAAGTTAGAGGACGATTTGTGGCAGCCTGTTCTCTCTATAATCCTAGGGTCCAACTGGCAGTCAGGCTTGGCAGCAAACAAATGTCCTTACCTGCTGAGCCTTCTCAGCAGCCAGCGTTGCTTTTTTTGTTTTGCTTTGTTTAGTTTTTAAACCTGATGTTCCTCCCATTATGTTATTCTATACAGTTTTGCATGTCTAGATTCTTTCATTAAAATGCTACCAGCCTCATCTAAAAACACCTGGAGCAAAGACATCACCGCCTTGGCCGGTACACTAAAACATGCAAACTACTTGAATTTCACAAAAGAAGCTAAACTGCTGAAGTTTTCCAGTTTTGCAATCAGTGGGCTTCTCCCAATCCCACATCTACTCAGAACTTACTTTTCATGTTGAAACCACGCCTCAGCTATTCAGCCATCTTTGGTATGAACCCATGACCCCTGGTTAGATTCACATCCTTAGCCATCCACGGAATATACCAGAAGCTGTTGAGCAAGGCTTCTTTCTAGAAGTGCCTCCTTCTTTCCTGTACCTCACTGCCCAGATTCTACTGTGCTGGGTGAGAAGCTAGTTATGAGAAACTTGGATGTGAAAGCAGAACACGAAGAGAGCTGACATCAAATTCCACCATGGACAACCCTGGTATTGTAATCCATGTCTACAGCTCACCCTAGTCCACAGTATCTACTAGAAATACAATAGCCTATTTTCTGGAGCTTTTGGAAGCCTCAGAAATCCTAATGCATAAAGGGCATTTCCTTCAGGAAATGAAGTACCGTATCAGGTAGGAAAAAAAAAAAAACAAACTTAAATTTAGGAGCTTTCTGTTCAATATCTCCATCCACACCATTCAAATCCAAGCCCAATAGTGATTTATAAACACAACTTTAATCTTCCTTATGTGCACCTGTAGACAAACAAGCAATATTTCACACCTCCAGTCCTACAGTCAAGCTTCTAAGGTGACCAGGCAGCCTTCTAGAAGGTCAAGTCTGGGTCAGCATGTAATTTACAGTATGTACCAGTCAAGTGCTTTCAGACAAAAGCAGTCAAACGCCTAATCCGACCTGCCTTGAACAATGAAGAAACAAGTTGGCTCACATCACAGAAAGGTCAGACCTGGGAAAACTTGGGGTTCAAGTCCCATGCCGGCTTCCCTCAAGCACGTTCCTGCCTCACTCACTAAGGCAACCCCCACAGAGGGGTGTGTAGTGGGGAGAGGACACCCTACTAGGATGTCTGTGCCTCCTAGGCCCAAGCAACCCGTGGAATGTGTGGCTTCTGGGCTATCAGGAAGGATGACAAGCTCTATGGAACCTCAGGACTCTGGGGTGGGGTCAGGTGAGGGGAACCTGGGCTGCAAGAGGGAAAGGGAACCAGCTGGCCCCTTGGCATTTGGGGGTGGAGCGGATAGTCTGTCTTCACAACAAGACTGTGCCTCTTCCTGTGCTGGTAAACATGGATGTTTGGGTTTGGGACAGAAAGAAATTTGAGTCAAAATTACGACCTTCAGGCTAGTTCTCCTGTCCCTCCTACTGCCTGAGGTACAGAAACAAATATTCTATTTTCTTCACCATGTGAAGGAAGATCGTGCAGAACTGGTGATACTCGGCCATGGAGTGAGGAGTCAGCTGACAGGGAACACAGGTCAATCCTCAGCATGGCCGGTTGGCACCTGCTTTCTGCTGCCTGAGCCTCTGAACTAGCCCTAGGCTGGAAGCAGTCATAGAGCCCTGGGTATCTCAGAGCCACCTGGAGCCGTGGAGGATGGAATCAAAGCCCACCAGGATGCAAAGATCGAATCTGGATGTCAAAGCCATGGGTTCAGACCTGACCCCTAAACATAGTACCATGGTCCACCAAGAAGCAGAGTGTATCTGGATGTCAGGGCCGTGGCCCAGACCTGCCTCAACTATAGCACCATGGTCTCGGTGACAAAGTAGCAAGCAAGCCACCAGACACTGTGGCTACATGGCTACTAGGAGAAGCTCTGTGAAATAAGGCTGAGACTGGAAGAAGAAAGGCCCAGCAGGGCGGCCTGTGAGGCAGCCGTCTCAAGGTAACTGATATTTCAGTCCTCATTCTATCTCTGTTTATTCAACAAAACAATGACTCCCACGTAGTCCAACATCTTCTCAGGGAAGTACCAAAACCAGGTTCACTGTATGTAAGAAAAAGAGACACTTCTTGCCACTCACTCACCGTGATACTAATGAAAGGCCTTGGTTTCCCCATTTCTTAATCTCTAGGGAAGGGATCCCCTGCCTGTGGCTGGGGAAAGGGTAGACGTCAACAAAAGCAACCAGGAGAATAGCACCATAGATGGTCCTGACAACAGTCTGGTGTGGCAGTTGCTGCCAGACACTGTCCCAGTTAAGGGCTGAGACAGACAATAGAGTTTAGGGAGTTGCTTTTTTATTTTGGTTGTTTTTGTTTTGTTTTTTAAAGACAGTGTTTCAGTCTGTATCCCTGACTAGCTTACCATATGGCCCAGGATGAGTCTGAACCTGATTATCTAACCCCCTACCTCAGCCTCCCAAGTGCTAGGCTTATAGGCACGCACAGCCATGCCTGGCATAACAGAATTGTAAGGAATTGATGGCATGTTTTTTATAATTCCACCTTCTGCCATAACTGTGTCCATTCAAGTACTCACACGGTGACTCGGGGCTCAGCTGAGGATCCAGCAGCGATTACACGGCGCCCACAGTCCCTGCTTTCTTCAGCTGTAGAGGCCACTGTGAATGCCTCTAGGATGGCTAAGTTATGAAGAGTTCACAGTCCACCACTGATTAATTAAAGCAGAGGAGTTGGGAGAGACAAAGTCCTATGCTCCAGGTTTGATCCACCAGCCCGGGAACAATGCATACCATTGATGTTGGAATCCGCATCTGTATAAGTGACTATAACTAGGATTATTTTTACAACTAAAACATCTATCTCAAGGGTTAGCTTGAGGAAAGAAAAGGAATACCAGGAAAACTTAGGAGGAATTAAGTGCTCCCGGCCCTTTTCCTCCGCCAGGACCACCCTTGTCCCCCAACCCTGATGAAGTTTTATTTTTCAGTTCCCAGTGACTCCAGATAAGGCTACTGTTGAGTTCAGACAATGATACCCAAAGTACAGTGCCTTGACATTCTGAGTTCATTCAACTAAATGCATTAAATTAACTAAAGGAACTGAAGAAGGGCTTAGAGCTGCCTCCAATAGGGTTCATGCCAACCTTCCACCAAGTGCAGGGAGATCTCTCTAGAGTTCCCTGTACACATGGCATTGCCACCAGCGGCAAGGAGAAGGCACTCTGTCCTTCAGAGGACCAACATGACAGTCTCTGTGTGTCCCAGGTGTGAGTGACTCACTGATACCAACTGTTATGGCTTCTGGGTGATAGGAAGGCCTCTGCTTGGGACAGGGAATCCGCACAGCACATCTCCACTCCTGGGAGCCATCAATAGAAAGAAGTCTTTTTGGTCCCACCCACCCACAGCTCCAGTCTGTTGGACATCAACTTTCAAATGAAAATAAGCAGCCATCACAGTGCAGAGTCAGCAGATGGAGTCCCCCAGGGGCTAAAGCAACAGGGTGAGTGGCAGGAAGCCCATGAGCCAGGAAAACCAAACAAACGAGGGTGGGCAGCCAGCGTCTCATCAGCCACCCAAACTCCCGTGGCCTCGGCCCAGCTCGGAGGTCTGCCCCAGGTCCCTTATCAATATTAAGCCACTGGAAAGAGTTCCTTGTCTGCCTTTTAAACAGGCAGAGTCCCTGGTGGGTCAGCACAGAACACAGGATCTAGTGAACTCGGCAAACAGCGGCCACACAGCAAGAACCATGAATGAAAACACTTAGGGAAAACACATAGAAGCAAACGTGGCATGAGTTAAACCCCTCCACGTTTATACAGCTCCAACTACGTGTGTCTCCAGACAGAGTGCTTACTTAGCATGCATGAGGCCCTGGGGTCGTACTTCAGCACTGAGAGAGAGAGAGAGAGAGAGAGAGAGAGAGAGAGAGAGAGAGAGAGAGAGAGAGAGAGAGAGAGAGAGAGAGAGCCACTCTTGATGGTGCCCTGTGTGTTCTAGCCTGATGACAAAACCAACTAGCTTGAATTCATTTATTCCACATAGCATAGTTTTATAAAAAGAATATTTTAGATACCTACTTACTTTTACTTTAAGCACTAACTGAACAACCTGCAATTTGTATACCATAATGAGTATGATATAATTAGCACAAAGTCAAAAGTCTCAAGATGGTGATCCTCCAACCTTAGCTTCCCAAGTGCTGGGATTACAGGTGTGTGAGCAAATTTGGCAAGCAAGAATATGAGTGTTGGGTTGAGTGTGGCAGGGCACACCTGTAATATCAGCACCGGGGGTGTACAAACACAAGGGTCAGGAGTTCAAGGTCAGCCTCAGCTTTAACAAGTTTGTCACCTATCTGACCTACAGGAGACTCTGTTGAGAGGAGGCGAGGGGAGGGGAGGACAGGCAGGGTGGGGAGGGAGGGGAGGAGCAATGTTGGGACAGTGTCTTATTTAATCCATTTAGAAAGCAATATGTACAATCCTGGCAAACTTGAAATCAAGCCACACTGACAGACTGCTCCCAAAGAGCAGGGAGGGATGGGGAGGAAAGATGAGTAGTTAAGAGCACGTGCTGTCGCACAGGGTCCAAGTTGGGATCCCTGCACCCACATGGCGGCTCACAGCCGTCTATCACTCCAGAGGATCTGATACCCTCTTCAGGCTTCCTTCAGCAGGAGGCACACACATGGTATGACTACATACATGCAAAGCATGCATACACATATAATAAAAAATAAATAATTTTAAAAGGGGAAGACGAAGATAAAATATTTCCCAATGTGTATCGAGAGCCAGCCAGGCAAGAGCGTTTAAAAGGGAAAATGAAATTCCCTTTTAAACAGTAACTGGCAGCATGGAGGGATGCTGTAGGGAGATAGAGAGGCAGGTGTGATGCTTAAAGCACGGCACTGGTCTGGTCTGGTCTGGTTGTTGTTAAGAATCAGGGGAACTGGGGATCAGACCTGGGGTATCACCACAATAGGCAAACACTCTCCCTCTGAACTGCAGCCCTAAAGCAGGTGCTGAAGGAGCCATAAGAACATTACTTTCCGGGCTGGAGAGATGGCTCAGTGGTTAAGGGCCGTCTGGCTATTCTTCTAGAGGACCTGGGTTTGAACTCCCACCGCCCACATGGCAGCTCACAACTGTGGCTAACTCTAGTTCCAGGGGATCCAATGCCCTCTTCAGGCCTCTATGGGTACTACATTTACATGGTACACATACAGACACAAAGCAAAACAATCATATACATAAAATAAAATTTAATGAAAAAAATCATTGCTTTCTATTCCTTAGTTGATTGAGTTGATGTATTTACAGGCAGACTGCTACAAAGACCCTAGACCCGAGCAAGAACCCAGCGGTTCTCGACCTTCCAAATGCTGCGGCCCTTTAATATCATTCCTAATGTGGTGACTCCCTGAAATCATAAAATTATTTCACGGCTACTTCCTACCTGTAATTTTGCTACTATTATGAATAGTAATATAGACATCTGATATTCAGGATATCTGATATGCAACTCCCAAAGGGTCCTCGACCCCTGGTTGAGAAGTACTGCCGTAGAAGAAACAGAGTCTCTAAGAATGGTGCTGTTTACTGACTACAGAGTTGTCCCTAAAACTATCAATAAGGACCCAGTGTGGTAGCTAGTACAGACAATGCACATGAAACTGGGGGCAAATAAATAAAAATGTAGCAAGGCCTTAAGGGATTAGGAGACAACTGAGTTAGATATGTTTTCCTCTTTCTAGCACTGGGACTTCATTAGGATCCCCAACATTCTTGTTTTCCCTTGCTTGCAAGACAAGGCCTCTACATGTAGCATACACCAACCCCGAAGTCACTGTGTAGTCTAAGCCGATTTGTACTCGTGGTAACCTCCCGGCCTCAGTCTCCCGGTTACAGAAACTACAGCCACCAAGCCTAACCTCTAGGTGGTCTGTATCCTGAAATTCCTTCCAGAAACTGAGTGGTCCAGCCTGTGGAATGTCAGAGTACTGGTTCTGTCCCTGGGCCCAGCCTGAGGCAATGTCCCGCCCCTAGCTTCCTCCTCTCCCAATGTCAAGGCAGCTCACTGTCAGTCACTAGGGCCATCACTGCCTGACGGATTCCGGATTCCTTCCGCCATCCTGCCCAGGATGTGGGCTTCATTCTCAGTCTCAAAAGGCCCACAAGAGAAAACTGCCATGGACTAGTTTCCTACAGACCCTGAAGATCACACAATCTCTGACACACAGGTCACTGCTCCAGCTCCTTCGTCACTGAGGGGCTGGCAGGGTAAACAGTTGCTGGAGGGCAGCGATGCTGGCCATTCTCCGGCCTTCCTGGCAGTCAGGCGGAATGCAAAGCAGGCCTGTGACTTTAATGTCCCTTTGTTCACTCCTGACTAGTCACTTTATCGGGTCCTGATTTGGTCACACAACCTAAGACAGTCATGTGTTACTTGATGGTAGGCACACTTCTGAGAGCTGTGTGAGAGGGTCATTTTGTGGTTGTGCAAACATACTAGCATGTAGTTGCACAAAGCTTGCTAGTCCTGATTGGAGGCTACACACAGTCACTCGTGAGGCATGGTGGCAGCTGAGGCGGTGACTCAGTTGAAAAGAAGAGGCCTGATACGCCTGGATTTCATCCATCCCTAGCACCACATGTGAAAACAAGACATGGTAAGTCAGAGGTGTATAAGATTGCTGCCAGCATCACACACACACACACACACACACACTATTTTGTGCTAAGATTGTGTGTGTGTGTGTATGTGTTTTGTGTACAACAAGGTCTTGTGTAGCCTAGACTGCCTTCCAACTACACACGAAACTGAGGCTGATCTCAAGTTCTTGCTCCTTCTACCTCAGCATCATCCCAAGTGCTGGAATTACAGGATTAACCACCAAAGCAAGATATACGTAAAGTATATATGCGCATGTATATGTATATGTGTATATATATGATATATAATATATGCTATATATTATATATGTAAAAATCTGCTCTCTGAAATGATAATTTAAAAATGTAGTATATGCTGGGTGTGGTGTGGCATTCCTGGAACCCCCACACCATGGAGGCTGGAGCAGGAGAATTACTACTCCAAGTTTGAGGCCAAGCTACCTGGTAAGTTCCAAGCCAGACTGGGCTCAGTAAGACTCTATCTTAATTAAATAAGTAAGTAAATAAATAAATAAATAAATAAACAGTATGATACAGTAAACACACACTACTGCCGTTATTGATTATTATGATGGTTAAGTATAGTGTACTGAAGGTAACTATCCTGCTAGCATAAGACTTGCAGCATACATCAGTTTGTACAGACAGCATCACCAGAGGCATGACTGACACATTGTGGTATAGTGTTAGGGCACCCGTGGGTGATAAAGATCTTTCAGCTCTCATACAAATCTTATCGATGGCAATAGTATATGGGACCCATCAGTTTGTCAGGTAGTCAGTATATCACAACATAATCACAAAGAAAAGCTTGCCTGTGTTTCATATATATATGCTAACATACTGTATTCCTTGATTGCATTTTATCCTTGAAAGCTATACATGACCCCAGTAAAGAGGCAAAAAGAGAGAGAAGGGAGGGAGGGAGAGGAAGGGAGAGGTGGAGGGATGGAGAGAAAAGGAGATGGGGAGAGAGGGAGGGAGAGGGGGGAGGATGGAGAGAGAATGAAAATACACAGAAACAGGAAACCAGACCTCCTGCCTAGGTCTGGAAGCCTCTGTGAACCGGAAAAAGAAGGAATAATCAGAAAAATAAAGGTTCTGGTGAGAAGAAAGATGGACAGAATGTTTTTCACACTTCACAAGTCAAATAATGAAGCTGTCGAGTGGAGGGGCTAGTGCATGGACCACTGGGGAGCTTGTACTCTGTAGGGTCTAGAGCCATGAGCACTCTAAGATATGACAGGTTTCTCTGATTACCAAGTGGGCCAAGAGTATCAAGGAAGCCCCCCTCTTCATCTTCCTCCTCAACACTCAGTGATACCATTAAGACTCAAGCCAAAACCATCATCTCCCCTTTGTCTAGACCTATGATGCGTGACAAAGCCAAATCAACCTTCTTCCCCCAAAGGTGGTTTTCACCGTGACACACCTCAGAAACCTTGCCCAGGGCCTCTGTCCACACACAAGCTCTGCGCATCGCCACCTGCCTTGCAGCTTTGAGAAGACGGTCGATACCAAGATAAAGTCATTCTTTGTTGGGTGCAGACAAAACCCAGAGCCAAGAAGACAAGAGGGAAAGAGTTGGTGCCTTGCTTGTAGAAGATAAGAACTGTCTCAAGGACTTTCTAGAAAGCCCCACCAGAAAATCTTCACAACCACATGCCTTGTTCACCCTATGTACAGACGGCTCTGTCAAGGTCTCTGGGGAGGTGTTCTTCCAGTGGCCTCACCTCCAGTCAGCTAATGTCAACCCTTGCCTCAGTCAGTGCCTAAAGTCCCTGGGTGTATGGAAGTGACTTACTTGAATTTCTCCCTTTCACTGCCAAAGCTTCCCTTGGGTAGAACACCTACCTACACTGTGCTAAAGCTCGCATCTGGATTACAACCCCTGTCCTCACTCCTGAACAAATTATTTCTGCTTGAAGGCACTTTCCTGTGGTTTCTTGGCAGCCTCGACCCTTTGTAAGCCAGTCAGGGCACGCGGGCCCTGGGACTGACTCAGCCTGCAGACATCAGGTCTTTGATGCTCAAACCCAGGTCCTTACCTGTAGGAATTAAAACTGAATAGGTCAGCAGGCAGCAAGTTTTCCTTCTATTAACAGGAGATATATGAGAGACAATGGCTAGAAAACTACCTAGAAATCAATTCCATAAGAGTCAAACTTATACATAAAGAGACCTACAGGGTATTTTATTGCTTTGTAGTAACAAGTCAACTAAGTTGCATATTTAATATTTAAAAATCATTCTTATGTTCTGAAGACATAGCTCAGTGGATGCTGTACAAGTCCCTGAATTCTATCCCTAACATCCAAAAACTATTTTTAAATGCCTTTACTAACAATGTATAGCCTAAATTAGACAATATAATCACTATTCACATAGTCTGTATATTGTCTTAGTTATTATAAATCACTTAGGGATGACTTAAAACATATGGCAGGGTATGTATAAAGACTATGCAAATACTACACCATGCCATATACAAGGATCTCAGAGTTCGGTATCAGAAGAGGGTCTTAGAACCAGTTTCCCACAAATGCTAAAGGTCCTTTTAGTGACAAAGCTGAGCCCTGAATCCCAGAGCTTACAGCTTTTTAAAAACCAACCTAGACTAGAAGTGGTGGACTGGACAGGGGCTTAGAAGGCCTGGCATAAAGCAGCAGCAAGGATCTTCTGCACAGTCAGCAGAAGTCAACAAATGTGGCCCTGGGTTGGTGGAGCCCCTTCACGTTCCAAAACAACAATGAAAATCTATAAAACACAAACAAACACAAATAAAAAAAATGTGCAATAGAGACTCTCCCCAGCCCTCAAACCCTAAACTATTTATGGCCCAGATCTTAAAGAGAAGGTTTGCTGAGCCTTGCACTAGAGTAAGCTTTACTAGCACTTGAAAAGACAAACTGAGGCCCATTAAACTTTTAACATTCATTTGAGCAAACCATGATCCCTGAAAGAGGCAACACCAAACCAAGGAGGGCCTGGAGTTCTGTCACTGGGATGTGCAGGGAAGGTTTGCATGGGATGACCTGATTGGCTGACATCTGAGCAGTGGCCTCACTTGATAACCCAGTGGAAAATCCCTTGTTACCCAGGAGTATCCAGTGGCCCTTTATAATTGGCTAAGACCAACCTGCATCTGTACAAGACCAGGACAAGGGGCCCACTGCAGCCCAAAGAGCTCCCATTAAGTTATTTTAGACACAAACCTTTAGCAGTCGATCAATAGTGTGCACATTTACAGTCATAACTATTTCAGTCTTCGATCCATAAAGATTACCTCAATGTGTTAAACTATATTGTTTCCTGGCCTTAATGCTCAATTGTAAAAATATATATAGTTAATGATTGAATGGTCTACATGTAAATGATCTCCTAACCTATACAGATGCATAGTTGTGAAGGTCAGTATGATAAAGACATGGAAAAAATGGATATATTATTAAATGCACCTGTTTAGTCCTCAGGCTGGCGTCAAGCTTGATATGCAACCATGGACAACCTTGACCTCCAGTTCCTGCATCTACCTCCCAAGTGCTGGGATTACAGACACGCACCTGGGTCCCAGGATGCAACCTGGCTCTGGGCATCTAAGCTGTTCTACTGATGGAGAACACTAACACTGTGAACATAGAGTATTTGAATAAGTGGGGGTTCTGTTCGTTTGTTCCTGAGACAGGGTCTCACTGCAACCAAGGTGGGCCTCACGCTCACTTCATAGAGCCCAAGCATCCCAAGATAGCCTTCCCGCCTCGGCCCTCCCAGTGGCTAGCGAATTATAGGTGTGTGACTCCACGTCCAGCCCACCTTCCTTATATTAAGTACTAGTGTTCTGATGCAGCTTATAAAAGAAAGAGAAACCTTGGAATTCCACTTCATGGATATCAGACATCGCTAGCCTCCACAGCTTCAAGCATCCATTGAAAGTCTTGGAAAGGCTGGGTGGTGGTGGTGGTGCACGCCTTTGATCCCAGCACTTGGGAGGCAGAGGCAGGCAGATTTCTGAGTTTGAGGCCAGCCTGGACTACAGAGTGAGTTCCAGGACACTGTGTAGCCAGGGCTACACAGAGAAACCCTATCTTGAAAAAAACCAAAAAAAAAAAAAAAAAAAATGGAAATTGGAAATGACCTGTGACAAGCAAAGGGGAAAGCTGCTGTGTTTGCTTTCTGTGCCTTCATTCACGATGAGTTGAAAGTAAGGCTCTCGTGATTTGACTTGTTTTCTTGATACATACTGATGGCAAAATTTAATAAAAAGCTCTGCAGAGCAAGAGAGGGGCAACAGTAGGTCCAGAGCACATGCCAGTGAGGACCCAGACGCCATGTGACGTTCACCTCCCGGTCCGGGTGCAGCTGGAAGGCAGGCAGGGCTTTCCTGGATGGCAAAGTGACAAGAACCGAGTGTCTGCTGCTGCGGGAGACTCTCGAAGTGAGGATAAAGGATGCCGCACATTCGGAGCTGGCGGCAGACCCCAGGTAACTATGGAAACAGCAAACCGCACCTGCAGGTGACTTCTTGGATGGGCTGCCACTCCTCAAACCATCAATCTAACTGGAAGAATTCAGTGGGAAATTACAGGAAAACACACACACACACACACACAAAGAAAAACGGTCAATGGAATTAGATCCAGTGAAAATCTAGAGACCATTAAACAGGGAATTTAAGTAAAGATCAATATCTTAAATGTTCTGGCAACAAAATGACGAAGGATTTCAGAAGAAAGGTGGATGCTGTGGTAAAACGTTGTGTGAGAACAGCAGAGAAAACGGCCTTTAACACACAGTGGGTATTCTTAAGACGGACCCTGGTGAAATCGGAAATCATACCTTTGCATAGTCCCTGCTCGTGGTGAACAGGTCTGGCCTGTGTGACCTAGAGAATGAGGAAGGAATGGCCTCATGACTCTGAGACCGAGTGTTTGCCGTGCGCTACTCTATTGTGCAGGCCGTCAGTCAGAAGATCTATGAGTCTAGTCTCACTTGGCAGATGTGAGAAGTCTGACTGGAGAATGGCGCCCAGGCTTGGCTGAGCCCTGGAGAATATCAGTGTCAGGAGAGAACAGAGCCAGAGCCACTTTGCAAAGTATCTCCACTATAAAATCTGTTTGCCATTGCTTTAAAACTGCACACCTTCCAGCAAATGGGGCACGAGGCAATAAATAACACAGCCAGGAACATCACCAGACTACAGAAATGAGGACCCAATAAAGCTGAAAATGGGCAGAAGCTGCAGAAAGAAAGAAAGAAAGAAAGAAAGAAAGAAAGAAAGAAAGAAAGAAAGAAAGAAAGAAAGAAAGAAAGAAAGAAAGAAAGAAAGAAAGAAGGGAGGGAGGGAGGGAGGGAGGGAGGGAGGGAGGGAGGGAGGGAGGGAGAGAGGGAAGAAGGGAGGGAGGGAGGGAGAGAATGAGAGAGAAAGGAAGAAAAGAAGGAAGGAAAGAAGGAAGGAAAGAAAAGAAAAAGAGAGACAGGGAGAGAGACAGCGAGAGAGGAAGAAGCAGGTGGAGGAGGAAGAGGAGGAGGGGGCAGGAGGAGGGACTCGAGAATGTAGTACTCAACCCAGTTTACCAATTTTCTACATTTGTAATTTAAGCACTTAGAAAAAGGAAGATGAATCAATTCAAAACAAGCAAAAGGCAGGAAATAGAGTTGACAGCAGAAATTGGTACACTCTAAGAAAAAAATCACTAGAGAGAAAATAAATAAAACCAAAAGCTAGTTCTTTGAAAACATTCATAACACTGAAAATCTGCTTAAGGAAAGAAAAAGGATTCCACTCAGTGTGGATATCTGCAATAGAGAGGAGACACAAGGAGCTACTCGAGGCCCTAAGGTGGTGATAAGAATGTTGCTAATATTAATGCATTCAGACATTTGGATGAATAGACAAATTCCCCAAGAGACAACAACTTCCAAGGTTATTCAAATAGTGGGTGACCCATCCTGTGTCTCCTAAGAAAACTGAATCCATTGTTTAAGAGTTTGCAAACAACCAAATCACTAGAAAGTTTTACCAGTGAAATGCATGCACATGACATTTAAAAAGAAGTCATTTCCCTATAAGTCTGTTAGAGGACAGCGGAACAGTCCCTGGTTTAGTTTACGAACCCGGTTTTATACTAAGACAAAAGACAGATGAAGAAATTAAATTTCAAACTAATATTTTGCATAAAGATATATGTAAGAATATTTAATAAATATCAACCAATTGAGGCCCATGAGACAACTCAGCTGCTAAAGGCACTTCCTGCCAAGCCTGATTACTTGAGTTTAATCCTGGACCCCACATGGCAGAAGGAGAAAACTGCACATGTATATATGTACAAACACGCACACACATACACACACACACACACACACACACACACACACACAAATGGCATAATTAATTAGTTAACCAAATAAACCCAGAAAACATAAAAAGGGAAATACATCATGACCAAGTATTCTAGGTATGCAAAGTTGATTCAAAATTCTAAAACAATCCAATAAAATTCACCATATGCACAAGGCCCTGGGTTCATTCTCCAGAAAGGGGTGGGAGACACAGTAATAACAGATTTAAAAGACAACCACATAGTCCTCTTAGTGAACAAAGAACAGCGTTTGACAAAATTCAGAGTTCAACAATCAGTCATTATCAACACTCAACAAACTGGAAATAAAGGGAATTTCCTCAACCTGATAAAACACACCAAAAACAAACTTAAAGGGGAACTCTAACACCACAGTTAGTCATGAAAAACAGAATGCCCACCCCTCGCAATAAAAACCATGACACAGTGGTGTGGGTATCAGATCTTATACTCCTGATCAATACCACATGAGACACCTTAGTCAGCACCAGAAACATCAATAAAAAGCGTAGCAATCAGAAAATTACTCAGACACCTGCCTGTCTTAACAGAAAATCCTAAAACAAAAAACAAAAACTTTGAAAGACAATGAAGGAGTGTAGCAAGACCCCAGGGTAAAGGGCTAATGAACAGAGCAACGGGAAGGGGTTATTTTTGATGGCGCTATTAAAATAGAATTAAAATCACTAAGAACTTACAAATATATCTGACAGAATGCACGCAAATTTGACATTAAAATCTACAAAATGCAAGAGAAATTTTTAAAGACTAGCTAACTAAAGGGGCATGCGATATACATGGCTCCCAAGGGGCCATTTTGTCACAAGCCAGTTCTCCATACTAATCTATAGTCACCCAAAGGCCAGCCAAGATTTTGGAGGGGTTTTCTTTCCTTTTTTTTTAATATGGGAGTCGGGTAGGGTAGTGCACACACGACAGCGCTGGTATACATATACACAGCTCTCCGATGAAGATCAGAGGACAAGTGTGGGGCACCGCCACGTGCCTTCCGCCTTTTGTCTGACACCGGATCTCTCACTGGCTCGGAACTTCACCACAGACCAGGCAAGCTGGCCCTATTGCTTCCAGGGATCCAACCCAGGCTGACCTAGAACTAACAGCAATTCCCCTGCCTAAGCTTCACAAGTACTAAGATTATAGGTGTGTGCCACCACACTCAACTGTATTGTCTGGGGTTTCATTGGGGCAAGTGGGTGGAGAAGATTTAATGTATTTATATATATATTTTTTATTATGTGCATGTGTGTTTGTCTACATGCATATCACATGTGTGCCAGTCCCATGGAGACCGGAAAAGGATATTGGTACCTGAGGAACTGGAATGATAGGCAGTCACAAGCTGCTGGATATAGGTGCTGGGAACCAACCTCAGGTCCTCTGGAAGCACACACAGTGCGCCCTCTTAACCCCTGAGCCACCTCTCCAGCTCACTATATGCTTTTATTACACTTATTTATTGACTATGTGAGTGTGTGCCATGGAACATGGAGATCAGATGGTAACTCTTGGGAGCCAGTGCTTTCCTCCCACTGTGTGGGTCCCAGGGATCAAACACAGGCCATCAGGCTCCAGGGCAAGCTGTACACACCTTCACCTGCTAAACCACCTCGCCAGTCCCCAGACTGTTTCCTTCTAAATAGTTTCTGTTCATGACTGGGTGGATCCATAGACCTGGGGCACACATGTTTGACAGAAGTGCACTATCCCCTCCCCAGACTCAAGTTCCCCTAATTAAACATGAGTTCCAACCCTTGGGCCTGTGTGACTCACAGGCCAGCTCTGTCATGGCCACACAAAACTGAACACTGAGACAAGCACACTCTGGGATGCCTTGTCTATGTGCAGTAGTGCACATCTGTCATCCCAGTACTTGGGAGTTCAAAACCGACCCTAGCTACCTAGATACTTTTATGCCAGCTTGGGCTACAAGAGACCCTGTCACAAAGCAAACAGACAAATAAATAAATACAACCTCAGTAAACCCAATTTTATTTCATAAAAGTTTAAGAGAGCTACATTTAATGGTAAGAACGCTTGCCTAGTCAGGCACAAGACTCTGGATTCACTCCCCAGGCAGCAATGAAAAACAGCAAAAACCTATATTAAAAAATATTTTAACACAGAAAACAGGTGTCACATGCCTAGTGAGGCTGTTGCAAAAAGGCATGCCACAGAGGAACTCAAGGTGTCTCATGCCTTAATGAGGCCCGTTGAAAGAAGACCTACCACAGAGCAGCCGTGGAACTCTGGAACTCCACTTCAGTGCATACCTCTTAGCGGCCTGTGCTCCCTGAACCAACTTCATCCTCACTAAAGGACCATTGTGGGCCTCACTGACTAAGACCAGAGGTCTAATAAGCTGCTATTCTTTAACTGAACACAGACATGTCAATAATGCTGCCACTTAAGAGTGTGGCTTCCTGTAACTGGTGACTGCCTGGGTCTGGAAGTCCTTTCCAAATGAGACCAGCACTTTCCAGGCTGTAAAGAAAGGGGCGGTCCAGACGCCATAGCCCTTCATCTACAGGGACTGTGCAATTAGGGATCCTAGATTTCAGCCTCGGCCTTGCCTTTGGAAACAAGCTCCATTTCAACTTTCCGCGTTCAGAAGCTACCCTTGTGGCTCCCACAGGGACACCTCGATCTCCAGGGAGAGTGCTCCAGCAGCTAAGCAGCCCCAGTACGCTAACGGATGACCTTACTCAGACAGGCTTTGAGATGCAGCTTGATTTCCAGTACAGTAGGCTTTCTCGCCAGGCAGGATTTGATTTCAAAATTGCACTACATTCTAGAAATTCAGGTTTCCTTCTTGGAGGCTCCCACATTTCAGAGTGCTAGGAAACCTTCTCAACAGCACCTCTGCCCTCTGGGATTTGTGTAAAAGATCACGTGTGGGGTGGGGTGGGCACTAAGCTCACTTCCATGGGGCTTTGGCAACAGGAACTAAGCAAATGCTACGATGGGGATTGGTTTGGGTTGAGGAGCTATGGCAGACAAGCTCCCTGGATAGATCTGCTTATCCTCAAGCCCTGCCCCCTGCTTTGGAACACTTCCCTAGAAAACCAATTTTGAGAAAAGAAGAGAGCCTGCAAGCAACTTATTTTCTATAAGGAAGAGGGAGTCGTGGGAACTGGGAATGGGAACAGCTCCTGAGGCAGTACTAGTAGGACAAGGTTAGTAACAAGCAGCTAGGGCCATGTTAGAGCCTGTCTCCAAACAGAAGCAAAAACAAAGACAAAATAAGACCTGAATGTCCTAGAAGTTTGTAGATGCATCTCAATGACAGAAACGTTCTCTAGGTGAGTGAGCTTTTGAAACTTCAGCTTTCTTGACATTCACAGAGAGAAAATGAAGTCCAAACACTGCACTTCTATCTATATTTAAGAAATTAAATTTATATGTGTGTATGTTATATGTATGTATAGACACATAATACATAAATACATAAATGTTTGTTTGTGCGTTGAGATCTTGCTGGCATCTAGTCTGCATAGATCCCTTTGCTTCTGCCTCTTAAGTGGTGCAATTACAGGAATGACTCACCACACCTAGCTGTCTCCACGTTGTCTATTTAACATTCGTGGATATTAAAAACATTAGCATAGTCTTTAGCACATGTTGCATAGCTTTACATGTTTTTTCTATGGTGTGGGTGGGATGGTTTCTTTCCTTTGTTTGCCTGATAAACCAAAGTTGAAACATTGATAGGTACTAATTATAGATGTTGGATTATTAGGTTTATCATTTGCCTGGCATGGTGGCAGGAGGATCACAGGTTCAGGGACAGCCTTTGCTACATAGCAAGAAGGCTTAGACAAGCACCTGAGACGCAGCTCAGCAATGGGGACCCTGTGGACTGCGGCTCAGCAGTGGACAGCCGGCACACCACATGCAGCACCCTGGGGCATGACACCCAACACAATGAGGAAGTAAGAAGTTTAAAAAGTATTGTATAAAGAAACTACAAGCCAGGTGTAGTGGCTTGTGACTACAATCCTGGCTCTTAGAAGGCTGAGGCAGGAGGATATCCTTGGGTTCCTGAGCTACATAGTCAGGATACCCTGGACTGAACAGGATGAGACCCTGGAGAGAGACAGAGACAGAGAGACAGAGACATAGGAGGGAAGGAGGAAGGGAGAGAAAGGAAGGAGAGGAAAAGACATGACAAAACTTATACAAACATACCCAAGAAACCCAATCAAGCAGCACATGAGATCTCCATGCTTTCTCTCCCGCCTTCCCTTCGGGTTAGTCTCACTCTCCTGAGCATCCTTTATGGAAGATTCTATTCAAGATATAAATTATAACCCAAGCTCTCTGTCCAAAGGAAAATACCAAGTGCCCCAGTGTTATTATTGGCATATTAGAAATGTTAACTCAGCCAGGCGGTGGTGGCACATGCCTTTAATCCCAGCACTTGGGAGGCAGAGGCAGGCGGATTTCTGAGTTCAAGGCCAGCCTGGTCTACAGAGTGAGTTCCAGGACAGTCAGGGCTACACAGAGAAACCCTGTCTAAAAAAAAAATTAACTCATTTTATCTGAGTAACCTCGAGCTGGCATTTAAGACACCCAGAATCGCCCCCTGCCTTCTGATTTCTCCTCCATGCTGCGCCTGTCACAGTCATAGGAACCTTCTAGGACAAACACACTCATCTCCCCACTCCTCTCTTTCTGAATACAGTCCCCATCCTGACCTCCTTCCTCTACTTGGCAAGTCCTCTGCCTCACATCTCCCCAGTCCTGTGCATTCTCTCTCCCAGTTTCTGGATTCCTGGAGGTAGTTTCCCAACGTCCTCATCCCTTACAGGAATTAAACCTATCAGGGTCTGAATCACCCCCTCCGTTCTCCCTCCACCCCTCCCAGCTCTGGTTGTTCCGCATAACAGACAGAGCTCAACGTAAACACATTCGTTACTTGGAAAACAGAGCCAGACCTCAGCCATGGCCTCAGATGCACAGAAAACGCCGCCTCTGGCCCCATGCCGCTCATTTGTTGTTAAAAACGTGCACAAATTATACAGTATATAACTTGTAAAATAACTATCATTTATGAAACCTTAAATGGTAGCACATGTCCCTTTAAAGAAATGACTTCAAATCCAAGCCCCTACAGTGTCTTCATACTACCAAAGATTCCCATTTTAATTTTCTTTTATTTTATGCGTATGAGTGTTTTGCTTGCATGTATGTCTATGGGTCTATAGAGGGTGTCTGGTTTCCTGCAACGGGAATTACTGATGGTTGGGAGCCACCGTGTCGATGCTGAGAACTGAATCTGGGTCCTCTGAAAGACCAACACACACTCCTAACTGCCACGCCGTCCCTGCACTCCCACAATATGCCAGTTTAGGTGGCTGTGGTAATTATCTACTAGACAAGTTTCAAAAATGGAGAGACAAGTCAAGAAGTCCCAAGGCATGGTCGTGCCTGCCTCTGTTCCTGCGCTTGGGAGGCTGAGGCCGAGGACCACCACTGGAGCCTGGAAGTCCAAGGCCAGCCTGAAAACCATAGCAAGAAAGTTCTTGAACTCAGGTATACTCACGCTCCCTGGGGCAGGCTGGCTGCCCACTGGGCCTGGGGTATACGTAAATAAGCTTTCTAAAGGGAACGACTCGATGGGCTATCTCACTGCAAACCATAGTGTCCCATTAGAGAAAAGTAAGTTCAAAGATTGAGAATTAGTAACTTCAGATGGGATTGCATTTCCTTCCTTCTATTTCTGTGAGGCGTTGGGGAGGGTTGGGATGGTCTCACTGCTAGCTTAGAGCTCAAGAACTACTCAGGAATGACTTTGAAATCCTCCTGCCTCCTCCTCTCAGGTGCAGAGTACTATGCACCGCCATGCCTAGCTGGGGGTAAAATTTCATGGATGAATTAGAAAGACATACTTATGAGCATCTCTGAAGAGGCAAAGATGCTGTGCTCTGGGCACCTGGCTGGGCACACCCAAGGTGTGGCAATGTGCTGGAATGAGAGATGCCAGGGGCTCCAGGGCCGAAACGCTCTGTGAAATGAGAAGGTGGAAACATTACAGTGGTATGTCAACATATCCACATTTCAGATCACAGTCTATAACTAAATCAGACATGTATGTCATTATAACATGGCAGCTTTGCCACGTGACTAGATGTGGCTATGCCCCTGTGTGAGCGGGTTCCAGGGATTCAACCAGCTTCAGAGTGAAAATGCAAAGGAAAGGAAAATGTGCCTACACTAGCTATCTGCAGACTTTTCTGACATCACCCCCTAAACTGGACAGCATATAATCACACAGCACATTTGTTGTGTTGGGTGTGATAGGTCATGGAGAGATTATTTAAAATCCATTTGAAAATGAAGACAGGCTTTCTGCAAAGACAACACTGTTTTTTATGAGGCCCCTGAGCAGGCTTGGACTTTGTACTCACAGAGGGCCTAGACCAGTCCCCTGGGGATGCAGACAGTCACTACATCAAATCAACCCCCAGATGAGGTGATTTTTAATCCTATCATTGGATACGCAGAGCCTTGCCTTCCAGGAGAGTTACCTTGCAGAAATGCCAAAACAGAAATCCTCATGCACTCTGGAGAGAGGCGACTGTCCTCATGCAAACGAGAAAGTGGAGCTCCAAAGTTAATGCCAAAGCGTCCCCCACTGCACAGCAAGACTGCCCCAGGTCTGTTCGCCTTGAGTCTGTTCTGAGCCACGGGCTTTGCAGGAGGTGGCTCCTTCCTGTCTTTGCCACTATCTAGATCGTTCTACCTCCTCTTGGCAACATACTGGTGTATGAAGTGCACACATGCTTCAATGTTAAGCCCACAGGAAGAAGACCAAGGCCCAGGTGGCTTCTGTGCTCTCCAAAGCAAGCCTGAGGGGTAGGTTACTGCTAAGGGGGACACCTGCGGGCTCACCCAGCCACCCTCTGCCTCCTCACAGGGCCCTGCCTTTCACATCTCCTATACCAAACCAAGAGAGAGAGGGGGGGATGGAGAGCTGAGTGTGGTGCGAGTGCCTATGATCCCAGCATTCGGGACACTGAGGCAAACAGACTGCTGCAAGCCCAAAGCCATCCTGAGTTACACGGTAAGTTTTGGGTCATCCTGAGCTACAGGGTAAGTTTCAGGTCATCCTGAGCTACACGGTAAGTTTCGGGTCATCCTGAACTACACGGTAAGTTTCAGGTCAGCCTGAGCTACACAGCCAGATTTTGTCTCAAAAAGTAAGATGTGGGGGCAGAGGTGAGGAGGGAGATGGAAAGGAAGACAGAGAGATTCCTCCATCCACTGAGTCCCAAACCGCTCTGGGGATACCCGAACCACACAGATGGTCCCCAATACTACTCATGCTGTCTTACCTAAACACACATGCATGTGATAAAGCTCAGTGTATCATATGAGGGACTTACAGAGACTTAGTGGCAATAACTAACAATAAAGAAACACATATCAACACAATGAAAGGATTATGTGACTATGCCGTCTACATCTGGTAACGTGGAGCCACAGAGACAAGGAGCCAGCCTCTTGGAACAGGGTTGACACAGGAAACACAACTGGCCTCTCTGGCTTCTCCACGTCCTCAGAGTGCCCCCTTAAAACACGAACACTGAGGAGTGTTGGGAATAGCCTTTGAGTTTTAGGTAAACTCACTCCAAGCTTATAGCAGAAAGTGACAGTGAGCGGGGTCAGCTAGCAGGGAAGGCACGTGAGCTTGGAGAAAGCTTCCTCCCAGCCCCTAGATGCCAGGCTTTTGCCTCGAGCAGCCATTGCTGTTCTCCAGGAAAACAGAGGAAACCATGTCTATGAGAATTCCTGTTTCCCTCCTTCAGTGAAGTTGTCCAAAACCCTAAATGCTATGAAATGCTTTGTTTGAGGTGACTTCCTTCGACTTTCTACATATTAGAGCAAGAATATGTACATTTAAGAAAGTGATAAAGCCAGACCTGGTGGTACTCACCTTAAATCACAACACTCCTGAGACAGAACTCTGTGAGTTCAAGTCCAGCCTGGTCTACAGAGCAAACTCCAAGAAACACAACAAAATGAGTCACTGTTATCAGTCCAAAAGCCCTATTTTCCTTGATATTTTAACAACTTTAAGACACATTGTCATAGTAGTTGATGAGGAGTTGGACAAGAGATGTTTCGATGACCCTGTTTCCTATCACACAGAGCAAAATTCTGACCTTGAAGGTAAACAATGCCTACATCTTCCACGGTTGCAACTTGCCACTCGCTTCCAGAGAAGCTAGAAGACGCTCCGCTCGCCCGGCTCTTCAAACCTGAGGCCTTGGCTTTGACTCACCTGAATGTGCATGGCGCCCTCTACTGCTTCAGCCAGGTTACCGCAGCCACTGATGAGCGACAGCTGCTGCTCTGCGCTCAAGGAGCCTTTGAGCGAACCAGACTGCTCCAGGGATTTCATCTCCTTCCTGCAAAGGAGAGAACAGTCACCATGGCAACTGAAAACAAATTTAAAGAGAGCTGGACAGATCCAATGCAAAGTCACTAGGAGATGCAGCCTCACACCTTTTGGAAGAGGGAGGCGGCAGAGGGAGGAAAGAGGGAGAGGGAGAGGGAGAAGGAGAGGGAGATATGCTGGTGAAATTGGGGAGAAACTCAAGCCCTTGTTCTCTGCTAGGAATGCAGACAGTACAAGGGAGTCAGCATGAAGATTCCTCAAAACCTTAAAAACAGAAGCACACAATATGATCCAGCAGTATCTAAGTAACAACCAAAATAACTGAGGACAGCCTTTTTGGTGTGCGTGGGAGTACATATGTGTGCGCATGTGGGTGCATGGAGAGGCATTCATGTACAGCACACTGTGTGTGGAGTCCAACAGTCGGCCTTGGAGTCCACTCCTCAGGAACCCTTTACTGTTTCTGAGACAGGGTCATTTAACTGCGGCCTGAGGCTCATGGATGCCGCAAGCCTGCCCTGTGTCGACCCATAGGGATTCCAAGTGTGCACCACCAGGCCAGGATTGTCATGTGAGAACTGAACTCTGATCCTTAACGCTTTACATAACAAAAATTTTACGTAAACCTAACTATCACTAGGAGGTGGTGGCACACACCTTAATCCCTGCACTTGGGAGGCAAAGGCAGGAGGAGCTCTGTGAGTTCAAGGCTAGCCTGGTCTATAGGAGTTCCAGGACAGTCAGAGCTACTGCACAGAGAAACTCTTTCTCAATAAAAACAAACAACAACAACAAACCTTAACTACCTTCTCAGGCCCCAAAATACAACCTTAAGGATGATCTACATAACCATGCTCATAGCAGCACTGTAGAAGCAAGAGTCTGTTGGTTGACTCACAGAAAAATAAGATGGAGCGTATACATACAATAAAGTATTATTCATCCTTAAGGAGGTGGACAGATAAGTAAAGTGATCTAGCCAAAAGGAATACCATTCAACCTTTAAAGGGGAAGGGACCCTGGCACACACCATGTAGTTGACCTTAAAGACACCATGCCAGGTGAAACAAGCCATTTGCAAGAAGGCAAATCGTGTGACAGATCCCACTTGGACATGGTGCCAAGGGCAGTCAACTGGGAAGAGCAAGCGGCGTGCTGGCTCCAGGCTGAGTGTGTGGGGTTCCTAGAGTGCAGGGTTTCTGCTCTGGAGGATACAGAGGATGGTGCTGGAGACTGCACAGCATAGCCCGTGCCTCGTGTCTTAACTGCGCTTGAAATGGTGAGGCAACTGATTTTGTGACATATATTTTGTCAAGTCTTGAATTTTTTAATTAAGTTAAAGAAAACAAAGGGTGACAGTAACTCAGTGGCGGGGTATGGACTTAACCACTTGCTCATTCTCAAACCTGGTTCGGTCCCTGGCACGGAAGAGTCAGCTGAAAGTGTTGACTTAGCCGGGTATAGTGAACCTATAATCGCACCACTTAGAAAGCTGAGGCAGGAGGATCATGGGTGTATGAAACCAGACTGGGCCACATAGTAACACACTGCTAAAGGAGGAAAGAGGATTGGGGGAGAGCGCCAGCTGCACGCCTCGTACCTGACAGTCACACTGGGCTTGTGCTGCTTGAAGGGGTAGCCACGCCCTCATCTATCCAATTACGTAGCCAACACAGCTAACAACACATGAAACACTAAGCAGGCAAAACACAGACATTAACCCTGCAAGGCTGCCAGGCAACATCTGTGCCCCCCAAAAAGACACTGCAGGTTTTTTAACAGCAAGTCAAACACCTTTTAATTCATTTCACATCAAAGTTTTTACCTTTTGATAAGCCAATACATCAAACTGGTACATGTTTATAGAGAACCGTATGACACTCTAATACGGATAGACGTTGTCTAATGGTCAAAGCACGGCACATGTCCATGTCATACTTTGTAAACATTCACAGTCTCGTCTAGGTGTTTGGAAAATATAGTTTGCCTAGCACATGAGATATGTGTGCTGCGCTGCACCTTGGTCGCCATTGCTCAAGCCACCCCTGTCCTTCCTCATCCTCCTCAGCAGCTTCTGGTAACCACTACCAACATGTAAGGAAGGTCATGTGTGGCACTTCTTTCTGCCACGGTTTCTATCTTTGAGTCACAAAGTTCTTCAGCCCACAGCCAGCAGGAGCGCACTTCTGGGGATCCAGCCAGGCCTGTGAAGGCGTGGAGGATATACTGTGAGAGCCAGGGGTGTCTCCAGAAGAGGGGGGCAGACAGAGCTCACACAGGGTTCACATTATCACTGGGTTGTGGGGGGGGGAGCCTCTGGAAGTGGGCTCACGTCAGATGCTGTCAGAGAGCAGCACATCACTCATACTCCACACGTCACACTCACACACTCACGTCTTGTGACGGCAAGACCTGCGCTAAAGCTGTGTGGACAAAGGAGCCGCAGGCACTCTTTCCCACCAACAGGGGGCACTTGGCATCTGCGAGGCCCTCATTATCCTCAGGACACCCTGTGACCTTGCTTTGTCTGTAATTAGCCACAGTGAGCCTTGTGGACTGGTGCTCTTGAGCAGAGCATCGCGGCCACAGTTCTGAACGCTAGGCCGTTAGGTTACACAGCATCAGCGGCCATGGCCAGGTTTAGTTTGGCGTCCGTTTTAATTTTGGTTTAGGTATAAAGGGAGTACCTTTCTGTTGCTAGGGAGGAAAAAAAAAAACCAAGATGTGCCAAAATATAAATACACTTTCATGCTATGTTTAACAAAAAAGGAATTTCCATGTAATGACGAATCTACATTGTTAACTTGAAAAGATTTAGAACCCCCCAGCTGGCACAGCTCTGGGCAGGTCTGTGAAGGCGTTTCCAGAAAAGGAGGGAAGACCCGAATTTGAGCAGCACCATCCCAAGGGGCTGGAGACCCAGACTGAAGAAGGAGAAAGCAGGATGGCCAACCGGATTAATCTCTCTCTTCCTGACTGGGACCCAGTGTGGCCAAGGACTTCAGACTCCTCTTACCTCCCTTTTGATCATGTGTGCTGTAACTTTTCTTAAACTGTAATGCAAATAAACCCTTCCTGCTAACATTGTTCTTTCAAATATTTTATTATAACAACAAGGAGCTAATACTTGGTGGAAAACAAGCCCAAGACCAACATGGGCCAGACACTTCAGTCTCTCCTGGAACAGGCTGAAAAGGGCACCAGTAGATCATCACCACAATTGGACATTTTTAATGAAGGGTCTCTCTATGTAGCTTAGACTGGCCTTAAACTCGTGATTCATCAAATTTTGGCCTTAATTTTCCTCTCTATTTTAAAGGTCTCAAAATCTTATGACAGATTTGGGGGGGGGGGTTGTCAAGCTGGTTCTACTAAAAAAATACTGGTTTGTAAATCTAATAGTTTAAAACATGCACACACACACACACACACACACACACACACATACATATGCACAGTGGTTAATAAAAATCTCTTTTCCCTCTGAGGGGTTTATGATATACTGTTAACCATTAACTAGTCTTTCGTTTTACATTTATTTTATTTATTACTACTGGCAGGTGCATGATACAGCATGTATGTGGAGGTCAGAGGTCAGCATTCTGGAAATGGCTCCCTCCTTCCTCCTCGGTCCCGGTTCCAGGGATTGAACTCAGATTGACGGACTTGTATGGCAAGTTTTTTCACCTGCTAAGCATTTTACTACCCCCTGAGCCCATCTTTATTAAGCTTAATTAGCCACTGAGACAAAAAATTCTAAGACATTCCTCCATCACTGGTGAAGACAGGGGTGGCAGGTTATTAGGTGTCATTCTCTCAGCCCTGTACGTTTTCTTGGCAGAACTGTCCTGGTTTTAGACCCCCCTCCCTCCACACTGCCCAGCATAATGATAATTCACTAGTTGACACAGTGAATTCAAGCTGCCTTCTGTCCCCGCTCTTCACAAAGCACTAAAATGCATAATATATACAACAAACCCTAAAGAGACACAGTCAGAACACAACCCTGGAGGCATCGGAACGCCCACGTTTAGACATACCATGCATCGTGAAGACCAAGGCAGCGTGGCAGAGCAACACAGGGGTCAGAGATCCCCGCGGTGAGTGCACAGCTACAGCAGAGACTTGGCAAAAGCAACAGGACAAACGTGAGAAACAGGACAACTTTGTCGGTCTGTGCTGCCGGGGAAAGCATCCCCAAGAGGAAACTCTCCATTCTGGGATAAATGAATCAAAGTCAGAGAAGTACAGAGTCATCTTCAGATGGTTGGGGTGTTCAAGGCGAGCCTTGGATACTCTATTAAGATCTGAAACTCTAAAACTACATGGATTTGAGAGAGACAGAGAGAGAAAAAGAGAGAGGGGGAGAACTTCAAGAATTCAGCACAATGATTTTTATGAGCCCAAAGCAGAAAAAAAAAGTAAAAAGTAAAAAGTAAAAAATAGGGGCTGGTCAAATAGCTCAGCAGTTAAGAGCATTGACTGCTCTTCCAGAGGTCCTGAGTTCAAATCCCAGCAACCACATGGTGGCTCACAAACAACTGTAATGAGATCGGATGCCCTCTTCTGGTGTGCCTGAACTTACTTACATATAATAAATAAATCTTTAAAGAAAATTAAAAAGAATAAATAAGTAAAACAGGCAAAAAGGACTCCGTCAAACTAAAAACCCCTTTGTAGGAAAGAGTCAACAGAAGAAAGAGACAACTTTCAGAAAGGAAGGGTGGACTCAGAAGGCTCGATTAGAATACATAAGGAACTCAAACATCTAACAATACTAGAAATCCAATCCCAAAATGGGCAAGTGGGGCAGGGCACACAGCGCTTGCAAGGCCTCGGGCTCATCTCAACACCACTGAGAACAATGGCCCGTGACCTGAAGAGAGAGAAGGAATACAGGGTGATGCGGGAGGAAAGTTCATCACTGTCTTAGGGCTTTGTGCTGCGCTCACTTTGTGATATTCCCAGAAAGAGACCTGTAAAGTATCACTTTAAAGTCCAGTGTTCCCAGATACTGCACTGAATTTGGCACATATGTGATATATATTTATCACACTGCCATGAACTGCATTGTGTACTCAGGGTCAGACTCTCAAAGTCTGAAAAAACACATCTGAATACTTAGGCATGTTGAACTGAACTGCCGTCCTGCCTCCTGCAGATTGTTACTCCGCTGGCTGCGGTGATGGCAAAGACCCCCGAATGTCTGTATGTGTTTGTGTGTGGTGGTGGTGGTTTAGATAGGAATGGCCCCCACAGACTCATGTGTTTGAATACTTGGTCATAGGAAGTGGAACAATTAGGAAGTGTATCACTATGGGAGCAGGCTTAAACTCTCCTATGCTTAATGTGGCACACAGTCTCCTTTTTCTGTCTTAATCAAGATGTAGGACTTTCCGCTCCTTCTCAGTACCTGCATGCCACCATGATGATAATGGACTAAGCCTTTCAAACTGTAAGCCAGCAACAATTACATGCTTTCCTTTATAAAAACTGCTGTGGATGCCTTTAATCCTACCATTTGGGAGGCAGAGGCCAGCAAAACTTGAACAGGATGTAGTAGACATACCTGTGACTCCAGCACATAGGAAGGGAAGCCAGGAGGGTCAGAAGTTCAAGATCATTCTCGATATACACCCAGCAGCCAGCGAGGAGGAGACAGCCAGCACAGCCTGCATCCAGAGCTGATTGGGGCCACAGAGGTACATGCCCAAATACAGCTACAAGAGAGTGGGCCATCTTTGTTTCTATGACTGTGCAACAGATTGGTAGGCAGGTTTCACCAGAGTAGAGTATCACTGGGGACATATCGCACCAGGACTCTACCTGCACCCAGGAACTCTGCAGCAACACAGCAATTTGTGCCAGGAGAAAGCAGTTCATCCAAGGTTGCTGAGATAGGCCTACAGGCACACAGGAGGGGCAAGCTCCAGCCAGTGACAGCAGGCTCTTGTAACAGCAGAGATAACCAGATGGCAAAAGGCAAACATGGGAACATTGCTAACGGAAATCAAGGCAATATGGCACCATCCAAACCCAATTCTCCCACAACAGCAAGTCCTGGATACCCCAACACACCAGGAAAGCAAGATTTGGATTTAAAATCACACAGGTCATGATGCTGATGGAGGGCATCATGGAGGGCTTCAAGAAGGACATAAATAACTCCCTTAAAGAAATACAGGAGAACATAAGTAAACAGGGAGAAGCCCTTGAAGAACTAAGGGAAAACACAACAAATCAGGTGAAGGAATTAAACAAAGCCTCCAGAATCTAAAGAAGGAGGTAGAAACAATAACGAAATCACAAAGGAAGACAACTCGGGACATAGAAAACCTAGGAAAGAAGTCAGGAGTCATAGATCCAAGCATCAACAACAGAATACAAGAGATAGAAGAGAGAATCTCATATGCAGAAGATAGAAAGCATTGAAACAATAGTCAAAGAAAATTAAAAATGCAAAAAGCTCCTGACCCAAAATATCCAGGAAATCCAGGACAAAACAATAAGACCAAACCTAAGGATTATAGGCATAAAAGAGAGTGAAGATTTCCAACTTAAAGGGCCAGTAAATGTCTTCAACAAAATTATAGAAGTTTCTAACCTAAAGAAAGAGATGCCCATGAACATACAAGAAGCCTACAGAACTCCAAATAGATTTGGCCAGAAAAGAAATTCATCCCATCACATAATAATTAAAACACCAAATGTACTAAACAAAGAAAGAATATTAAAAGCAGTAAGGGAAAAGGGTCAAGTAGCATATAAAGGCAGACCTATCAGAATTACACCGGATTTCTCACCAGAGACTATGAAAGCCAGAAGAGCCTGGGCAGACGTCATGCAGACCCTAAGGGAACACAAATGCCAACCCAAGCTGCTATATCCAGCAAATCTCTCAATTACCATAAATGGAGAAACCAAGGTTTTTCATGGCAAAAACAAATTTACACAGTATCTTTCCACAAATCCAGCCCTTCAAAGGATAATGAATGGAAAACACGAATAAAGGGAGGGAAACTACACATAAGAAAAAGCAAGAAAGTAATCTTCTTTCAACAAACCCAAAAGAAGATAACCACACAAACATAAAAATTACATCAAAAACAGCAGGAAGCAACAATCACTATTCCTTAGTATCTCTTAACATCAATGGACTTAATTCCCCCAATAAAAAGACATAAACAGACTGGATTTGTAAACAAGACCCAACATTTTGCTGAATACAGGAAACGCATCTCAGTGTCAAAGACAAACACTACCTAAGAGTAAAAGGCTGGAAAACAGTTCTCCAAGCAAATGATCCCAGGAAACAAGCTGGAGTAGCCATTCTAATATCAGATAAAATAGACTTTCAACCAAAAATCATCAAAAAAGATACAGAAGGCCACTTTATGTTCATCAAAGGAAAAATCTACCAGGAAGAACTCTCAATTTTGAAAATCTATGCCCCAAATACAAGGGCACCTGCATTCGTGAAGAAAACCTTACTAAAGCTTAAAGCACACATCACACCCCACACAACATCACACCCCACACAATAATTGTGGGGGACTTAAACATCCCAATCTCTTCAATGGACAGATCAAGGAAACACAAAGTAAACAGAGTCACAGTGAAACTAACAGAAGTTTTGGACCAAATGGACTTAATAGATATCTATAGAACATTTCATCCTAAATCAAAAGAATATACCTTCTTCTCAGCACCTCATGGTACCTTCTCCAAAACTGACCATATAATTGGTCACAAAACAGACCTCAATAGATATAAGAAGATCGAACTAATTCCATGCCTCCTATCAGATCACTATGGAGTAAGGGTGGTCTTCAATAACAACAAAAACAACAAAAAGTCCACATACACATGGAGGCTGAACAATTCTCTACTCAATGATACCACACTCAAGGAAGAAATGAGGAAAAAAATCAAAGACTTTTTAGAATCTAATGAAAATGAAGGCACAACATACCCAAATTTATGGGACACAATGAAAGCAGTGCTAAGAGGAAAACTTATAGCTCTGAGTACCTACAAAAAAAGCTGGAGAGAGCATACAATAGCAGTTTAACAACACACCTGAAAGCTTTAGAACAAAAAGAAGCTAATACACCCAAGAGGAGTAGAAGGCAGAAAATCATGAAACTCAGAGCTGAAAGCAACCAAGTTGAAACAAAAAGAACTATACAAAGAATCAACAAAAGCAGGAGCTGGTTCTTTGAGAAAAATCAACAGATAAACCTTTAGCCAGACTAACCAGAGGGTCCAGAGACAGTATCCAAATTAACAAAATCAGAAATGAAAAGGGTGAAATAACAACAGAAACTGAGGAAATCCACTACATTATCATATCCTAATACAAAAGCCTATACCCAGCACAAGTGGAAAATCTGAATGAAATGGATAATTTCCTAGACAGATACCAACTACCAAAATTTATCAGGATCACATAGACCATCTAAATGGTCCCATAACCCCTAAAGAAATAGAAGTGGTCATTGACAGTCTTCCAACCAAAAAAAGCACAGGACCAGATGACTTTAGTGCAGAATTCTATCAGATATTCAAAGGAGACCTAATGCCAATACTCTTCAAACTATTCCACAAAATAGAAACAGAAGGAACATTACCCAACTCGTTCAATGAAGCCACAATTTCACTGATACCAAAACCACACAAAGATCCAACCAAAAAAGAGAACCTTAGACCAATTTCCCTTATGAATATCAATGCAAAAATACTCAATAAAATTCTTGCCAACTGAATCCAAGAACACATCAAAACTATCATTCACCATGATCAAGTAGGCTTCATCCCAGGGATGTAGGGATGGTTCAATATATGGAAATCCATCAATGTAATCCACTACATAAACAAACTCAAAGAAAAAAACCACATGGTCATTTCACTAGATGCTGAAAAATCATTTGATAAAATTCAGCATCCTTTCATGTTAAATGTCTTGGAAAGATCAGGAATTCAAGGCCCATACCTAAACATAATAAAAGCAATATACAGCAAACCAGTAGCCAACATCAAACTAAATGGAGAGAAACTTGAAGCAATCCCACTAAAATCAGGGACTAGACAAGGCTGCCCTCTCTCTCCATATTTATTCAATATAGTACTTGAAGTTCTAGCCAGAGCAATTAGACAACAAAAAGAGGTCAAAGGGATACAAACTGGAAAGGAAGAAGTCAAACTATCACTATTTGCAGATGATATGATAGTATACTTAAGCGACCCAAAAAACTCCACTAAAGAACTCCTACAGCTGATAAACAATTTCAGCAAAGTGGCCCAATATAAAATTAACTCAAGCAAATCACTAGCCTTCCTATACTCAAAGGATAAACAGGCTGAGAAAGAAATTATGGAAATGACACCATTCACAATAGCCACAAACAATATAAAGTATCTTGGTGTGACTCTAACCAAACAAGTGAAAGATCTGTATGTCAGGAACTTCAAGTCTTTGAAGAAAAAAATTAAAAAAAAAAAAAAACTTCAGAAGATGGAAAAATCTTCCATGCTCTTGGGTTGGCAGGATTAATAGAGTAAAAATGGCCATCTTGCCAAAAGCAATCTACAGATTCGATGCAATCCCCATCAAAATCCCAACTCAATTCTTTACAGACTTAGAAAGAGCAATTCTCAAATTCATCTGGAATAACAAAAAACCCAGAATAGCTAGAACTATCCTCAACAGTAAAAGAACTTCTGGGGGAATCAGTATCCCCAACCTCAAGCAACACTACAGAGCAATTGTGTTAAAAACTGCATGGTATTAGTACAGTGACAGGCAAGTAGATCAATGGAATAGAATTGAAGACCCGGAAATGAACCCACAGAATTATGGTCACTTGATCTTTGACAAAGGAGCTATAACCATCCAGTGGGGGAAAAAAGACAACGCCTTTTCAACAAATGGTGCTGGTTCAATTGGAGGTCAGCATACAAAAGAATGCAAATTGATCCATTCTTATTTCCTTGTACTAAGCTCAAGTCCAAGTGGATCAAGAACCTCCAAATAAAACCAGACACACTGAAAACTAATAGAAAAGAAACTGGGGAAGACCCTTGAGGACATGGGCACAGGGGAAAATTTCCTCAACAGAACACCAATAGCTTATGCTCTAAGATCAAGAATTAACAAATGGGACCTCATAAAACTACAAAGTTTCTGTAAGGCAAAGGACACCGTCAAAAGGACAAAACTGCGACCAACATATTGGGAAAAGATCTTTACCAACACTACATCCGACAGAGGGCTTATATCCAAGATATACAAAGAACTCAAGAAGGTAGACTCCAGAGAGCCAAATATCCCCCTTAACAAATGGAGTACAGAGCTAAACAAAGAATTTTCACCTGAGGAATATCGAATGGCTGAGAAGCACCTAAAGAAATGTTCAACATCCTTAGTCATCAGGGAAATGCAAATCAAAACAACCCTCAGATTTCACCTCACACCAGTCAGAATGGCTAAAATCAAAAACTCGGGAGAAAACAGGTGCTAGCGACGATGTCGAGAAAGAGGAACACTCCTCCACTGCTGGTGGGGTTGCAAACTGGTATTACCACTCTGGAAATCAGTCTGGCAGTTCCTCAGAAAACTGGGAATGATACTTCCGGAGGACGCCACTATACCATTCCTGGGCATAGATATACCCAGAGGATTCCCCAGCATGTAATAAGGATACATGCTCCACTATGTTCATAGCAGCCCTATTTATAATAGCCAGAAGCTGGAAAGAACCCAGGTGTCCCTCAATGGAGGAATGGATACAGAAAATGTGGTATATATACACAATGGAATACTACTATTCAGCCATTAGAAACAATGAATTCATGAAATTCTTAGACAAATGGATGGAACTGGAGAACATCATCCTAAGTGAGGTAACCCAGTCTCAAAAGAACACTCATGGTATGCACTCACTGATAAGTGGATATTAGCCTAGAAGCTTGGAATACCCAAGACACAATCCACATATCAAATGATGCCCAAGAAGACGGAAGGAGAGGCCCCTGGTTCTGGAAAGGCTCAGTGCAGCAGTGTAGAGGAATACCAGGACAGGGAAGTGGGAAGGGGTGGATTGGGGAACAGGGGGAGGGAAGAGGGCTTATGGGACTTTCAGGGAGGGGGGATCCAGGAAAGGGAAAATCACTTGAAATGTAAATACAGAACATATCAAATAAAAAAATCATTCTCAGCTACACAGTGAGTTTAAGGTCAGCCTGGGATGTATGAGACCCTGATTATTATTATTATTATTATTATTAATTAAAATTAATAACTTTTTTATTATTTAAGTATCTGACATTACAGATAAATAGGTGAGAGACTTAACATGGTTACCATCACTTTTCCATAATGATTTTATTTTCAAAATTCAAGAAATAGATCAGGTTAGTGGCACATGCCTTTAATCCTAGCACCTAGGAGGCAGAGACAGGCAGATAGATCTCTTGTGAGTTCAAGGCCAACCTGCTCTATATAGTGAGGCCCAGGCCAGCCATGGCTGCATAGTAGACCTTGTCTCATAACTGAAGAAGTAGGAAGAATAACAAGTATCCCACCGCCTACCACCCGCACCAGCCACCACTGATCCAGGAGAGCCAGGGCTGCAGTGAAACCATGGCATGAAAAAAAAAGGAGTTAAAAAAAGAATGAATGAAAGGGGGAGAGAGAGAGAGAGAGAGAGAGAGAGAGAGAGAGAGAGAGAGAGAGCGCTCTTCTGCACTCCTCTGGGAGATGTCTCCTCTATGGAGCAGAAAAACAGCAAGAAGCCACCACAGCCCTGCAGATCAGACTCAGGATGATGACTCTACAGAAATGTTTCCTCTGCAAGGCCCTTCCTCCCTGAGCGGGCACTGAACAGAGACAAATCCCAGCATCAGGGAGACAGGTGGCCACCTCACCGCACTGCAGGGAGAGTGCAGTGAGAAGTTTGGAGGGGTTTTCAGAATGTCATGCAGTCCCCAAGTCCTCTCTGAGCTCATGACTCTGTGTCACGCCCCAAGCTTTGCCATTTGCCAACATTTTCCTTCATTTGAATTAGTTCTTGGTTTTTGTTGAATATCTTGAAATACGTCTTGCCATATGCTTTGTAGAGAATGTATATAATTGTCTAGAGAAAATGTGACCATTACTGAGATTCTATACATATTTTTATGAATGCATACTAACTATACATATGAGGTTCAGTATAATACTTCCAAATACACACTGTGTTCAAAGGCTAAGTCCAACCTCTTCCACCCAGTTCCCACTTCAGCACCTGTAGTAATCACTAACCTACACTCAGATTGTCATAGTTTCCATGTATGAGAAGACGTATTTGTCTTTCTATGACAGGTTTCTTTCACTTAATACAATGTCATTACCTCCTTCCTCTTTATAACAGAAAAATATTCTAGTGAGTGTGCACATAAATTTTCCTTAGGCAATCATCATCTTGTGTGTACCTCCATGGATTCCATAACTTAGTTACTGAGCGTGGTGCCACAGGAAACACCACAAGCAGGTCTCTCTTCAGTGCGCAGACCTCACTTCCTTTGGATAGTCTGAGGATGCGGGTACCTGGATCATATACGGTAGACCTCCAAAGTGGTTTCCAAAAACTGTATTTACATTCCCTCTGACAGCATACGAGCCCCTTTTCCCCTTATGCTCCAGCCTCCAGTACTGCCTGCTTGTTTGTTTGTAACAGTACTCTTAACTGGGATTAAACCCACACACCTCCCACAGGGCCACCCTAAAGAAGTGTTCATAAAGACTGCAATATACTGATTTGACCACTAGATGTCAGGCTAACACTATGATGTAGAATAAAAATATTTGTCCGCCAAGCCTGTGGTGTGGGCCCAGCACTTGGAAAGCAGAGGTAGGATCAACCTCAGGTACACAGCAAGTTGGAGTCCTGCCTGGGACACGGGAGACTGTCTCAAAACCTGAAAACTTAGAAGGGAAAAGGGTAAACAATTATCACTATAAGGTGAAATAAGGATGGTTTTTAAAACTTAAAAATCTTTTTAATTTACATTATTTACTTTACTTATTTATTCATTCATCTGGTGTGTGTGTGTGTGTGTGCGTGTGTGTACATTTGTATGTACATATGTGGGCATATACATACATGCCATAGTGCATGTATGCCCCATCAGGGCATGTGGAGGTTAGAAGACAGCTTGCCAAACTCTGTTCTCTCCTTCCACTATGAGAATCATGAGAGTCAAACTCAGATGGTCAGGTCTGGCAGCACCTTCACCCACTGCACCATCTCACCAGCCCCTTATTTCTATTTTAGACGTTGTATCAAAAATCATCAACTAGGGCCAGGTGATGGTTGCACACACCTTTAGTTCCAGCACTAGGGAGGCAGAGGCAGGCAGATCTCTCCAAATTCAAGGGCAGCCTGGTCTACAGAGCAAGTTCTAGAACAGCCATGGCTACACAGACAGACCCTGTCTTGACAAACAAAGAAACAAACCATCAACTACGGACTCTTGTCTTTAATCCCGGTACTTAGAAGGCAGATCTCTGTGAGTTAAGTTTAGAACAGCCTGCTCAGCAGGGCGGTGGTGGCACACGCCTGTAATCCCAGCACTCTGGGAGGCAGAGTTCTCAGATTTCTGAGTTCGAGGCCAGCCTGGTCTACAGAGTGAGTTCCAGGACAGCCAGGGCTATACAGAGAAACCCTGTCTTGAAAAAACCAAATTCAAACAAACAAACAAACAAACATACATAAATAAATAAATAAATAAATAAATAAATAAATAAATAAATAAATAAACAAACCAGCCTGCTCTACACGGTGATGCTTTTCTCAAACAGGAAGCACCTGCCTAAAGAGGTGAGGACAATGGGAGGCTGGAGTCCTGGCCCACTGACCGACAGGAAGAAATAAGGCTGCTGTGGGCATGACAATCCCTTGAAAATTAAACCCAAGAGACACACCAGAGTTCTTTGCCAGCACACTGCTTTCTAAAACCTCAAGCGCCTTCCATCAAAGACTATCTGCAGTTTGCCAAGGACCTTCCACCAAGCAGTCACACCTGCTATCCACCCACCCAGCCAGCTCTCAGAATCCGGAACCCTCTCTGCGAGGCGTCTAAGCTTTGGCATGTGCTACCAAAAGACAGGAAAGAGTCTCAGCTGCCCACAGGAAATCCATAGGTCTGACTAACAGGCAGGAATGGGCCTTCTCACCTCCACTCTTCTCTCCTGGGCTCTGAAAAGGGTCCTCCTGAGAGGCTGGTGTCACCTCTGGGACTCAAGAGGCCAAAATATAGGAGAGCTTTGCTTAAGTCCTAGGATAATCGATTTCATCAAGATGTACAGTGTAGTGTCTGGTGTCGGCGCGCTCATGAAAGTGGCACTTGCTAGTCAGTCAGACACACGGGAGACTGCGGCAGTTTGGAGGTGTTCCACAAGGTTCACAGGCTGGAATCTTTCATAGTAATGAAAGGTGGTGGGACCTTTAGTAGGCCTGGCCTCCGGGGAGGTCAGGCCCCACGGACATGAAGTAGTGAGTACAGGTTTCACAGGAGTGGGTGAGAGCAAGCTATAGGAAGAGCAGGCCCCCTCCCCTGGCTCCTGTCTTTCCAACTGGCCCTCCTCCACCCCCTCCTCTTCCCAAGTCTTCCTTCTTGATGCCGTTTGCAATGTAGCAAAAAGGCCCTTGCCAAAGCCTGAATGAATAGAGCTACCCAGCACTGGATCTTCAGCATCAAGTGTGAGATGGTGAGCCTCTTCTCTTCATAACATAGACAGTCTCTGATGCTTCATTACGGCAATGTGAATCAACATGGTGAGACAAGGGTCACATCATTCCTTTTGAAATTTATTTTTAAAACCTGATTCTCTAATTTTTAAAAGTTTATTTATGAGTACTCTATCTGCAAGTACACCCACATGCCAGAAGAGGGCATCAGACCCCATTATAGATGGTTGCGAGTCACCACGTGATTGCTGAGAATTGAACTCAGGAGCTCTGGAAGAGCAATCAGTGCTCCTAACCGCTGAGCGGTCTCTCCAGCCCTGATTTTCTAATTCTCGCCTGTGCAGCCATGCAGGTGTATAAAGGCCAGAGAAGGTGGCAGTATCCTTCTCCCACTCTGCCTTATTTCTTCAGGGAAGGGCCCAGAGCTCAGGTTTCTGTCTACACTAGCAAGCCCCTGCAGTCCTGCCTCTATATAACCATGGCTTGAAGGCAGCAGACATGTTCATGGTACTTGCTGTCCAGGTGCTAGAATGGTAAAGCAAGCTCCCTCCACCATCGATCCAGCTCTCTGGCCCCAAGTCACATTTTTGTTAACATGGCATCTTTCTGTGTAGCCCCTGGTGTCCTGGACTTGCTATGTAGACCAGGCTAATGTCAAACTCAAGAGATGTGTCTTCCTCCACCTCCCAAGCACTGGCATTAAAGGTGTGCACCAACATCCCAGCTCCAGTCACATCTTTCATACCATCTAAGCCCCCCTCAGCCACACCCATCTGTTGTCACACCCCTTCCCAGCACACAGGGTTGAACAGAAGTCCTGCGCTCAGGAAGTACAGGGACAGTCGCCTATAGCCATATTTTCTAGAGCAAGTCACGGTATTCTGACTCCTCCCAGCTTTTCTGATGTCAAATCCTCACATGCCAATCAGATCAGCTAAAGCTATTTCAGTTTGGGTAGGAAAACAAATAAAGGAAATGAAGCAATTGTTTGGACTGTCGTGGTGACAGCCAAGGAACAGCAGAATCTGTGAACACCCAGATAACTGGGGTAAACGACCCAGCTGGAGCCACAACCTGGGGCTGTGACCTGCAAACCACCAGGCCTTAGATTGTTCCTGGACCTGCACCCTGTGTGTCCTTCTAGGGTGGTTAGACTGTATCTGCCTCTCCACTGACTTAAACTTTATTACTATTCATCAATAAAATTAGACATGTCTTCCCTTCATGAATGCATCTGTGATATCTTACATTTATGCTTTCTCAAAAACATATATACTTGAGCAGTGGTGGTGCATGGCTTTAGTCACAGCACTTGGGAGACAGAAGCAGGCAGATCTCTGTTGAGTTTGAGTCTAGCCTGGTCTACAGAGCAAGTTCTAGGACAGTCAGGTCTACACAGAGAAACTCTGTCTCAAAAAAGTCACCCTCCCCCAAAAAGAGCACACACACTTTTTAAACTATATATTTTATGGTTTTTGTGTGTAGACAATCTATAGAAATATAGTACCTTTTTTTTCTGTCACATGATGATATTCTCTCTACTTCCTTAGGATTTTACCTTCAAAACTCTGTGTTCAAATTTCTCCTTTCCAAACACTCACAATCTGCAAGCTAGAAGTCCTGGCCGCAGCAGCTTCCAATACCCCTGTCCCGCTCCTGGTGGGGGAGTAGCACTTTACGCTGTGCAAGCAAAGGGTGTACGCGAGCTACAGACTGAAAGCCACAGCCCCTCTGAAACAAATGGGCGGGGCTATACACTGTACAACAGCATCTGCTTACAGAATGGCCCCTCGTGAGCACAAGGCCAGCAGTCCCCAAGCCTTGAAGTCCGTGGTGGTTGCAGACCACAGAAACACAGCCAAGACAGGCATAGTAGTTCTGTCCAACACGGGCGTCCCTGGGTCGGCCATCTTGGCAGGGATCTTTTGTTTTTTTGTTTTGTTTTTTTTTTTTTTTTAAACATGCCCAGGACTTTTGGTTGGGTTTGGTTTGAACTTTTCATTTACTCTTTGTTTCACTTCACCCACCCCAATCCCACTCCTGACTAAAAGAAAACAAAAACCAAACAAATAAAATTAACAAAGCATAGGAAACATCTCATCATAGAAAGATGCAGTGTGTCACAGTGTGTCCCACAGTATACACCTCTGCCCACACACCGTCACTTGCAAATGTTCATTGCAATGAATCATTGGTCTGGTTCGAAGGCCTGGCTTCTGCTACGCCATCAATACTGGATCCTAACCCAGGACACCTCTCAGACTGTCATGGAGATCCTGCAGCTCTGGGTCTGCAGGACCAGCCCCTTCACAAGCTCCAGCAGCTCATAGATGAGGTAGATGCTGGGGTGGGCCGACTCCAAGCCCTGCATCTGGTTCTGGGTGGGACCTGAGTCAGTCTGGCTCTCCTGAGCCCAGACTACCAGGGTGAGCTCTCCAGCACCACCCTGGCTAGCCCACTCAACGGGAAGGAAGGGTCAGCTCTCCTGAATCCACTTAGCAGGGCTTTCTAAAACAGCATAGTCAGACCATGCCATTTGGGAGCTGCTGGTCTAAGCGACATCCCTCCTCTGTGTAGCAGCTGGTGCCAAGAAGCCCCGAAGTCACTGTGAGCAGCTGTGGAGGAAGGTTTCCCAGCCTGAGTGACAGCCTCTTGAGGCACAGTGCTTCAGCCTTCTGCTGAGTCATGGTTAGTAATGCCCGACTGGCCAGGCCCAAGTCCAAGGTTGGAGTGGGAAGCCACCTTGTGCAGGGTTGACGTACACATGAATTCCCAGGGCTTGGGAAGCTGCTGCCACCCTGGACCACACAGTGAGACTCTACCTCAAAACAAAACCCAAAGTCCACCTCAAGGGGCCAACACAAGAGTGCTTGCCTCACGCGCATGAGCCACAGGTTCTGTCTCCAGAACTTCAAAACAACAAAGAAGAGGGTATGGGGTGTCATCAGACCAGATAACTTACGGTCCACTATTCCAGAGAGTGGTTTCGTATTGTTGCTTTATTTTGTGATGGTGTCTCATGACCTCGAACTCCTGATCCTCCTGCCTCCATCTCCCACAGGCATGAACCACCCCACCCCACCCACGATTCCAGCTGTTATGGCCCAAGGTGTTGGAGAAAACTAAAACTCAAGTTCCCAAGCAGGAGAGCAGACAAATCCAGAAGAATCCAGGTGGAAACAGAGTTTAAGATGAACTTTAGGCTGGGGCAGAAAGGAGGCTGGCGGGGTAAAAACAGGAGATCCGGGGTCACCTGCAGGACATTAGTTTGGAAACGTCAGCTGTCTAGGAGCCAGGACAGGGCAGCTGCCCTGCTTCAGAGATCACTTCCAGTGGTTTATTAACTCCTGAACCATCTAAAAAAAAAAAAAACTGAGGATTTTGCAGAGATATGAGTTCTAGTGACCAGAGAGTAGAGAAAGGCAGGTGACAGAGATGTCATCCAAAGGCAGTGGTCACAGTCCAGGACCTGGGTTGGGCAGTCAGATGATGACCCCACAGCCTGCACCTGAGTGTGCTAGACTCCGGAGGACTTATAGAAATGCAACAAGCCACAAATCCTAAGAAACAGCACACTTGGATCTGTGGGCAGCGTTGGTTCTTTGCTTACTGGGTTTCAGGGTATCTGCTTCAAGTGTTGCCTTCACTCTGAAGGGCTGTGGAGATCCAACGCCTGCCCAGTTCCAGGCACACAAAGGAGCAGCAGGGCGGTATGGGCAAGGCCTCTCCCCATCGGATGCTGCCATCCTGGGCCAGGAACAAGTTTCTCACTGTGCTCCCAGCTAGGAAGAGATTCCTCATGGGTGACTTCTTTTTCCATGTACTAAGAGTTCCTGTCACATGGTATGAGTTATGATAATAATTTATTCAATGACTTGTTGTTTCCTTTTTTTTTTTTTTTTTTTTTTTGAGCTAGGGTCTCATTCTGTGGCCAAGCCTAACCTGGAATTCACAGCAATCCTCCTGCCTCAGCTTCCAAGTTCATCTGGGGTTACAAATGTGTACCACTATGCCTGGCTTCTAATTTCTTAATTTGTTTTCACACTTTCCAAATCATTGTGCACTATTCCTACTATATCAGATTAGTTATAGAGTGGCAGTACACACCTGTAATCCCAGTATTTTGTAGATAGAGGTGGGAAGGTTGTAAATTCCAAGGTAGCCTGGACTGCACAGCAAGTTTAAGGCCAGTCTGAGATAAACAGATACCATCTCCAAAACTAAGGAGGAAGCTCAGCAGCACTGCCTAGGGTTAATCTGACATGCACAGGATTTTCTAAGACTGTCAAAAATAGGTGGTGTGTATGTGTGTGTGTGTGTGTGTGTGTGTGTGTGTGTGTGTGTGTGTGGTGAGTGCATGATGTATGTGTGATTGTGTGAATGTGTGTGATGTATGTGTGATTGTGTGTATGTGTGGGATGTGGAATATGTCTGTGATGTATCTGTCTGTGTGTGTGATGTGTATGTGTTTGTGTCTTTATGTGTGTGTGAGATATGTCTGTCTGTAGGATTATGTGTGTGTGATATGGTATGTGCGTGATTGTGTGTGCATGGGGATGTGTCTTGTGATGTGTCTGTATGCTTGTGTGATTGTGTGTGTGTGTCTGCATGTATGTGTGTGATGTGTCTATGTGTGTGTGTATGTGATTGCATGTATGTGATGTGTCTCTGTGTGTGGGGGGGGGGGTGTGATTGTGTGACATGTGTGTTTTGTGAGTGTAAGTTCCCGAAGAGGCTAGAAGGGTGGAATGCCCAGGAGCTAGAGTCACGTGCTGCTGTTAGCTGTCTGAGATGGGCACTCTGAACACAGGTGTTCTTCAAGAACCGCAAGTGCTCTTAACCAGTGAGCCAGCTCACCAGGAACTACTTGTAATTTCCTGCTATAAAATTTTCAGTAAAATCAGAATAAAGCCAGGTCCAGTGAGACACTCACTCTTGTGACCCCTGAATTGGGGTTAGGGATCAGAAAACCAGAAGCTCAAGATCTTCATGGGTACATAAAGAATTCAAGGCCAGCCTTGGCTACATGGATCTTGTCTCAGAAAACAAAGACTCAGAATGTGGGGAGTAAGCCAAATCACAGTGTGGGACGGATGGCTGGGGGAGGAGTCTGTGAAAAATATCATCAGAGCAAAAAAAGCAAGCAAGAAAAGAAGTGTCTCCAGGAGAGTTCTCGTCCGAGGATCTAAGATGCTAGGCATCTGGTTTTACTTACATCTATAGTGGGGGTGGGGGATCTTAGGAGGAGAACTGTTCTGAGGCAAGCTTGGGCTACATGGGTTCTAAGTCAACTAGAGATTCCCATAAGGCCCTTCTAAAACCTATTAACACCTAAACCTATTATAGTCCAGGCTCTGAGACAAGAAACGTCATCCCCAGTGGTTAACAGACCTCATGTGACATTGAAAAATGAGGACCACTGTAAACAAAATACACAGATTGAACCTAACTGCACCCCTCCCTACTGCAGTGCTCACATGCCACAAAACTGTCCGGTAAACACCGTAAATACCAGGGTCACAAATGACTCTGGTCCATCATTTACTGCAGCATGCTTCCCGGACCTTAGCTTCTGGCAGTTTTGGGTGACTTGCAGCCAAAAGCAACACAAGGACAGTTCTCAAGTTAATGTTGCTCAGCTCCAGGGCCACCAACCATGAACACAATCACCAGAAAACTAGTGAGAAGCCTAGGCTGTCACCATCCAAGGATACAGTGCCAAGGCACAGAACCACTGCACAGGGGAGGAGATATTACAGGACAGGCACGTGCACACCTACACTCAGCAACCAGACTGCTGAGACAATGGATGTCTAAGAGATGAAAGTCCCCTGGGAGCCTCACACTGAGGCCAGGAAAGGGCTGAAGCCTTAATGCCAGCCCAGGGAGGAACTTGGCTTCCAGAAGTGACATCATCATTCGGCTAGGTAGGTCATCAGGCCACCGTGTAGGGCCAGAAGCTAGACAATAAAGGTTCAGTGATGGATGGGACCACACCTTGGCCAGGGCTGTTCAGTTATGCGTAACACTTTTCCTCTGATTAAACCTTAGCTTTGTGTTAGGATCCACAAAGACAGACATGCAAGTCATTAGACATTTTTTTGTTGTTTTTGTTTTTCGAGACAGGGTTTCTCTGTGTAGCCCTGGTTGTCCTAGCATTCACTCTGTAGACAAGGCTGGCCTCAAACTCAGAAATCCACCTGCCTCTGCCTCCCAGAGTGCTGGGATTAAAGGCGTGCACCATCACCGCCCGGCTCACTAGCCTCTTTTTATTTGTTCCTCTTCCCCATGTGGTCACAATGAATAAATCTCCTTTCTCTGCTTTTCATTCTAAGTTGTGCATTGCTGAGCCTAGCTTGCTGGGCAGCCAGGCCAGCCTTTAACCCTAAGACCTCTGCTAACTATTTTACCAGCTACCATTTCCAAAGCAAGGTCTGCAAAGCTCTTATATAAACTACTTCATATGGGAATGGAAGGTGACTGCGATAAAATATTGCTGTTCCTCCCATCTGCAGGTTCTGCATCCTCAGGCCCACCAAGTGCAGATGGAAAGTAATCAGGAAACTATTTTTCATCTGTATAGAACATGCACAGGCTGTTTTCTTGTCATTGTCCCTAAACAATGAGTATGACTTCTGCCATAGCATTTTCTTGCATTGGGAATCATGAGCGCATCTCGAGATGACGGGAAGGCTACAGGGGAGGGTGGGTTCAATACAGATGCTATGCTACATTCCTACAAGGGACTTGGGCGTCTGTAGATTCTGGTGAGGAATATACTAATGTTGTTAAGTATTATGTAGTTAAGTACTAATGTAGTTAAGTATTCTCTGAAGACTTCTACTCCCAGATATATGGTGGAACAAATTTCTGAAAAGTCACTTTACAAAGTCTTTACATGGGATTTTTGAGCAAGAATTATCATACACCTGGGAGCCACCACAAATAAAAATCTTTAGGGTTTGCCCATTAACCAAAAACATGTTTTTACTAGAAAGAAGCCAGGTCTACTTATGAGTAGAGCAGCTCGTGCTCACACACAGGCCTTGGATTCAATCCTCAGCACCAAAGGAAGGATGGGAATACAGATGGCAAAACCTCATGGGAAAGTTGATCCACATCACATGCCGTGGGCAGACCAAAAATAAGACAATACCATTAGACACATACTGTGACTCACTAAGACCCAGAACACTGGCGTTACCTAATGCTGGCTGAGGTACAGAGCACCAGAAATTCCAGCTTATTCCTGGGAAGAGTGCAAGACAGTACAGCCACTCTAAGTTCATACAGCCGCTCTTCAAAAAGCTGGACATAGTTTTGCCATTTGATCCAGGAAGTCATGATCTTTAGTATTTATTCAAAGGAGTTAAACCATGTCTTCACAAATCTGCACATGAATATTTTATAGCATCTTTATTTACATTTTCTAAAACTTGCTCCCAAGCATAAATAGTTCATTCTTTACTCTTCAGAAAGTGAATGAATAAATAGTCCAGGACTATTATTCAGTGTTAGGACTATTAAGACATGAAGAAGCTTAAATGCACATTGTCAAGTGAAAGATGCCACTTGGAAAAAGCTGCAAACTGCCTGAGCCCAACTATACAACATTCTCAAAAAAAGACTAATTGTGGAGACAATAAAAATGTCAGTGGTTGCCAGGGAAGGGTACTGAACAGGCAGAGCACAGAGCAGTTTCAGGCAGTAGAGCTGTGTGGCATGGTCCTGTAACAGTGGGCACAACACACGAGAACAACTCGCAGACTCTGCAACACCAGGACAGACCCTTAATGTCAGCCAACGGCTCTGGGGGACACGGATGTATCACCGTAGTTTGATCTACTGTAATAAATCACCAGTTGGAGGTGGGAAGCACTGACTTTTGGGAAGTTTGGGGTATATAAGAAGCAGCCGTCTTGCAGTGAGTCTAAAAGTCCTCTAAAAGCTTACAGCTAGGGCTGCCAGCATAACTGCCCCCTTGACAGACACTTAGCTACCAAGGCTCCACGTGGGTTTGAAGGCTAACATTCACATTTGGCTCCTCCATTCCTCCCTCACTGGCCAGTGTAAGGCTCTCTTCACAGTAGGAGACCCTTCCCTGGTCTGGACTCGTGTTCTATGCCAGAGAGCCTTAAACCTGCCCTTTATCGTCTCAGAGTTACTGCAAAGGCTGTCCCATGAAAAAAATGGGAAACTATAGTCACTGACTGGAGAGACCAGAGAGGAAGTGAGAGGAGCAGAGCCATCATTACCTCCAGATGTTCGAGCCAGGCCTACCTGATGTTTTCCAGGGCGTGTGTTATCTGCTGCTGCTCAATGTCATAGAGTTTCACCTTGAAGCCTCCACTGGCAAACAGCATGGCCCAGCTCCGACCAATGAGTCCACTAGGGAGAAAAGCCAAAAAGGATTCAGGTCATCAGTCCCTCCAACCCACCCTCTTCACATCATAAAGCAACTATTAAAATTACAGAAGAGCCCACTCTTTTTTTTGCGGGGGTTGTAAGAGTTCGGTTTCAAGACAGAGTTTCTCTATGTGGCCCTGGCTGTCCGGTAGCTCATTCATCTTATAGACCAGGCTGACCTCGAGCTCAGAGATCCGCCTGCCTCTGCCTCCAGAATGCTGGGATTAAAGGTGTGTATGCCACCGCCCTACCACACAGTCCACTCTTACAACATTTAATAAATCCAATTTTCATTACATAGAAATTAATAAATAAAATTACTCTGTAGAAGAATTCCAATAATTTTATGCAGCGATACCATTCTTAGAGACATGCAGTCTCACTCTTTGAATGACTGTTCTTGACTGTCAATTTGACTTTATCTGAAATAACTAAAACCTAAGAGGCTGGGTACGCTTGTGAGAAATTCTCCTTAACTGAATCATTTCAAGTGGGAAAATCCACTTTTGGTCTTGGCCACGCCTGCTGGCAGCCCATACGAAGGACATGGGAAAAGGACGCACTTGTTCTTTGCCTGTTTGCCCTTACTACACATTGGTAAGTCCTTTCCTCCACTGGCATTGGAGCCCACTTCCTCGGGATCCTGGCGCACAGTGAAGACCAACTGAGACATCCAGCCTCATGGACAAAACAACTACCACACTCTTGGATGTTCCACTGGGAGACAGCCATTGTTGGACTAGCTGGACCACAGCCCATAAGCCACTCTAAAAAACTATATAGATGTCACATTTTTATATATATATACAATATAATGTATATTCACTTGTATAATATACATTCATATATATATATATATATATACACACATACATATATATTCCATTCTATCAGATCTGAACCCTAAAACACCCTCCATGCACCCCAAAATGTAGTTTAAGCAGAGTCACTCTCTAAAGAACAGAAAGGAAGGAAGCGGGGAATAACTTGGCCTTGGGGAAACCTGGCAAGCACGACCTCAGGTGTTTATGGCTACTATCCATCACGGCAAGTCACTCTGGCTGTTCACTTCCTTGATATTGAGATTGGCCTTTGACCTCTGAGTGCTTCCCTGTGGCCTCAGTCTAATCAGGAGCAAAGTATTAGGAGAATAAAAAAAAAAAAATTCAACTTCTTGCCTGGTGTTCTTCAAAACTGTCAAGGTCACCAAGAACAAGGGATGTCTCAGAAACTGTCACAAGACAGAAACAACAAATGAAGTGACCCCTGCCTAGGTGCTCCTGTCCTAGCAGATGGCCATGTTCATAACCTTCCCCCATCCTCCTGCATCTGTGGATCCCACCTTGATCATCTAAAAACAACTTAAAACACCTAAAACAATGAAAATACTATTGTGCTGGGCTCTCATATTACATTGTTTACATCCCTAATGCTGCAACCCTTTAATACAGTTCCTCATGCTGTGGTGACCCCCATCCATAACGTTATTTCATTGATACTTCATAAGTGTAATTTTGCTACTGGTATAAATCATAATGTAAATATCTGTGTTTTCCCATGGTTTTAGGCAACCCCTGTGAAAGAGTCATTAGACCCCTAAGTTCAGAACCACTGGTTTAGAAGGGAACCACAGGAAAAAGTCTGCACACAGGAAGTCAGGCACTTTTTGTCAATTATTTTCAGTCCACGTTTGGTTAAATCTTCAGATATGGATCCCAAAGACACAGAAGTGTCAAGACAGTCTCCATCCTGGGACTGGTTCTAGGGATACTCCGTTGTCGGACGATCTTCCATGTGCAGGCAGGCGTGAGAGTGGCCGGCTGTGCCTAGAAGAAAATGACACGTCCTAGCAGAACCTTGCTCCTTCTTAATCCCGAGGCCTGGGAGGTTCACAGATGGCAACTGGATCTTTCTGGTACTTATCTCGGCATGCAGATAACATTTCAGTAAGCTTAGTGCAAGGAAGCGGGGTTTGACCAGATGAACTCCATGCTCTGGGAACCTTTGTAATCTTGGCACATCTTACAGTAGAGCTTGATAAGTACTAGTTGTTGACAGCAACGGAAAAAAAGCTGACATACGCTGGTGACAAACTCTAGATAAAGGTCAGTGGCGCTCCCTTTGGGGTTAACACAAGAACAGCAGCAGTTTGCTGGAGACACAGAGTGGCAGCACGCCAGCTGTGCGCCAGGCGCCACCACAGCTCCGGAGGCCACAGTGGGCGGACAACCGACAGCTAAAAGAAGTGCTGAGAAAGAGGAAGTAGCCGGAAGTAGGACTTCGAGTAGGAAGTGGTCAGGACAAGGAGGGAAATCTGAAAGCACCATCAGCAGTTACCAGTTTATTGCAGGAGGTGAGGGACCAAAACTGAAGGTATCTGGAAGAAATGTCCCCTGCAGAGCTGGAGTATGTTTGCAGGTCCAGGTGGACAGGTTGGCACCACTAGTGCGGTGGTGTTAGGAAAGAGAGGCAGAGGATGAGGTCAGAGAGCGGAGGGCAGAGGGGTGATCTCATTACATACACAGCATCTTGGAGGCCATTGCAGGATTTAGGCTTTTAATCTGGGCGTGATGGGTAGCTAATGAAAGGTTTTAGATTACAGCATGAACAGACTGGTTTTAAAAGTTTAAAAGGAGCAGTCTGGAGCTGGGCATGGTGATGCATACCAGCAGGAGGCTGTCAAAAGGATTTTAAGTTATTCTTGGCTATACAGGAAGATCCTGCAGTGTTCTCTCATTCTCTCATTCTCTCTCTCTCTCTCTCTCTCTCTCTCTCTCTCTCTCTCTCTCTCACACACACACACACACACACACACACACACAGATGCAAGATGCTGGGCAGCAACAGCAACTGAAGTTCCCTGTCAGCCCTGAGATCACCAAGGACACTAGATGCTCCTCTGTGTGCTTGACACTTAACTGGGATGTGTCAATGGATGGTTGTATTCAGGGCATTTTCTACTTCTGATTATATAGCCCTGGCTGGCCTGGTTATAGAACCAGCAGAATGTTCTAGTGAGGAAGTGCAGGGTTGGCCAGATAACAAGTACAAGTGGTTGTACACATGCCTGCCTACCTGAGTTCAACCCTAGATCTCATAAGGTGGCAGAAGAGAACTGACTGCTGAGAGTTGTCCTCTGACCCCCACATATATCCTGTAGCATGGGTAACTGCTCTAGAGAGCTGGATGGATGGATAGATCGGTAGATAGATATATGATAGATAATAGATAGATAATGGGTAGATGATAGAAGGACAGATGGTGGATGGGTAAATGGATAGATATGTAGATGATGAGTAGATAGATAACAGATATATAGATGATAGTAATGGATATAGATAGATAGATGACAACCAAAGGAGAAGACAGCACCATCTGTGACCACAAACCACTGATCAGGTTCAGATTTAGGATGACACTCAAGTCATTTGGGTTTAGCTGGATAACTGGGGATGTGGATCAAGGTAAGGGCAGTCTTAGGGGTCTGGTGTCAAGAGGAATCTGCCATGGAAAGGCAAGGCAAAGCCGCCTCTGGATATAACAACCAGTCTCTCAGGAACTGAAGGATTAGGTAGGCGTATATTTGGCAGTGTCTCAGCTATAGGAGATCTGACTCCATATTCTACATTATCAGAACCATCTATAATATATTATATTATATATATACAAATTTTAATCAAACTCAGAGCTCTAGATGTGCACTGATCAATACATTAGACTTTAGCCATATGTACCTATTAAAAATTAGATTAAAGTTCCATTGGTGAGCAGAATGGAACACAGTTCAAGTACTCAGTGTCCACTTGTCTCAGTGGCCACCAGGCTGGACAGCACGGTTGGACAGACACCTCTCCACCTGTCAGACATTGGGAGAACTTGTGTCTGTTCTGAACATACTGACTTTCTTTGGTCATTACCTAAACAATAAACAAGCATTCACATGCCATGTACACCATATTAAGTGAGGTATAAAGATGGGGAAAATTGGGGGGTCATGGGAAGGGAATGGACTCCTTGACCAGAATCTGGCTTAAGTCTCTCACCAGCGATGAGTCACAATAACATCTGCTGTGAAGCTTCTTTGCATAGAGACAATATTCCCTTTTCTTTCTTTTTTAAAGATTTATTTATTTAATACAAGTACACTGTCATTGTCTTCAGATGCACCAGAAGAGGGTATCAGATCCCATTTCAGACAGTTGCGAACAACCATGTGGTTGCTGGGAATTGAACTCAGGACCTCTAGAAGAAGAGCCAGTGCTCTTAACCACCGAGCCATCTCTCGAGCCCTGACAATATTCCTTTTATACAAAAGTTTCTTAAGAAGAATGTTAAGGACTAAGAGTATACAGCCTTACTCCCACGTGTAAAATATAAATTTCTGGGAATGTCAAAAGCCAGTATAAAGCATGCATTAGCTCTCAACCCTTGTGGCCTATAGTTTTAGCTCACTAGCTGTAATTCTAATGTACTTCAGACACTGCCCTATGATCTCACTGAAGTTCATTAGCAACCCTTTGAAATGAATCTTCAGAAGCCACCAAAATCTGGTGCAGACCCGTACAGGCCCTGGGCGTGTGGCCTCAGCCTCTGTGAGTTCATCTGAGCCTTGATCATGTCGGTTTAAGAGGCCCTGTTCCTGGGGTCCTCCATCACCCCTGGCTCTTACACTCTTTCTGTCTCCTCTTCTGCAGGGTTTCCTTAGTTTTGAGGAGAGATTTGATGGAAACATCTTGTTTAGGGTCTAGTGTCCCACGGTCTCTCACTCTCTGCATGTCTGGCGGTAGTCTCTATATTTGTTCCCATTTGCTGCAGGAGGAAGCCCAAAGCCACCGAAATCTCACATGTGGTCATTATAAAGACACTTAAGCATCCCTTTAAGAAGCCCACTTTGTGTACTAGGCCTTAACTCTATATGAAAATCTCACTTGATAAACTCCAAATCTGCTTCAAACTCATTGGTCCCAAAATTCTTTTCTGCTGCAAAGTCAACAATCCTAGCTTTACATAAATAGGAGTTTCTAGAAAAACTTCCCCTGCTATTTATGTCTCTAGCCCATTAGTTGTATAGAATGACTGAAGTCTGATGTACTTCTATGCAAATACTCCACCATAGCATGTAAGAAAGTTGAGCATCAGATGTTTGGTATCCTGTGGCAGGGTAACTGGGACCAACTATGTAGAGAACATCTCATCTTTGCATAAAGTTCTATTAGACTGAGTTGTTCTAAAACATGAAGGGGAAACCCATTCAATGACAAACTAGGCTTTGAAGAGAAGAGTCCTAGGCTGAAGATTTATTTCTCTTCTTCAAACAGGCCTCCTACCTGTAATCCAGTCCTCAAAAAGGCCTTTAGTACTGTTTAACAGTTTAAGACTTTCTGTTTATAGGTCAGTGAACCACAGATTCAAAACAGGCCTCAACTGGCCAGCCACTACCTTTAGATACTTTTCCTCTATGTTATGTTTACAGGTATGGTGACTTATTTAACCACAAAAGAAGCCTCAGATGTGGTTACCTCCAGGCTGTACTGCCACTGTGGAGATTCTAGTAATAAAATCACACTGTGACAACTCATATCCCAGAACTTTCTCTGTGGTCCAAGTCACGTTTCAACTCTTGATCCTCCTGCCTCTGCTTCCTGCGTGCTACAATTTCAGGTGTAAGCCACCATACCTGGTGGGTTTAAAAAACAAACAACAAACCAACAGAAGCTAAGAACTTATCAGAGCTAGATATGGTATTGCATGCCTGAAATTCTAGTCCTTGGGAAGCAGCAGATAGAGTCAGGAGGCTTAGAAGCCCAAGGGCAGCCTGACCTTCATAAGATACAGTCTCAAAAAGAAAAAAAAATGGAGAGGACAAAAAAGGAAGGAAAAAAATTGCCTTTTATGTTTCAATTTAGGAAGACCCTGTCAAGTGCCCATCCGATCTGTACCGCGCACAATGCCATAGAACAGTGTGGCCTCAGACTCCTGTGTGCCAGCACACTGTGTCAATGAGGATGGACAGAAGATGGTGGGCTGCAGACACAGGCGAAGGTGCAGGCGGTGCTGGCAAGCGGCACACACACAGAAGGCTGTGTTCTCTCCCCAGGTCTTTAAAAGTACAGGTCCAAGACTGTAAGAGATGAAGCCGGTCACATCAGGCAGCCTCCCTCAGCCTGGGATGCATTCAAAGCAGCTGGGCGGGGCTGGCTCTGGTTGATCTTGTTTCTTATTATCTCTGCTAGAGAGTGCTGAGGCGCCAACCCCAGGCTCCCTGGATGTATGTGCAGCAACTGCCATGCCTGTTACTGAACCACATCTCTGCCATAACAAGAACCGCTTTTGTCACTTGTGTTTGTTTAAGCCACAGTCTCACTTTCTGCTGAAGCCTTCTGGGTGTTGGGATGAAGGGGGTGTAGTACAGTGCCCCACTTAACAACATCTCTTATTTATTTTTTTATTATATTTTATATGTTTGGGTGTTTTTCATGTGTGTATATGTATGTATGCATGTGTGTGCGTGCGCGCGTGCGCGCACCAAAGTATGTGAGGTATCTGAGGAGACCAGAGGAGGGCTCTGGACCCTCTGGAACTGAAATTACAGGTGTTTGTGAGCTGCCATGTATGTCCTGAGAATCAAACCCCAAGCCCTCTGGAAAAGCAACCAGTGTCCTTAGTCATCAGAACATCCCTCCAGTCCTTTTCCATTTCTCTAATGCAACTACTACAGCATTCTGTTTCTCAGTGTGGCTTGCATCTGTAGCACTCAAAGAGCATGGTCACTTCACCATCCCCCCACGGCTGAAAAGTTCCTGCCTGCTCCCTCTGCTTTGTCATCCCGAGTGCTATGTAACTAACTACTTTCCTGTCCTTAAGAGTTCTACCACCCTCTAAGTTTATCTGAACATTGAGACACCTGAAATTCATATGACAAGAGCCCAGAGAAGAAGAAATGCAAGATCCTTCCCATTTTGATGCATCTTAAAGTTTCAAAATCCCTAAATGTCACAAAAGCTACCTTGGGACACAGCAGCAAAGCATTAGGGAAGACTTCGGTAGCAGAGTTGGTCCTATTATAGTTTTATCACCAATGCCAGCCAGATTTGAATAAGGTTACTCTGGGTCCATTTATCTATTTATTCTTTCTTTCTTTCCAAAGGCTTGTCTTGTTATGCAGCCATGGATGGCCTTAACCTTAACAGCAATCCTTCTGCCTCCGCCTCCTGGGTGCTAAGATTTCAGGCACCACCAAGCCTGACTCTAGCTACTTTTAAAATTGTCTATCTACAGAACCTCCTCATGAGGACAAGCTGCCTCGAAGCTACTGATTTAAGTGAGCTGCATAAAATTGGACATTATTAAATGTTTCCTAGGAAGGGCGCATTAGCACTGTCACGGACTCAGAGGCAGAAAGTATGTAAACCTATGGCTGGTTCTCTGTGTGTGGAAGAATTAACAGAGAGATTTTTCAGGAAGTACTCAGGGGCAACACTTTGAAAAAGAATAATGTCTCAAAGAGTTTTTTTTTTTTTTTTTTTTTTTTAAATGCAATGTAAGAGCCCTCACTCCATATTAGCCCAAAAGCTTGGAATACCCACAGACCATATGAAGCTCAAGAAGAAGGAAGACCAAAGTATGGATGCTTCAGTCCTGCTAGAAGGGGGGACAAAATAATCACAGAAATGCAAGGGCAAAGAATGGAACAGAGAATGAAAGAAAGGCCATCTGTAGACTGCCCCATCTAGGGATCCACCCCATCTGCAGACACCAAATCCAGACACTACTGCTAATGCCAAGAAGCGCTTGCTTGCTGACAGGAGCCTGGTATAAATGTCCCCTGAGAGGCTCTGCCAGCGCCTGACCAATACAGATGCAGATGTTCGCTGCCAACTATCAGACTGAGCACAGGGATCCCAATGGAGAAGTTAGGGTAAAGACTGAAGGAGCTGAAGGGGACTGCAACCCCACACAATATCAACTAACAGGACCCCCAGAGCTCCCAGGGACTAAACCACCAACCAAAGAATACACATGGAGGGACCCATGGCTCCAGCTGCATATGTAGCAGAGGATGGACTTAGGTGGCATCAGTGGGAGGGGAAGCCCTTGGTCCTGAGAAAGGCTCCAGCTTAGAGGGATGCTAGGGTGGTGAGACAGAAGTAGTTGGGTGGGTTGGGGAGCACCCTTATAGATGCAGGGGAAGGGGGAGAGTATAGGGGGTTTGCAGAGGGAAAACCAGGAAGGGGGACAACATTTGAAATGTAAATAAATAAAATAACCAATAAAAATACTAAAAAAGAGCCCTCACTCCTAACTGAGGACCTATTGACAGTTGGTGGTTTCTCGGAGAGGGAGAACCAGTTTTCTTTAGAAGTGTGGCCCCTGGGATGTCAACCAACCACTCACGGATGACTCCACAGCCATGAGTATATATGGGCAGCACAAAAAGTCACAACATTGGGAGATATGGAGAAGTGAGTGTGGAATAGAGGGCGAATATGATCAAAATACATTTTATAAAATCCTCAAACAATCCATAAAATGTTATATTAAAATAACAATTGCCCCAAAGCAAAAGTCTGGAATCTTATTAAAGAGGAGGATTCTAGAGCATAAATCTCCTGTTTAATATTGTACCAGCTAGTTTTATGTCAATTTGACCAAAGCTGGAGTCATCAGAGAGGAAGCCTCAACTGAGTGATGTCTTCTGGAGAAGATTAGGCTGTAGGCATTTTCTTAATTAGTGATTGATATGGGAGGGCCCAACCCATTATGAGTGGTACTATCCCTGGGCTGGTAGTCTTGGGTTCTATAAGAAAGCAGGCTGAGCAAGCCAGGGGAAGCAAGCCAGTAAGCAACACCCCTCAGTGGCCTCTGCATCAGCTCCTGCTTACAGATTCCTGCCCTGTGTGAGTTCCTTTCTTGACTTCCCTCAGTGATGGACTGTCACCTGGAAGTGCAAACAGAAATAAGCTCTTTCCTCCCCAAGGTGCCTTAGTCACGGTGTTTCATCACAGCAATAGCACCCCTAACGAAGGCAAATATCAAACAACACCCTCCAAAGCCTTCACATATGTGGGGTGGTCTCTATAGGAAACCTCCAAGCACCTGTCGACTAGGACCAGGGGGGTAGATATGGATTAAAGTGCAAATGTGGACAACACAGTATCGGCATGGAGTAGTTTCCGGAAGCCAGTTCTATCATGGAAAAGACCAACCCTGAGCTGAGGACTAAATCCTATGTCTGATGAGAAAAGGCAGGTCCAGCAGCAGGATATGCAGTGCTTAGCTTTAAACCCCGCCAGCCCAGTGCCCGCTGCCCCTTCTCCCCCCCCCCCATGCCAACCCCCCACCCTCTCCAGACAGCTGTCCTAAGCTCAAGTCTAGAACAGGTTTACCACCACAGAACAGTCTATAAATGACTGTAGCACTGTGATTCCAGTGACCAGGAAAACAGTTGTGTAAAGGTGACATGACAGCAACAGCCTGGGAACACACTCAAATGCCCATCTGTCCTCATCTCTTCCCAGTTACTAAAGTTGTCACTTCCTGGTCTTCTATCATTTGCTCCTACAGCCTCAGACCATGGGTTTTGGTTTTGTATTTTTTTCCTCCATCCTTAATTCCCATAAGTCTACTCTTCCCTGACATTTTAAAACAGCCTGTCCAGAAGCTCAACATGGTCAAATAGTCCTAAGGAAAAGTAGCCTTGGTGGAAAGAGCAATAGAAAATAATTAAATCAAGGCCAAATTTCTAGATGGGTCTGTTCTGTAATCTCAACACTGTGGGGGCTTTGGGGAGAGACTGAGGCAGAACGACACCTCAGCGAGATGGGAGTTTGAGTCTATAACAGTAACTTTTATTCTCCTGCTGTTATTGTCTCCGAGGCTTACTGCCTCCATCTGCTAACCTAGGCCTAGCCCTGGAACCTTCTAGCTACCCTGGCTTAGAATATTTTCAGTCTCTGAGATTTACTGCTAAATAAGCTCACACCTTCCTAGTCCTTTCTGAGCTCTGATTGGCTGGTTCAACTCAGCTGTTCTGGCTCAAACTCCTCTCCAGGCTGACTGGTTTCTCCTTAATTACTCTGCTTGGCCTTCAACTAACTCAGGCAATCTGTTCTAATCTTCTGGCTCATTCTGTTTTCACCTGTGTCTAGCTTATTCTCTCTTCAACTTTTTTGTGAAAAACTCTCCTCACAAAACTGCCTCCTCTCTCTCTGCACTGCCCCTCCGGCGTTCCCTTTTTCTTCTTGAGAGAGTTGGGCATATCCTATTCTGTCAGCTCTTTCTGATTCTTCATTCTGTCTGCCACTCAATTAGACATCACTTTCACACATGGGTTCCTCCTTCTACAAACTACTTTACCTTCATTGTTTGGGGTTAAAGTCTGTAGTAGGAGTGTGACTATATTCCAGTCAGAGGGATTAAAGGTGTGTGCTAAGGCTCAGCCACACAACTGGAAACAGTTTTGTTTTGTTTTTCAGTAAATAACACACTCTAGGAGTTCACAGTAAGATTAACTATCCTGCATCAGAGTCAAGCCTGGGCTACACAAACCCTGCGCACACACACACACACACACACACTTAAAATGAGCCAGTTACCTGGCACATGTTCTTAGTTTTGGCACTTAGAGGGCTGAGGCAGGAGCAACATGAGATCAAGGCCAGCCTGGGCTACATAGTAAGGGCCTAGATCAGATGGGGTCAATAAGGAACTTACCCACACTTGCAGGGCCCTGAGTTTAATGCCCACACTTCAAGAAAAAGGGGGAAGGAGGGGGCAAGGAGGAAGGGGGAGGGACAGGGGGCAAGGAGGAAGGGGGAGGGAGGGGGGCAAGGAGGAAGGGGGAGGGAGGGGGGCAAGGAGGAAGGGGGAGGGAGGGGGGCAAGGAGGAAGAGGGAGGGAGGGTGGGCAAGGAGGAAGGGGGAGGGAGGGTGGGCAAGGAGGAAGGGGGAGGGAGGGGGGCAATGTGGAGGGAGGGAAAAAGGGCAACATAGAAGGTCGGAGAGAGAAAGAGGGGGCAACATGGAGGGAGGGACAGAGAGAGGGAGGGAGGGAGAAAGGGTGGGGAGAGGGGGCAGCATAGAGGGAGGGAAGAGGAAGGAGAGCCAGGGAGAGGCCTGGGCTCTAAAGGTGCTTGCCATGCAAACCTAGGGACCTAATCTGAGTTTGATCCCCAGATCCCCCTTAAGGGAATGAAGAAAACCAACTTCACAAAGTTGTTTTTTGATCTCTACTCACACTACATACATACATACATACATACATACACAAACACACACATACATACACACAAATATTTTTTTAAAAACCTGTCTAACTTCTTTTCAAAAGAAAACAGCGAACAACTGCCAGGCCTGTGTTGGTTTTGGTTGAGACTCTTGCCCAGGTTGGTCTGGAACTTGAGATCCTCACGTCTCCACTGCCCTAGGATTACAGGTGTGCAGCCTTGCCAGGCTCTCCGTCCAGGTGCTAAGGAATTGATTTACATTCTGGGCACCATCTGTTAAATGGATGTCCCCGTGAGTGACCCATGGGGCCCTGAAAGATAGAGACGGTGAGTGATGGAGGACAGAAATAAAGTTCATAGAGATGAGATAGATGGTAGAAGATAGGAAATACATATAAGATAGATAGGTAGATGATTGATTGATAGCTGGATAAGCAAATGAGGAAGAAGGACGGGGAAGGGTGAGAGGATTTCGCTGAAGACAGAACTTTCACATTAGAAGACAGTGGTCCCAGGTGGTCCTGTGGTCCTTAAGGTGTCCCATCCCCCTTCTAGGTCCCTGTCCATGAGCTCAGAAATAACTGACTGTTGAGTCTCTTTCCTTGGGAGTCTATGAACCATCCACAGCCAGACAAATGCAAAACCCAGTCAAAATCCCACTTGATGCCTGTCAGGTGCAGGCAGAGAACTACCTCCCAACGGAGAGCTACAAAATCCTAGCCCTTGACACACAGTGGCTCTCACAGAAGGCGAGGCAGCACAATTCACCACAGGGGCAAAGTACACTTTTTGATTATTTCTTGACCATTCAACCACAGGCATCCTCGGGAAAGGACAAAGGTACAGTTAATTCCACAGTTCTGTAAGAGAGAACAGCAACAGCATTCTTCCAAAGGGCTCTCAAGGAAAAAGCCTGAACTTGGGACAGGTCTGCAGGCAGAACAACAGGTAGCCAAAAATATATGCAGGGACATGAAGCCACTCTAATAGCTACCAACCAATACTAGTTACTACGTGTTGCTTTGTGCTGATAGAATTTTAGACAGCTAGCCAGTGAAAGGTATTCTAAATGTCCTTATTCAAAAAAAAAAAAAAAGATAATAAGGGAACAGAAATCGGTGTGTCAGATGAACTTGAGCTGTTAAAAGTGACTCAGCCTCCCACCTTAGGACACATACACACAGGAAAGCCGGCTGCTTTGACTGGCAAGGATTCTGCCTCCAGAGACTTAGCCTAGCCCAGTGGTGCATACGAACAAACCCCCTTGCCAGCCCAGGCCCATGCCCATCAGTTACTATCATGTTGGTTAAATCTCTTGTCTGCGTTCTTAATAAGAATAAGCTGTTTTCAAACTGGGCGTGGTAGCACACACCAGCAATCCCAGTAATCAGGAGTATTTGGCGGGAGGCTCAGGAGTTCAAGGATAGCCTTAGCTATCTATACACTTTGAGGCCAGGATGAGCTACATAAGACCTCCATCTCAAAAGCATAAGAACACAGTTTTCGCAGGTCCATCGCTAGTATTCGTTTAGTACTTGATGACAGGCACCTCTAGCAGTCCTGCACCTTTAAACTATCCAGCCTGCGCTGACAAAAGTGACGCCACACCAACTTAAGGCTCTCCTCACTGCTCGACCAAGCCAAGGCCACCACCTTGTCTCCTGCCAGGCTAGCTCCGGAGCCCAAGTGCGAAGTGCCTGGAGGAGCGAGGTAAAGCCTGATGCCCACCCGAGGCACCCGCGGCCGCCCGTGGGAGGTCCCGCGTTCCGGACGCTGACAGGGCGCCAGCCATTGCAGCACGGCGCCACTGAGACCTTTACCTGCCTACGATCACCACCCCGCCCGCTGCTGGGGACGCCATGGCAGATCCGGGCCTGGCCGTACAGCTGCGCTAGCGGAGGGAGCGAGCAAAGCAGAGCGGGTCGCGCGCCAGGCTAAGGCTGGGCGCCTGGGTGGGCGTGCCCAAGCTTCATGAGGTCTAGCCCATTGGCTGAAAAGCTTTGGGGAGGGGCCAAGACGCAGGAGGGGCGGAGCCCTCGGGGAGAGGCGCCAGGAGAGCCTTTGGGCGCTAGCACAGGGAACGTGGGAATGTGGGACGCTGGATAAAAACAGGGAAGATCACACACTTCTGAGCTGAGCAATTTTTACTTTTCAGTTACTAACAGGAAACCATTAAACCAGGAGCGGATACTGCCAGGTTGGTCCAAAGCTTCACCCCCCAGACACTTTCAAGAAAATGTTCCTTTAAAGAGGTTAGCACCAGTTTGGCAGTTTAAGGACTTTTGTTTCAATGTTTATATTCTACTCTACACTGGAAATCCAGGTTTGGTGAGAGGTTTGGTGAGATACTTGCAGCCTGGCTTCACTGATGTGAACGGAGGCCCGGATACTTAAGAGACAGCTACAAAGGGAAACTCCGGATTTGTTACTCTGAGAAACGGAAGGACGCGTTTGAATTCCTAGTAGCCTACCACAGCTTCTTTGGGCCTTACTTCCTCTTTCCAGTGGCGTGCAGTGCCAAGTATGTTAAGAAAAAGAAAAGCCAAGCAGGGCAGGGCGTAATGGAATGCACCAGCTCTCCCAGAACCGGGAGTTCCAAACCCAGGTTACATTTAGAGACAGCAAGACTCTGTTGGGGGGAAAAAAAAGTGCTCTGACACCTGGGTCTGAGACCAGAGGGATCACACTGCATGACACAGTTTTGTGCCTACAATCGGAAGTGGAAACACTTTGAGGTCAGCAGTTTGGGAAAAGCTGAAGCCAGAGCACACTGATGCTGACAGATTTGGGAGGGAAGACACTTACCTTACTCCCACCGCCTTGGAGGTGGGGGGGAGGGGGGTATGAAAAGAGAAACCAATGAGGAGGTCAGTTTTTTAAACAATTCCACAAATTATCAATAAACATTTGAAGATATCTACCTCTGAGGAGGTCAGGTCTTTAAACAATTCCACAAATTATCAATAAACATTTGAAGATATCTACCTCTGAGGAGGTCAGGTCTTTAAACAATTCCACAAATTATCAATAAACATTTGGAGATATGAAGCCTCATTTAAATGAGACAAAAAATTACACAAGAAAAACACCTTTTACCCATCAAATCGGCCAAATTATACTGATGACCAGTCCCTTTCTGCAAGGGAGGTTGTGCTGACTGGTTTTGTGCCATCTTGATACAAACTGGAGTCATCAGAGAGGAAGGCAACTCAGTTGAGGAAGTGCCTCCATGAGATCCAGCTGTAAGGCTGGATCTCAATTAGTGATCAATTGTGGGTGGGGCCATCCCTGGGCTGGTGGTCCTGGGTTCTGTAAGAAAGCAGGAGGAGCAAGCCATAGAGAGCAAGCCAGTAAGCAGCACCCTCCATGGTCTCTGCACCAGCTCCTGCCCCCAGGTTCCTGTCCTGACTTCCTTAGGTGGTAAACTACAATGTGAAAACGCAAACTGACCAAACGTTTTCCTTCACAACTTGCTTTTTGGTCATGGTGTTTTGTTGAAGTAATAGAAAACCTAACTAAGACACATTTTCTTACAAAACCTAAGGCAGCTTTAAACTGCCTCTTCCTTTTTGAAGAAGAGGGTCACATGACTAAGGTTATAAATGCCATCTTGTCCTATTTTGTGTCTACCTAAACACTCCTCAGTCTTCAGCCCCACAAAAGCCATATCTGCCTTGGCAATGCTTTTTTTCCCCCCCGGGTCCCTGATCCTGACCATGGTCCAGGCATATTAACCAAAATAATTAATGTTTGCACAAGCTAAAGCTAAAACAACTAAGAGGATGTATAAATAAAAAAGAAGTGGTGTCTGAAAAATACTGCTGAGTTTTACAAGAAAACTTAGATGTTACTAGGACACCCCAAATTCCTCACTGATGTGAACCCCACCTTTAGCACTAATGCAATTGTGTGGAGGTTTTTGTTTGTTTGTTTGTTTGTTTGTTTGTTTTTAAAACACTGTGCCCCTGAGCACATCAAGAACATCAAGGACCATTTTGGAGTCATGAGTCCATGTTGGTCTAGCCATTAATAGAGTACATGAGCCAGACTCATGTACTGATAATAGGTTTAATTAGCATTGCTGCCAGTAGCTACCACACATGGATCACTTCAAGGTCACTGTCATTTGGGATAGCATCTGCCACAGCTCAGACTCCAAAGCCTCCATCTCCTGATGCTAACAGTTTCTGAAACAGACACAAAAGACTAAATGGGCTGGGCAGTGGTGGCGCACACCTTTGATCCCAGCACTTGGGAGGCAGAGGCAGACAGATTTCTGAGTTCCAGGCTAGCCAGGGCTACCCTGTCTCAAAAAACAAAACAAACAAACAAAAGATTAAATGGGTCTGGGCACCTACAAAGTTTTCTGTTTGTGCACATGTAAGTTCCAGGCCCTAAAACAAAAGTTTAGTTTTAATTAAAACTAATTAAAACTAGTGTGTAGGTCTTCATCTACAAAATAATACCAAGTTCATTTGTTGGCTAGCAAGCAGGTGAAAATCTTAGACCCTTGGTTATTAATACATTACAGAATTTAAAATACAAGGTGTTGTTGTTTGTTTGTTTTTGCCACGCTGGAGGTCAAACCGAGGGCCTTGGCCAGAGCTGTACCGTGGAGTTACTACCTCCCTGCTTATATGAACCTTTGGGCTTAATTCCAATTCTAAAATCTGTTTTACAGAGAGAGAGAGAGAGAGAGAGAGAGAGAGAGAATATTATTTCACCATGGTTTTTTCCCTCCCCAACCCCCCCATCAGACAGGGTTTCTCTGTGTAGCTGGCTGTCCTGGAACTCACTTTGAAGACCAGGCTGGCCTCGAACTCAGAAATCTGCCAGCTCTGCCTCCCAAGTGCTGGGATTAAAGGCGTGCACCACCACTGCCCAGCTTCAGCATGGTTTTTCAATGAATATTCACTGGTTTAAAACTGCTTTAAGGGCAACGTGATTCTCAGAGAATGTCTGCATGTGGAGTGAAGGGACTCTAGACATCCTAACGTGGCAAACACGGCTCTGACAGGCCTTGCCTTTCTCCCACATTCCTTCTGCCTTGCTAAAAAATGTTAACTTACTTTCCTAAGTCAGAGGTTAGTTCCTTATTTAACCAATAGCTCCTCCTGGGACTAACCACCAAGGCCCAGCTATCAAACAATCAAAAGCCCTCTTTGGCTCACCTGATTAACATGCCCAATTGAAATTAAATTCCACATCCTATGGTGTTTCCCATTTTACCTCAATAAACTGCCATTTGCCTATGGGCCATGTCTGTCTCCTCTGTCTCCTGTCTTTGTCTCTTATTCCCTGTCTTCTGTCTCTCTGGGGTAAATAAATCCCCTTTGTGCTAAGAACTTGGTCTTGGCGGTCCTGAGTGGATAACTTTTCCTTTCATGATGAAGTTAGAGAAACAAGGATGGATTTCAAGCATTTAAGTATCTTCAAAAAATAAAAAGTATCTTCAAGCACATCAGGAAGGCCACTCCAAACAGAACATAGCCATCTTAGACACAAGAGTAGCTCAGTTGGTAGAGTTTTTCCCTGAAAGCTCTAGGTTTCATCCTTAACACCACATAAAATAGAAGTAGTGGCTTGTATCTGGAATCCCAGCACTTTAAGAGGTAGAGGCAGCAGACTAAAAGTACCAACTCAAGATCATTCTTAGTCAAATCCTGAACTGAAGACAAGAGAGAAAGAGGCAGTGGAAAGGGTCCCAGGGGAGATGGAGCGACCTGATTATGTCATTGGGTACATATTCCTCAACTTACTGTAGTCCTGGGAGACCCTAGTTAGTTGTCTCCAAGAGAAGATAGGTATAAATAAAGCTAACTCACCATACATGTCTCCATGCAGCTATTTTTAAGTCCTTCTTCACTGTGTTGTGATGCAGCCAAGGAACACTCAGCAGTGGCCAACATGGAGGTCACTAATCTTGGACTGGTAGCCTCCTGTACTGTGAGGTAACACACACCTCTGTAGAAAGCCTAGCCTCCAATGTGTGTTATAGCAACAGAAAACTGACTAACTCAGCGGATCTGCTGCCAAACTCCTAAAAGCCTCGCTATAACCTGAGCTCAGGTACTCTGGGTGCAAGGAACATCTTACATTATTCAGAACATGTCCTTTTTTTGTCCATGCATGAGTTTAGTTAGTGAGTGATTTGGGAAAGCCTCTTCAGAGTAGGGACTGTCAGAAGAATCAGGAGAATGAACCATAAAGCTAGAGAGTAAGAACTTCTAACCTCACTCTTGGGTTTCTTAGGAATGGAGTGTGTGTGTGTGTGTGTGTGTGTGTGTGTGTGTGTGTGTGTGTGTGAAGATGGACTTACCCATCAATAGCCAGTGATTCAATGAGTTATACCTGCACAACAATGCTGCCATAAAACCCAAAAGGAGTGGGCTTGGCCAGCTTCCTAGTAGTGAATAATAATTTATGCACTAAGTGAGACAACCCAGGCCCAGGAAGACAAACATTCTATGCTCCCTCTCAGGTGTGGATCTTAGCTTTAATTTTTATATTTATGTACTGAAGTAGGGGGCAAGTGTCTCTAGGGGCCAGAGAACAAGAAAAGATGTTAGGAGATGGCAAGTCAGAGATTTGTGACGGACGATAAAGCATAAGTGACATCGGAGTAGATGAGGGAATAATAGAGATGGGTTACGGAAATGCAGGAGCTAGAAAAAGTTATCCAGAACTCACCGTGTCTAGAAAGGCCACATAGAAACCCATAGAAAAAGAGTTAGGCAGAACTCATGGTATCTGGAAAGGCCACATAGAAACCTACTCCCTTGCAAGCTAACTGAACAATACAATTAAAAACAGAAGTACCCTGCACAGGCAGGCAACACTCACCCTAGAAGTTTCTAAACAGAAACCCCAGTGCTAAGTGTGGGGGACTCCTGATGAGTTCTTAGCCAGGATACTCCCAGAGGCTCACAAAACAGTAGAGGCTGTGGCTGGCCAATGCTCTTGGTTTCCCACCAGAACTAGATGACAAGATCCTATAGATGAAGATATCACACACTGGGACACAGAGAAACCAAGCCAGGACTTAGTTCAAAACCTCCTCCATGCTGGCTAGCATTTGTAGTGCTAGAAAGTGTTATGTAGGCTTCTGGGGAGAAAAATCCACTAGTGACCTTGCCAAGATGTGAACTACACCCTTTTACACCACTGGCTGGCGAAGAGGCAATAGTTGAATGACTGTTTGGGGAGCAACCAGCTACTTCCTAATTAGAACTGAGACCCCACAGGAGCCTGTGGCTGGAGAGGTCCCAGACCCCGGAGGGCAAATTTGCTAACGATACTTTTGCAAATGGACATGAAGATAAACTGCCTTCTCTCTATATACGCAAACAACTCCCTCCTCCAATCAAGGGTGCAAAACCAGTCCAGCAGATAAAACCTCAAGATCTGATGTATTAGCCAGGGCTCTTTAGAGGAACAGAAGTTATAGAATAAATACATATAATATATACCACATATATACTACTACACTAGTTAGGATTTTATTGCTGTGAAGAGATACCATGACCAAGACAAGTCTTATAAAGGAAAGCACTTAATTGGGGCTGGCTTTCAGTTTCAGAGGTTCAGTCCAATATCATCATGGGGGAAAGCATAGCAATGTGGAGATAGACCTGGGGCTGAAGGAGCCAAGAGTTCTACATCTTGATCGGAAGGCAGCCAGGAAGAGACTGTCTTCCTCAGGAAGCCTGGAAGAGGATCTGATTCCATACTGGACAGAGCTTGAGTATAGAAGACCTCAAAGCCTGCCTCCATCGTGATAGACGTCCTCCATCAAGGCCACGCCTCCTCAAATAAGGCCACATCTCCTAGTAGTGCCACTTTCTATAGCCAAGCATTCAAACACACGAATCTATGAGGGCCAAGCCTATTCAAACCACCACAACAACTACAACTACGTGTGTGTGTGTGTGTGTGTGTGTGTGTGTGTGTGTGCTTATTTAGAATGGCTTACAGGCTGTAGTCCAGCTAGTCCAACAATGTCTGTCTCCCAGTGTAATATCCAAGAATCCAGTAGCTGTTCAGTCCACCAGAGTCCCAGAGAAGTGGCAGGGAAGGAATGGACTCACTAGTGAGGGCAAGAGCAAGCAGGCAAAGTGAGAGCAAGTTTCCTTCTTCCATGTCCTTTATCTAGGCTGCCAGCAGAAAATGTGGTACAGACTCAAGTTGGACCTTCCCACCTTCAAAGATATGGATTAAAGGTCTATCTTCCTACCTCCAAAGATCCATATTAAAGGTGGATCTCCCCATCTCAAATGATTTAATTAATAAGAAAGCATTCCAGTGAGTGAACACCAAGATAACCCCTACCAAACCCCATGGGGAAGACACCCAGAGGCCCTGGGCACCACTACAATGAGCAAGTAAGTGGTGGAGAGATGGAAGAGAAGGAAGCAGGATGATGTGTGTACAATGAAGAAAGGTGGAACTGGAGAGTGGAGGGTGGTGATGAACAGCCTGATGCTTGCTATGCCACTGAGACCACGGTAAATTATGCTGGTTCTAGCCCCATGCTGCCACCAAGGGCCATATATGGCTCTGTGGCACTGCAGCAGCAAGGGTCTGCGTCAATGTCTTGGTCTGGGACACCTGGGGGAGGGGGGCATATTGATATCTCAAGGCTGTACAAAGCAAGCCTGTGTGTAGCCTGGTTAGCACAGGAGAGCAGGCACCGGGGTCCTGAGAGCAGGGGGGCTGGTCCTGCCCCTTGCCTTAGCAGAGCTGGAAAGCTGGCTCGGGTGGTGTGAGCATAGGAGAGCTATCAGGCTGGCCAACTCAGCTACCACCCAGGCTCAGATCCAGGGCTTTGAGTTGGCCCACCCCAACAGCTATTCCATCTGTGAACTGGAGCATGTGAAGGGGCAGATCCTGCATAACCAAAGCTGCAGGATCTCCGTGGCACAGGCAACAACAGGATATCTGAGAGAAGTCCCAGTGAGGATCCAGTATTGATAGTGTAGCAGGAGCCAAAGGACTCAAATCTGACAATTGACTCACTGCAACGAACATTTGCAGGAAAATGTGTTTGGGCAAAGTGATGCACTGTAGCTTCCACTGGGAGATTTGTTTATTTGCTGGCTGGCTGGCTGGTTGTTTTGTTTGTTTGTTTGCTTGTTTGTTTCCTTTGACATGAGGCTGCAAGGATGGAGGATGAGTATGGAGGGACTGGAAGATGAATGGGTTGGGGTGCATGATGCAAAATTCACAGAGAATCAATAAAAGGTTTTTTTTTTTTTTTTAAAAAAATCCCTCGCAGATGTGTCCAGCCACTTACTTCCAAATATAGTCAACAACCAAGAACAGCCATCAGATTTGGGGTTACCTTTGAGCTGGAAGCTTCACGGTCATCAAACTGCTTACAGGATAAAAGAAGTGCTGTGTCCAAACCATATGTGCGTCCTGAAAGAAACAGCTAGAGAAGATAAGATCAGAGTCAGGTCCTTGTAGCACAGTAGAGACTGTGAATTCTGCAGAGCCAGGCCACCTCCCAATCTTCAACAGTCAGAGCGCATGGAACCAGCTCTGCCTCCTCCTGGTGACACAAACTGTTACTGAAGCCCACCAGTGGACTAATAAACTGACTGGGACTATTCCCTCTAAATACCAATGTCTATAAATAATGTCATCACCCAAAGGGAACAGGAAGAATGTTTAGATGAGACCTCTTGAATTACAGAGGTGGGGACATCAAGAATTCAGCCTGAGTAGAGTGGTGGTGGTGGGTGCCTTTAATCCTAGCACTTGGGATTGAAGAGGTAGGTGATTTTGAGATTAGTCTGGTCTATAGAGTGAGTTCCAGGAAGCCAGAGCTACACAGAAACCCTGTCTTGAAAACAACAACAGCAACAACAACAACAACAATGAAAACCATCACTCCCTGCCCCCTCAAATTCAACCTGGTGATCATTTTCCTTCCCTGGCTTCTTGTGTGGCCTAAGTCTTAGTGAGAATTGTCATACGTGCAAGTTGAGTGCTTTTGAGGAAATTCTCAAAGTGTGTGTGTCTGTGTATCTGTGTGTCTGTGTGTCTGTGTGTGTGTCTGTGTATCTATGTGTCTGTGTATCTGTGTGTCTGTGTCTGTGTATCTGTGTGTCTGTGTGTCTGTGTATCTGTGTGTCTGTGTGTGTCTGTGTGTCTGTGTGTCTGTGTATCTGTGTGTCTGTGTGTGTGTCTGTGTGTCTGTGTGTTGCACTTGAGCCTTGGTGCCCATGGACTAAGGTAAGAAAGAAGACTTGGGAAGAGAGAAGTGTGCTGGCTTCATGAAGCCAAGATTATCAAGTGTTTTCTGAGTTCCCAAGTTTTTCTGAGTTCTGGAAGCTCAGGGCTTCTAGAAACATAAATACTTTGATGATGGTTGGATTCTTTTTTAACCAGAAGGTTTTTATATGCATTATAAAATTGAATAATTTTGGATTTAATAGATCCAATCGGCAACATGGTCAAGCTATTCTCTGGCAATAGGGGCCCTATAGGACTCCCAAGATTATATGGCAAAGAGCGGATCTAGATGTGTAATATGGGCCAGAGCAGGGTCCAGAGAGCTAGCTCATCAGTTAAGAGTTCTGATTGCTCTCCCAGAACACACAGGTTTGGTTTCCAGCACCCACTTCTCAGCTCAAACTATCTGTAACTCCAGATTACAACTAAAATCAGTTTAGAACTAAGGGATTCAGTGCTCTTCTATCCTCCACGGACACCAGCATATTCATAGTACAGAGACATACACATAGACAAAACACCCACACGCATACAATAAAAATAAATCAAATAAATAAATCTCAAAAGTTTTTCCCCCGAAGCCTTGTAAATGTCTCTTTAATAACAATAAAAAAATCTACTTAAGAGAATAAGAGTACTGACTGCTCTTCTGGAGGTCCTGAGTTCAAGTCCCAGGAACCACATGGTGGCTCACAACCATCTGTAATGAGATCAGATGCCCTCTTCCAGTGTGTCTGAAGACAGCTACGGTGTACTTACATATAATAAATAAATCTTTGAGAGAGAGAGAGAGAGAGAGAGAGAGAGAGAGAGAGAGAGAGAGAGAGAGAGAGAACTGCAGCCAGGCAGAGGTGGCACACTCCTTTAATCCTAGCAAGTAGATTTGTGAGTTTAAGGCCAGCCTGGTCTATAGCAAGAGTTCCAGGACAGCCAGAGCTATACAGAGAAACCATGCAAAGAGAGGGTGAGTTGGGGGAGAAGGAGAGAGAAAATAGTCTAATAGATCTCACTTGTCAACATCTGCTGCTGGCTATGGTGTAAAGAACTCTGTACAACATGTCTGTCACGCTTTGAAAGGCATACTGTCAAGATCCAATTCTAATTCTGTCTGCCTATCTTCACAAGTGAATGCAGGAGCCGATTCCCCTGACTTTAATTATGGAGAGCCTGGGTGGGCTCCTGGGCGTCCTGCTACACTTGGGGGCAAAAGCGAAGCCTAAAGGGAATTTAGTTGTAAATACAGCTTCAGTTGGGAAGGTAAATATCCTGCGCCCCCTGGCTGCAGTTGCAGGAAGGGAAAGAGAGGTCGGGTGGCATCAGGCGGCTTCTCAGTCACCTCTGTCACAGCACTCAGGGTCAGGCTGGAGGACAGGGAGGGGCTTTGGATGCTTTGTGATCTCCGGATCCCAAGGACATTCAAGTCCCTCTTGGCCACTAGGACCGAACCTCCAGAAGGACTCTCTGGGTCATTTCAACTGAGTCCTGTGACTGAGAACAGCCCTCTGCTCCGTCTCCTCTGGTCCCTCCGCCTGACGTTCCTTTAGTCTGCTTTACCACACTCTCCTGTGGAATCCTGCTGACCCAGGTGAACCTGTCCGCTCAGCCTGGAGTCACATGACCCCAGGGGTCTCCCATGTGTCCCTCATCTGGGTTCACTTAAAAAACTCAGAGTTTTGCTGATCTCAACATAGCAACATTGCCTGCCTTTGCGGTCTTTACTGAGCAAGCAGTCGCTCACCGTCCCCCGACCGAACCCTCGCTACATTTTTCCCTTCAGTTTTTCTGCTTTTTTAGATTTTTCCAAAGTCAAATACAACCATTGCTGTGTCCCAAACCACAGCTCTGAGTGGACCTGAAGCTCATGTTTCCCTGTATAGTCATACTCTCAGATCCAACCAACCACAGGGTGAGAATATTTCTGAAGAAGTCCTACATTTATAAGGAACACATACAGACTTTTCTCGTGTGACTGCTCCCACAGCGTTGGCATTGCTATGGGAACTGCACAGAAGCTGAAGGGTGTGCACAGGTTTTATGGGAGGACTGCTTCGTGTTATTTCAGAGCCTTGGGCATCTGTAGATTTAGGCCTTTGCACACTGATCTGTTGCTACTTTGTTTCCAACCCAATTCCAAATCTGTCAGAATCCTAACTAGAAAAAGAGCTAGCTTTACTGCCTCTTCCATAGCCCAAGTAGCCTTAACCTGCATTCTGTCCTTCCTTATCAATCTAATATTTACCCTTTTGTATTCTCCCTTCCATGTGTTATACTGGATCCAGTGTAAACTCCAGTGTAAGCCCCATGCCGTCAGAAGGACTGTTTTAAATGTATAGACCAGTGGTTCTCAACCTGTAGGCTGTGACCCTTTGGTGTTAAATAACCTTTTCACAGGCATCAAATATCAGATATCCTGCAGGTCAGATATTTCCAGTACAACTCACAGCAGTAAAAACTACAGTGATGAAGGAGCAATGAATCATTTTGTAGTTGGGGGTTACCACAACATGAAGGGTTGCAGCATTAGGAAGGTTGGGTCCTAACTGATCCGGCTAACAGTTAGGCTGGTCTAGCTCATTAAGATAGATAAACTTGGGCTGGAGAGATGGCTCAGCAGTTAAGAGGACTGGCTTCTCTTCCAAAGGTCCTGAGTTCAAATCCCAGCAACCACATGGTGGCTCACAACCATCTGTAATGAAATCTGATGAACTCTTCTGGTGTGTCTGAAGACAGCTACAATTCACTTACTTAATTATAATAATGAATAAATCTATTTATATCATGGGGCCTGAGCAAATGGGGAAGGAGCAAGCAGAGGTCCTGAGTTCAAATTCCGGCAACCACATGGTGGCTCACAACCATCCATAACAAGATCTGACTCCTTCTTCTGAAGTGTCTGAAGGCAGCCGCAGTATACTTACATAAATAAATTAATAAGTCTCAAAAAATTATTACAAAGTGTACTCATAACATGAAATAAATAAATAAATCTTTTAAAAAACAAAAGATGGATAAACTTTGAGTCTGGCTGACCTTAATTTATGATATGTTTTCATTGTAATAATGTTTAGTTTGTTTTTTTAAAAGACACAAATCCTAATTAGCAAAACATTGTGTGTGTGTGTGTGTGTGTGTGTGTGCAAATGTATGTATAGCTGTGCACCTGAGTGTGGAGGTCGGAGAGGGATCTTCCCCAACTGCCCTCTGCCTTATTTTTTCTAGTTTTCACCCCACCCCCGCCCAGCACCAGGAATACACACACACGCTTGAGCTGGCCATTCACACACTCTTTGGGAACGCAAACTCAAACCCTCGTGCTCATGCGCACATCACCTGCTGAGCCATCTCCTCAGATTCAAAGTTTGGGGTTTTTTGTTTTGTTTTTTTGTTTTGTTTTGTTTTGTTTGTTTTTTTCTCCAAATAAAACCAAGATACTTACTTTACTGCCATCTGCTGGACAGTTTTTTTTTTTTACTATTACTGTTATATAAGTATCAAATCTATGATGCCCATGATATAAATAGGACCACCTAAGGTAGTTATGTCCCCTTCGGGCAATGCTCAGCCTATCCAAATGTGTAACAAAAGCTGTGATGATTAATAAGGAACTTAGGGAACTTAGTAAACTTGACTGTAACTACATTCAGACAGATGGTGGCTCTTTGTCAGAGAACCCTGTTAGGTATAACCATGTGTAAGTACTATGACTTCTTTCCAAGTAATCTCCGGATTCGCTAAGCGATGACATCACATATATTTTAAATGTGTGTGTGAGAAAGGGATGCTCTGAGTGGCGGGTGAATTGTCAACAAGTGTTGGAGACCTGAATGTGAAATCTATCCAAAGCAAGAAGTTAATTCAACAATTACACAGTCAAGGAAATAGACCAATTACATCACGGCCCAGGGTGGCTTTTGAGGGTTGTTTGTACTAGAAATGGAAGCCATGCTTAGTGAATTCTAACAAGCAGCCTTCTGTTGAGCCGCCCAACACTTCCTTTGACTTTCTATCCTGGGGTTTCAGAGGGACACACTTAGGTGCTCCTTTCGGAGCTGTTAATGGGTGAAGACTTATTTGTAATGACAAAGATTTCCTTGTTTATTTCTCACAGTTCTACACCTGTACACACATATATCTGCCTTGAATTTGAAAATAGAGGTCGTTATGGAAGTCCCCTCTGGTATCTCACCATATATGTGCCAATAGGATGGTTGGCTACTACAGACCTCATATTGATTCCCCCATTGATCCACAGACTGTATTAAAACAAAAAGCAAACAAATAAACAAACGCTTGCTGCTGCTCTGCACCTGAGGCTGGTCTCCAGAGTCTGTTTCCTGGTTCCTGACTCCACCCCTGCCCCCAGTCCCAGTTCCCACATAAAGTGATTTCCTTTAAATCACATTGAGTTTGGAGCAGTCACCAGCAGCACACGGCTCGGGATCAGGCAGCACAGCACATGAGTCCATGCTCTTCTAATTGCCAGGACTGCCTCCTTTCTGACTTACACGTTTGTGGACTCCCCATAAAGGAAAGGATGACTGAAGAGCAAGCGTGCTCTGCGAGGCCTTCAGGAACAGACCATGGATGCTGAAAGCAGCATGTGCTAACTTTCCTGTGTGCTTGGTTGCTTTCATTTTTGTTTTGTGGAGCAAAATGGAAGCTAGGACTCGGGGCTTTGTGCATGCTAGGCAAGAGCTCAACCACTGTTCCTCTGTTTCTTATCATCAAATATCTTTGTATAATAGTCCTTTGGAGAGTCTAGCATTCTTGTTCGTTGGTGATTTTGAAGGCCGAACAAGGGGGGGTTTACTTTGGGTTGGAAAGGACGTCTCTGTTTCTTTCCAAACCACATTCCAACCTTCACTGATGCCACTTTACGGTGAAAGCTGAATTGACTCTATTAGGATGAAATCGGCTCCGTTACTGACGCGGGCAAGCAGATGGGGGAGGGGGATGGTGTTAGTCTAGGGAATAAGGCTTTTTATAAGCAAGCACATTTGAAGTAGAAAACGGGAACGCCCACAGGGTGGAAATTTACTTTGCGCATAAGATACACAGACCGTCCTTTCAGAAACTGGCTTCAGGAAGCCTGGAAGCTCTGGCAACAACAAGCAAGCAGTGTGTCGAGCCCATGAAAGGGACCTAGTGTGGGCGCTTCAGCAGGCTCCACTTTGCTCCAAGCATACTCGGGGTCTCCTGGGCAGCTATGAGAGGGCACCAGAGATCCCGCCCCCTTCTACCCATTTTCCATCTATAAAAGCGGTTTGAAGATTTAATATTGTTCTATATGTCTCCCCCGCAACCCATCTGCAACATTCCCCTCCGACTTAATCAACAATCGCCTTTACACTGAATACAGTGCGGTTGCCTTAACCCTAGAACATTCTGCTGGTTCTAAACAGTGAGAAATCCGTGTTGGACCTGACCTAAGTTCCCTTTGGAAATTTCTGAATTTTTATTGCACAATGAGGCAGTAAAGGGCCAGAGGCAAACTGCTTTCCCAACAAGTCAGTAAAAGACAAATGAGATCAAAGAATCAAAAGCCGTTAGGGTACCAGGAGGTCATGTCTGACCCCTCCCTGTCGAGGGCAAAAAGATGATTCTAGAACAAGAAAGGATTTGGCCAAAGACGCACAGTGCTGCAATGGTGGTGCTGAAGAGAGAACCAGGATCCTGCCTTAAACACACTTCCTGTATTAACCAGTTTTCTCTAGAGTCACAGATTTATGGACTGTCTCTATATACTAAGGGAAATTATTGGAATGACTTACAATCTGCAGCCCAACTAACCTAACAATGGGCAGCTGTGAATGAGAAGTCCAAGAGTCTGGTAGTTGCTGGTCCCATGAGACTGGGCGCTTCAGCTGGTCTTCTGTAGAAGCAGGAATCCTGAAGAAGGTTCCAACAGATGTGCTGGCAAGGAAGTGCAAGCAGGTGAAGAAAGGATCCAGTGTCCTCCTTTGGGCCTCCAGCAGAAGGTATGACTCAGATTAAAGGTGTAACCACCACACCTGGACCTATGCTGTTCTTTACTTAGAACTTGCTGTCCCAGGCTGGCCTTGAACTCAGACATCTGTTTGCCTCTGTCTCCTGGAGTTAAAGGCATGTACCACTCTGCCTGGGCCTAAGCTTTTCATAGTCACTATGCCTCAAGATCTGAATCAAAAGCCTGTGTCTTCCAGGCTCAAGATCTGGATCACAGGTGTGCTCTCCCTTTCTGGATTAAAGTTCATTCCAGATGTGGTTAAGTTGACAAGCAGGAACACCCATCGCACTTTCCAACACACTTTCCTGGTTCCTGAGAACCAGCCCTCCTCTAAGACTAACACTGTGCTGAGAGGTCTTTGTCAAAAACCTTCCTCAGTTGGTGATGAACGCACATTCCCTGAGAGGCTGAGGCAGGAAGATCACAAGTTTGAGGCCAGCCTGAGTTCTATAGGGCCCCTTTGTGATCTCTCAATAGCTCTTTGTAGAAAACCTTTTCTCAACTAAATTGGAATTCTTTTATCTCATTAGCTACTTTTTTTTTAATGTAACCATGACAAAGTGTGTACTTAAAACATCACCTATACTTATGCTGAAGACAGGATCCAAGGTCTCTAGTGACCCCGGCTATAGTCTGTGATGGTTTAAAGATATTTTGGGGCTGAGAATGTAGATACGTGGTAGAGCTGGTGCCTGACAAATGCCAGGTTGGGCAGTACCAAAAGCAACAAACATTTTCTTTTAAAAAAAATCCCTGAAAGACATACCAAAATTTTTATTATACAAAAAAAAGTTCTTCTATAGCAAACTTTTAGTGTCGATTTCTTTCTACCTCAACATCACAGTGATGAATCGGGAAAGCACAGATGTCTGCAGCTCAGCTAACCGATGCAAAGCCAACGCTGCCCTGGCTCTGATACAACAGAGGCTTCCAAGAGGCTTCCACTCATGGCTCTACGGTGGACTGCATTCAGTATTCTCGTACCAGTCCACCCTTTTCCTTCCCTTTGCACCTCTGTGGGGAACGTAGGTTGCCACCTTCAGATTTTTCTATCTAGGTTTTTGGTTTTGTTTGTTTGGTGTTTTTTCAAACTTTCTTTTGTAATTTTTTTCCAGGATGAACTATTCTTTATTATTATTATTATCATTATCATTATTATTATTTCTATTTATTTACATTTCAAATGATATCTCCCTTTCTGGTTACCCCTCCACACCCCTCCCATACCATCTCCCCTCTACCCCCTCCCCTTTGCCTCTAGGAGGGTACTCATCTGCCCACTCACCCACTCCCACCTCACCTCAGTGCATCGTCCTGCACTGAAGCATCAAGCCTCCATGGGACCAAGGGCCTCTCCTCCCTTTGATGTCAGACAAGGCCATTCTCTGCTACACATGCATCTGGAGCTGTGGATCCCTCCATGGGTACTCTGGTTGATGGTTTACTCTGGGAGCTCTGAATGGTCCCGTTAGTTGATATTGTTCTTCTTATGGGGTTGCAATCCCCTTCAGCTCCTTCAGTCCTTCCCCTAGCTCTTCCATTGGGGCCCCAGGCTCAGTCAAGGGTTGGCTGTGAGCATCTACATCTGCATTGGTCAGGTAATGTTAGGGAACAGCCATACCAGGCTCCTGTCAGCAAGTGCTTCTTGGCATCAGCACTAGTGTTGGGGTTTGGTGTCTGCACATGGAATGGATCCTATGTGGGGCAGTCTCTGAGTGGCCTTTCCTTCAGGCTCTGTTCCATTTTTTTGTCCATCTTTCCTTTGGACAGGAACATTTCTGGGTTAAAATTTTTGAGATGAATAGATGTTCCCATCCCTCAGCTGGGGGCCATGCCTATCTACTGGAGGTGGTCTCTACATGATCAATCTCTCCTTTGTGGCATATTTCGGCTAGTCATGCCTGATGGGTCCTGGGAGCCTCTCCCTTCCTTGCATCTGGGACTTTCTAGTGGCTCTCCCCAGTTCCCCATGCCCCACTGCCACATATTTCTATTCGATTTCCTGACCCTCTGTACTTCTCTCCCATTCCCTCCAGTATCTCATACTGTCCCACCTCATTCCCTTTCCCATCCAGGGCCCCCCTCACTTCACCTCTCTTGATCATCCTGTTTCCCCCACAATGCAGGACTGAAGCATCCACACCCTGGTCTTCCTTGCTTCTATGCTCCATACAGTCTGTAGGTTGTATCATGGGTATTCAGAGCTTTTGGGCTAGTATCCACTTATCAGTGAACACATACCATGTGTGTTCTTTTGTGTCTTGGCTACCTCACTCAAGATATTTTCTAGTTCCATCCATTTGCCTGTGAATTTCATTTAGTCATTGTTTATAATAGCTGAATGTAGCTCCATTGTGTAAATATACCACATTTTTCTGTATCTATTCTTCTATTGAGGGACATCTGGGTTGTTTCCAGCTTCTGGGTATTATAAATGAGGCTGCTATAAACATAGTGGAACTTGTGTCCTTGTTATAAGTTAAAGCATCTTTTGGGTATATGCCCAGTAGTGGTATAGCTGGGTCTTCAGGTAGAACTATTTCCAATTTTCTGAGGAACCACCAATTTATTTCCAGAGTGGTTTTACCAGCTCAAAGTCCCACCAGCAATGGAAGAGTTCCTCTTTCTCCACATCCTCTCCAGCATCTGCTGTCACCTGTGTTTTTGATCTTAGCCATTCTGATGGGTGTGAGAGGGAATCTCAGGGTCGTTTTTATTTGCATTTTCCTGATGATCTTTTCTAATTTTATTAGAATAAATTAATTACATATAATAATGATTTTCATTAAGATTTATTTTATGAGTTGGGCGGTGGTGGCACATGCCTGTAATCCCAGCACTCTGGGAGGCAGAGGCAGGTGGATTTCTGAGTTCGAGGCCAGCCTAGTCTACAGAGTGAGTTCCAGGACAACCAGGACTATGCAGAGAAACCCTGTCTCAAAAAAAAAAAATAAAATAAAATAAAAAATAAAAAAAAGATTTATTTTATGTGCATTATAACTATATAAGTTCTGGGAACTGAATCTGGATCCTATAAGAGCAACAAGTGCTCCAACCCCAATAATGAGTTTTATTGTGACATCTTAGTATATTTTTATGATGATTTTTGATAAAATCTGTTACATTTCCTTGTTCTCCTTCCACTCCTGCTGATCCTCTCTTCCCATTTTTCTTCGGCCTTTACATCTTTGTTCTGGTGACCTGCAGAGTTTAATTGGAGCTGCTTACATAAGCATGGGTAAGGGCACTGAGATCCTGGACACTCTACCAGTGGCAACACCACTGAAGGAAATGTCTCCCTCTTCTCAGTACCAATTAAGTGTCAATAGTTCAAGGATGTATGGATCCTCATAAGCTCCGATGTTTCTGAGCCAAGAGTTTATGGATCCCAATGCTGGTTAGTTTTTTGTGAACTTGAACAGGCTAGAGTCACATGCAAAGAGGCAACATCAACTGACATCTGACTGGCCTAAGGCAAGTCTGAGGGCCCAGTGTGTGTGGTGCCATCCCTCAACGGGTGGCATTGGGCGCATGGTAAAAGCAGGCTGAGCTAGTCATCATGAAGAAGCCAGTATGCAACATTCTTCTATGACCTGCCTCTAGGTCTGCCTTGAGTTCTTGCTATCTTTCCCCAGCAGATTGTAACTTAGAATAAGCCAAACAAACCTCTGCAAGTTGCTCTTGGTCGTGGTCTTTGTCACAATGAAAACTAAGCTAAGATACCTGTTGAGTGACATATTTAAAAAGGGAGAACCAGCACATTTCTGCCTTTGTGCCTCTAACTCTCTACCCTGGAGGCCCGGCCGGCCATGCACTGGAGATTTGTGGAGATTCACTGGCCCAGAGTTCCCAAAATGTCTCCACCCAGCTCGATAGATTCCCAGTGGCAGGTCACTACCTGACCAACCCTGTGCTTCAAATCCCCCATGGCCTTTGTGGTGCACATCTGGCAAACCCATGCTTTGCCACCATACTTTTCTCTCTTGAAAATACAACACAAACTTAGTTCTGAAACAATGGTAACTCAATCTCTGGGTGCAACACCTAAAACCTAATCTTGTAAGCCTTATTAAAATCTGATCCCTCTGGTGGCAGATCCTTGCAGATCCACCATGATACTAGGAAACTCTAGCAGCTACATCTTATCCCTCTGCGGTCCCAGTTCCAAAAGGAAGTCACTCTCTCCTGCTTCCTCTCTCCTTCTGTCCCACCTGGAAGTCCTGCCTACTCACCAAGTGATTGGCTACTTTATTCATTACAGGATTGGTTCACAAGAACAGCATCAGGCCCATCCACAACAGATGCCCATCCTCCAACACATTATAACCTTGAATTTCTTATCTCCCTACCTATACCTTTCTAGTGCTGAGACAACAGGCGTACACAATGTGGCTCATATGTTTGTTTTATTTTATTTATTTATTTATGTATTTATTTAGACAGGCTTAAAATTCAGTCTTCCTCCTTTTGCCTCCCAAATGCTGAGATGATAGGTATTAGCCACCATACCAGGTTCTTTACAAAAACACTTAGAACAATGAGGAAAATGTATCCTACTCCAGGGAACATGCTGAGAAATATAGAGCACGGTCCTTCTCTCCAGAAGTTTCAGTACTAGTGATGATGTCAGCAGAGCAGGCAAAGAACACATGAACTTCCCCTTCTGTCTTCCATTGTTCCTGCAGAAGGTTTGGCCCAGATTGACTCAAGTCTGGGAGTTGATTCACTGGCTGAGATTGCCTTTTGCCATGATCCAATATAAACTTTATTTATTTTTTTGATAATTTTTCTGCTTATATAGATCAAACAGATATGCAGTAGGCTTCCTATCTATTTCATGCCTGGAAACATGACTAATTAACCAGTACCAAAGGTCTGTATGAGTCATGCCATTATAAATTTCACCTCTCCTGTGCCAACCATTATGGGCTAGGTCATTATAAATGTTGTTTTGTCTACACTGCTCACTATAACAACTATGATCACCTTGTCTCTGGTGAATCAGTATTGCCACCCGGCCCTTGCTACCTCAAGGCCCAATTAAACCCATTGAATTTAATTCACCCAACTGAGCAGCAGCATCTCCAGCCCTAAGGTCTGGCACAAGAAAAAGGGCAAGAACAAAACTCTTCAAATGTGCTGGTGCTCCTCTCACAAGTTTGCGTCTTATAGGACTGTGAAGGGCATGTCTTCTGGACCTTCCCATTGTGGAAGATTGGGTTTTACACAGCGTATCCACTCTAGTATTGCAATTTTCCTGAGCCTTAAAATCCCTTCATCAACACTAAGCCAGGGGATATCAGTCATCTCCAACTCCTTTTCAGTAGGCCATCTTTTGATAAAACGCTTCAGCTAACCATTCAAACAAACTTCTGACCCCTTTTTTAACTGTGCAAGCTTCCATTATTAAACCTAAAATCTCCACTCAGAGGGCCCATGTCAATAAACTCAGCCCGATCTAGTTTTATGTTCCTTCCACCATTATCCCACATCCTTAAAATCCATTCCCACATGTATTCCCCAGACTTCTGCTTGAATGACTTAGCAAGCTTATTAAGTTCCTTAGTAGTATAGTGCATTTCCTCAAGAACTATACTTTCAGCCTCCCTTCTAGGGGCCTGTTCTGCTCTGAGTCTGGTTATAACTGTAATTGGTGGGCCTTGTCTTTCCTGGCATTTTCTTCAAAGAAAGTCACTGCTGGTTTAGCAGACAATGAGGGATTAATTTCCTCAGCTGAAAAGGGCAATATCTCAAGGGGCGGGGCTGAGGATACTACTTCCTCAGGTGGGGTAAACCCTTGAGAATCTGAGGGTTCAAAATTCTTAGCTTCAATAGGGTCCTCCCACACATCCCCATCCCAAGTTATAGGATCCCATGCTTTGCCAATCAATGACCTTCCTTTAACTGTTGACACTGTCTGAGGCTGAGACTTGACTTTTTGCTGTAATTCATTCAACCTTAAAGTGAGGGCTTTAGTTTGACTTTCTGCAGCTTGAGCTCTCTGGCTACTGGAGAGAAGTTTCTCTTCAAGGGCACACTTAGAAGCCTCTAGGTTGTTGATTTGCATCTGGAGCTGGCAAATCTTATCCCGCAGCTCACTCCTTTCCATTGTCAATTTATCCAGGGCTGTTAAAAGGAACCAGGCAGCACCATTGTTTTCCTTATTTTTCCTCAAACTGTCAAACGTTTCATACATGAGGTCACTGACTCCATCGCCACTCAGAGGTGAGGAATGAAGATAATCAAGGGCATCTTCCTCTGTGAGTTTGAAATACAGTTCCCACCACGGGCTTGCAATCCGCTCTGAGCTCCCAGGAGAGAGAGTAACTGCAGAGGTTTCAGTAGCTGAAGGTATTGGTGAATTTGAAGGTGCTAGCAAATTATAAAGCCTATTCCAGATACTTAGAAGATTCATCTTTATACTTCTGTTTCTCTGGAACCACTTTTGGTGCCAAAATCTGTATTCGTCAGGGTTATCTAGAATCAAAGAATTTATAGAATGAATCTCTCTCTCTCTCTCTCTCTCTCTCTCTCTCTCTCTCTCTCTCTCTCTCTCTCTCCCTCTCCTCTCTTCCTCCCTCCTCCTCTCCTCCTCTCCCTCCTCCACCCCTCTCTATGTATGTATATGGAATTTATCGTAATAACTTACAGGCTGCAGTCCAACTAGTCCAACAATGGACAACTGTGAATGGGAAGTCCAAGAATCTATCAGTTGCTCAGTCCCAACGAGGCTGGGTGTCTTACCTGGTCTTCTGGATGAGCTGGAATCCTGCCTGAAGCAGTAGGTTCCACTGGACGTGCTGGCAAAGTGAGTATAAGCAGGAGAGGAAATGAACCCTTTCTTCTCCCACTGTCCTTATATAGGCCTCTAGCAGAAGGTGTGGCCCAGATTAAAGGCGTGCCTCAAGGTCTGGATTATAGGTGTGTGTCATCCTGCTTCAAGATCCGGATGAAAGCCCTGGGTCTTCCAACCTCAAGAGCCAGATCAAAAGTCTATGTCTTCCAGCCTCAAGATCTGGACCACAAGTGTGTCCTCCACTTCTGGATTGTAGTCCATTCCAGATAGAGTCAAGTTAAAAACCGAGAATAACCAGGCAGTGGTGGCACACGCCTTTAATGCCAGCACTTGGGAGTCAGAGGCAGGCAATTTCTGAGTTTGAGGCTAGCCTGGTCTACAGAGTGAGTTCCAGGACAGCCAGGGCTACACAGAGAAACCCTGTCTCAGAAAACAACAACAAAACAAAACACAAAACCCTCTGAGAATATGAGAATAGCTGTCACAGGTAGTAAACTCAAAATAATGTTAGAAGTGCCTTTGAAACTCTGTGACATGAGGCTTTTTCCTGAAAAACTACCATTTGGAATGTAAAAAAGTCAGCGAACTGCTTGAGATGCAGCTTGGTGTTTGATGCCTGCTGAGCATGCAGGGGGCCCTGGTTTTCATTTCCAGCATTGAAACAAAACAAAAACAAAAACAAAAACCCAGCAGTTATAAGTATGTGGATAATTGTAGATAAATATGCAAACCAATTCAACTACTCGATTTTGGTGGTAAACATTAAATTTTCTCAGTGGTAATAATGCTGAGAGCATGAGTATAGATTTTGGAAGAAGATTTAAATGGAAAGAGTGATTCAGAACAAAACTCTGGATTGAAAACAAGAGAGGGGCTGGAGAGATAGTTCAGTGTTAGGAGCACTGGATACCTTACCAGGGGAATACTGTTATATTCCCAGCCCCATGTGGCACCTCACAACCATCTGCAACTCCACTTTTCAGAGGCTCTGACTCTCTCTTTTGTCCTTCTCAGGTACCAGGCACACACATATATGCAAGCAAAACATCTATACTTATAAAATAAATTAATTTTTCTCTTTAAAAAAGTAAGAAATGAAGGAAGGGGAAAAAGAAAAGAAAAACAAACATAATACACTGCTTTGTTGACTGGTATATGGCGTGGTAACTTTGTTGACTGGTATACGGAGTGGTAACTTTGTTGACTGGTATATGGAGTATACGGAGTGGTAACTTTGTATTTGAAATCATTACTTTTCTCTCTTTTTTTCTTTTCTTTTTTTCTTTTTTTTTTTTTTTTGGGAAGGGGAGAAGTTGGTGGTGGTGGCAGCAATGAGACATGGTCTCACTCTTCATCTCAAGCTAGCTTAAAAGTCATAGCAATTCTCCTGCCTCAATTTCCTGAGTCCTAGGAGTGAGCCACTACAGATAGCTTATTGTCTTTTCACATAGACCTTTGAATTGGATTACCTTGTAATCCAAAGGCTAAGTTGGAGCCTTTTACATCCTTTGAAAAGTCATCAATACCAGGCTGGGGATGTAGCTCAGGGGCAGAGCACATCCCCAGGATGTATAAAGCACTGGGTTTGATGACCTGCGTTCAAAAAAGTCAAGAAGTCAAGAGTGACCTTTAGTCACCCATGTTGATACCTTCTGGTTAGTCAGCAGTATGCTATAATACGAACACTGTAAGTACCCCTTTGATATAAATTCTTTGGTATCTTTATCCACTACCTTTGGGCCATGAATTGTGGGTACAGCTTGCAGCACATCACAGCTCCTTGTACAGCTCATGTTAATTTCAGCAAGTTAGTGGCTATGGTTTTAATGATGTGACTAGATCCTTTTGCTAAGGTAATTTACAGTCCGGTGTCCACTTATTTTAGAACAAATTGAAATTAATGGCAAGATTAATTTAATCTGTAGCTTAGAAGTAAGAAATTCTGCAAATCTGAGCTTTGGGTTAAGATATGAGTGCATTCTTTATTTCCAATATAGGATCTAAATATTTTGTCTAAAGGTCAGGAGATGATTTCTTTGAACTTTCTTGGTGTCAGTTGCAAAAACAGTGTTTATCTTTTTAAAGAATTATTCTTATTTAGTGAGATCTTAAATTGGAAACAAAGTCTAAAATAAGGAATTATGATCATTTAAAATGTTTAACTGACGCCGGGCGGTGGTGGCGCATGCCTGTAATCCCAGCACTCTTGGAGGCAGAGGCAGGCGGATTTCTGAGTTCAAGGCCAGCCTGGTCTACCGACTGAGTTCCAGGACAGCCAGGGCTATACAGAGAAACCCTGTCTCGAAAAAAACAAAACAACAAAAAAAAAATTAATGGTATTTTCGGCTTTCCTCTGCCTTCTGGAATTAAAGGCATTTAGTACCACCTTGCCTGGGCCCAAGCTTTTCTTTAACTGAAACTTGTTCTGTACCAGGCCATCCTTGAACTCAGAGATCTCCTGGCCTCTGTCCCCTGGGGTTAAAGGTGTGTCCCAACAAGCCTGGGCCTAAGCTTTTCATGGCCACTGTTCCTCAAGACCTAACTACTGTGTCACCCCAGGCCAAGATCAAAAGCCTGTGTCTTCCAGCGTCAAGATTTGGATCACGGATGTACCCTCCATCTCTGCATTGTAGTTCATTCCAGAAATAGTCAAGTTGACAGACAACTGGCGATAGCTGCCACATGCATATAATTTGGGTTTTTTGTTTGTTTTTTCTTCCAGACAGGGTTTCTCTGTTTAGCCCTGGCCGTCCTGGAACTCACTCTGTAGACCAGACTGGCCTCAAACTCAGAAATCTGCCTGTCTCTGCTCCCCCCACCCCAAGTGCTGGGATTAAAGGCGTGCAGGCTTGCACCACCACTGCCTAGCATATAATTTGTTTTGATTCTATTTACCCACCATCATTACTTTCTCTTGTCTCTTTTTTTGTTTTGGGTTTTTGTTTTTTTGCCTTTCCACATCTCCCTATAGCAAAAATACATCTTCCTCACTCACTCACAATCTTCCAATCTTTTTTAGGAATTGCTGAATCCCACATATGTATCTCTAGATGGGTATCTTTTCTGAGCTTTGATGATTATGATGCTGGAAATCCAAATTAGGGCCTTGAACAGGCCAGGCAGGTGCTCTAACACTGAGCTACATCCCCAGCTTCTCCTCTGAGCTGTATATCGTTATACACCATTGCTTTCTCAATATCCCTTCTTGCATATTCTATAGGTGTGTTCACACTTGATGTGTTCAAAACTAAGCTCATTTCTCCCTCAAGCCTGCTTTTCCTCTCATGCTCTTCACATTCATGAACTCACTATCACCCCATCACCCCCGTCACAGGACTCACGCTTGCTTGCTTCCCATCCCACTTTATATGTAACTAATTACAAACGCTGACAGTTTATTCAATAATTATTGTGGGAACAAACAAACAAAAATCTGTGGCCTGATGAACCTTTTTTAACAAAAACATAATAATGTCTTCTTCTCAGACAAGGACTGGGCAGCCTGATGTACAGTTTGAGGCCAGACTGGTCTGCAGAGTTCCAGGACAACCAGGGCTACACAGAGAAACCCCATCATGAAAGAAAAACAAACAACAACAAAAAAAAGAAAGTAAATATTGACTCTAGTATTTATCTTTCTGTATTTGAAGTGCAGTAACTTGAAAGTTCCCTACGATGCTCACTGACAACTACTTATTGACTATTAGCTCTGATGATGCACAGTAGTAGCCAGATACTATCAGTAACTATTGCAAGGTAACAACACATTAGCCTAACCGCTGTTGCCTTCTGAATGCTGGTACAACACACCTGGATCAGAGATAAATAGTTTAGTCTTCAATAAACACCCCATGTAGCCCAAACCTGATCAACCTAATTGTCCCCTACACCTATTTCCATGAGCCCCCACCCCCATCCCCCACCCGTGGGAAGCTAAGGTGGATGTTACATATGCAATGACTTTCTGACACTACTGAACAGTAAAGTTAGTAAACTTCAGTTTTTTATAATGGGCTTCCTGTCAACATGCCCAGCTTTTGCTCCGGAGGGAAATATTAATTTGTCTTTAAGACAAGGTCTCGCCCTGCTGGCCCTGCTGGTCTTGTACTCCTGAGCGTCGTTTCTACCTCACAAGCGATGGGATTACAGATGTGCGTCATCATATTTGGCATTACATTACCTTTATTTTATAATTTTTCAGATTGAATTTATTTCGAGAGAACCCAGACAGGATAATATGGCAAATTTATGTGGTGACGCGTAAAACTACGCAATATTCCACAGAAAATAGTCTTCCAAGGTTCCCAAGCTGCGTGGTGGCTCCGGGACACATTTCATTCACCCGGTCATCACGCTCTGGTCGCCCGCTCTGGTGATGGCCGCTTCGGGGTTCACTAGACTTTGGCTTCCTTCTTGTCATCACTCCTACGCATGCAGCACCTCCTCGACCACCGTTAAACACCGGGCCAGTCTCCGGAACCACTCCGCCGTCGGCAGCCCGCCAGTCCCAGCAGCCTGCACTTCCGGTCCCGAGCTTCCGGTCTCGCCCAGGCGGCGCGGAGGTTTGTGGGAGCGGCTTCCTTGGAGTCGCGCCTGGCAACGGCTGGGCGCCCAGCTCCGGCCTGCCGAGGCTCAGGCGTCGCTTCTCTCCTCGGCCCACTCGTGGTCAGCCCGCTCCCCCTCGGCGCGAGGTAGGAGAAGGGCCCGGCCCCTCGCGGCTGCCCTCTACCTGCTCGGTGCGTGAGCGGCGGAGGGGTCGCGAGGGCAGGCGGGCTGGCGGTGCCCAAGCCCGGCTCTGGCGACTGCGCTTCCGCAGCAACACTTTGTTGGTGGCGCTCCCCTTCCAGGGGTGGACTTCCCCGTTCCACCGGGCATGGCCACCCGGGCTAATGTCACAAGGCTTGGCGATGCCCTGGCAGCAGGGAAACTTTTATTAGAGTTTCACAGTGGGTTACAGCGAACATTTCTAATACTTGCGTCAGGTGAAGCTTTGGTATTGCCTGGTAATCGGGAGTAAGACAAAAGTACGGAAAAGAATGAATAAAGCACAGTTTAACAAAGATAAAAACATTTCTCCTGGGGATTGGGTCACACCCACTTTCCCTTGGCACTAGACTTCCCAGGTGCTGATTCACATGGAAAAGATGGTATGATATTTGCATTCTATCTAAGCCATTTTCCCATTTTGTTATCTTAGACTATTTATTGCTATGTAATTAATTGTTATGCCGAATTGTTCAGGGACTAATGAAAAGAGGGGGGGGAGCCTGTGCATGTTCAGTAAAGATAATTTCCCCCCAAATGTTTCAGTTTCTAGTTGGTTGAATCCGAGGTTGCACAGATAAAGATTTCTGGCTGACTCTACTGTTTTCCCAAGCCAAAAATTCCACTTTTCCTTTTTTATCTTCAACTCCGGTTGGGAATTTTGGAGAAACTACAGTAGGCATTTTGAATGTGAACTGTATCAAGGTAGAAGTTTATAAAAAGAAAGGACTTTCTCATGTTAAGTAGTTTCACTGGCAATACTGAAGTGACAGTATCCCAAATTATTGCTGAAACACCTTGGAAAATATAGAAGTCCTAAGCTGTATTATTTCTTAGCCACTCATAGTTGTCAGTAAAGAGCAATTAATTCATTTAATATTTCCTAGCCTTGCTTTCCACATCTTGAAAATTTTGTGTATTCCACTCTTGGTTTGTTCAGTTATTTATTTATTTTTAAATATTTTTTAAAGATTTATTTATTATTATATGTAAGTACACTGTAGCTGTCTTCAGACACACCAGAAGAGGGTATCCAATCTCATTACAGATGGTTGTGAGCCACCATGTGGTTGCTGGGATTAGAACTCAGGACCTTTGGAAAAGCAGTCAGTGCTCTTAACCGCTGAACTATCTTACCAGCCCTGTTCAGTTATTTAATGTCTCAAGTGTGTGTGTGTGTGTGTGTGTGTGTGTGTGTAAATCTACTTAAAAGCCAGAAGAAAGGTCTAGTTCTAAAAGCTGAGTGTTTCAATACCTTACGAATAAAGTAAAGTGACACCAGAAGAGTTTGTAAGTAAGAGGTTGTGGAGCACATGACTTGAAAGTGTGATCCCCAGCAACAGCTTAAGCATCACGTGGGAACTTGTCAGCCAGCATTCTAGGGTTGTGGAGATGCTCAGCGGGCAAGAGCAGGAGGACTGGAGCTGGTCCCAGCACCCCCATTACCTAGTGTGGTGGCGGGTTGAAGGCACGAGGATCTGCGCTGCTCACTGGTCTCCTAGCTTGGCTGAATCTGGCTCCAGGCCCCAGGGGGAGGTCTTGTCTCAAAAAACAAGGCAGGCAGTGCCTAAAGAGGATGACCTTTGTTTCTACATGTACACATTTACACCTATATACACATGTACACACACACACACACCAGAGAGAGAGAGAGAGAGAGAGAAGCTGTCATACCCACACAAAAGGAATTCACATTCTGCCTGGGCAGAATAACTCACACCGGTCCCCCCCCCCCCCCCTTTCTTGGGACGTAGAAGCAGGAGTTCAAGGCCAGCCTCATCTACATGTTGAGTTCAAAGCCAGTTTAGGCCACACAAGACCCTATCTCAGAAACAAAACAACCCTCACACACACAAACACACACACAAAGAAATCCCAATAAATTTACTTTCTGAGGGATCAAGGGATCTCCTTCACTCAAGATTTTTGAATCAGCACTGATGGCTGAGGAGCTTAAAGCTTCTGACTCATGCTCAAGTTTGAGAGCCACTGTTTCAGCAGAGGATTTCCCTCTTATCTGTGACAGATATAGTCAAAGGCCCCTTAGAAGTTTAAAACCTCATATCACACAACCCTTCATATACTTTTTTTCATATACATACATACCTATGATAAAATTTAAATTATGCAAGGCACTATAAGAGATTAGCAGTAATAGTAAAGAAAAGTGCTTATAATACTATATTGAGATAGAAATAATGTAAATATGGTATGTTGCTCTAACATTTTCTGGCTGTCCTGTTGCTCCAGTGCTTGGGATGTAATAAAGTAAGTTGACATTTAAAGGAAATACTTTATAGCTTAGCTTTGACGTTCTTGATTGCCAACATCTCTGTTCTTATCCAGTAATTAGCAAGATAATAAGGATGATGGTACCAAAGCCGTTAGCTAGGTAATGGAGATAGCTGCTGAGTGACTCTTGGGCAGGTAGCCTATAGTGTGTATACACTGGAAAAGGGAATGACTCACATCTCAAGGGGCACTGATTAGGATGATGTGATATTTATCACTCCGCTTAAAAAACAGGCAGCTGTTCCAGAAGCTTACACAGAGTTCCTGTTTGACCCCGACATTTCATACCTAGATGCATACCCAGTAGGATTGAGCATGCTTGCCACGGCTACACACATGGCTCAGCAGTTAGAAGAACTTGCTGCTTTCCCAGAGGTCTTAAGTTTCTAGTGCCCATGTTGGCCAGCTCCCAACACAGACACATACATTTGAAAAAGAAAACATTCAGGTAAAAACTTGCATATAAACATAAGAGCCCAAGTGTAGAGCCAACCCAATATTCATCTCCGAAAGGACAAAGAAGCCAAATGTTGTAATTTTATTATTCAGCCATGAAAAAGAATGCAGTGTAATGAAACTGTATATTGAACCCTGAAAACATGCTACATGAAAGAGGCCAGACATAAATGCCACATACTGTACAGTCTCTGGCACATGAAATCTTGGCTCATCTATGGAGGCAGGAAGTCATTTAGTGGCTTTTGGGCACTTGGGGAAAAGGGATGTAGAGTAACTGCTAAGGAGCCTCAGGTTTTTGTTTTTATAGGATGAAGAAAATGTGATGGTTATACGCCATTTGAATATACGGAAACCCAATGAATAATACATATTATTTATTGAAACCTAAGCTGGCTGCTAACTTGCTGCATAGCTGAGGCAGGCTTTGGGTTCCTGAGTGTTTTTCATCCACCTCCTTAGAGTGGCACCACGCCATGAATGATAGTTGGAAAGGAAGAGTCTTGATCTTTTTACAACAATGGTCATCAAGCTGTGAGTCCTGACCTCTTTGCCATCGAATGACCTTTCACAGGGGTCATCTAAGACCATCAGAAATATCAGATATTTATATTACAATTTATAACATAGCAAAATTATAGTTATGAAGTAGCAATGAAAATAATTTTGTGGTTAGGGTTCATCACAACTTGAACAACTGTTAAAGAGTTGCAACATTGGAAATGTTGAGAACCACTGTTTAAAGAACTAAAGTAAACAAGGAACATGGTTCACTATTGACCCAGAAAATGCTACATAATTATGAAAACCTAGAGGTTTAAATCTCAGTGTTCTATTGGGTGTGGTAGCATAAGTCTTTAATTTGAGTGCTAGGGAGACATAGTAGGCAGATCAAGGCAAGTTGGATGCCAGCCGACTGTATACAAATAGTTCTAGGCTAGCTAAGGTTACTTAGTAAGACCTTGTCTCAAAAAAATAAATAAGCAAACAAAAAGCAACCCCCTAAAGCAGACAAACAAAACTACAAATCACTTGTGAAACTGACCAGATCATCAAAGGTAGGCATATTAAAAAAAAAAAAAAAAAAAAAGCCACCAAGTGTTTGAAAGATGACTTTTTTTTTATTCTATTTTTTTTGTTTGTTTTTGTTTGTTTGTTTTTTGTTTTTTGGATTTGGTTTTTTTTGAGACAGGGTTTCTCTGTATAGCCCTGGCTGTCCTGGAACTCACTCTGTAGACCAGGCTGGCCTCGAACTCAGAGATCCACCTGCCTCTGCCTCCCAGAGTGCTGGGATTACAGGCGTGTGCCACCACCACCCAGCTGAAAGATGACATTTTAAAGAAACAGTTTGCAGCACTCTGGGGACAAGATGGTAGAGCTAGAAAAGGTGCCTTGGCCAAACAGTGGGCTTGACACCAGACCGGTGGCCCAAAGAGAATGCTGAATTTTCCTTTCACATTAAAGAATACAAAACAATGTTGAACCAAAGGGTGTGTTTGTTTGTTATTGTGTGTACATGATGAGGTAAGGGGTGAGGCTATGCCAAGAGCACCTGTGGTGGTCGAAGGACAGCTCTGAGAAAGCACCTTTATCTGCTGAGCCATTTTACTGGCCTCTGAACTGAGCTATAAATGTAGAGTCTGTGGTTATTGGTCAGATACAGGTGAACAAAGCTCTCAAGGTGCACTGCTGGACTTTTAGAGTTGGGTTAACCCATGCCACATTCAGGTGATCTTCACTGGAAAAAAATCCAAAAAAAAAAAAAAAAAAAAAAAAAAAAAAACAAGAAAAAAAACCGAAAAGAAAACCACAATTATTTCTAAGCTAGCAGAAGAGGCTGTACAGGAAAAAGATCACAGGAGAAACTGATGAAGCAGAAACTTACAAAATAAATCTGCAGAAAATGAAAGCAAATACAATTTAAAATGGCAGGGATGGGGGATGGGTGAGGGGTAGGGGGTGAGGTTTATAGTATATGAATCCTCAGAGCACTATTTTACTATTCAAAAGGTTCTGAGAAACAATATAAACTTGGCATTATACCAAACAACAAGAATAAATAGAATTTTCTTTGGAATTTACTAGCATACCTAAGATACAAGTTAGATAGACATTGCTTTTTTTTAAATTGGATATTTTATTTATTTAAATTTCAAATGTTATCCCCTTTCCTGGTTGCCCCTCTGCAAACCAACCTCCTATCCCATCCCTCTCCCTGCTTCTATGAGGCTGCTTCCCCACCCACCCACCCACTCCCACCTCACTGCCCTGGCATTCCCTATACTGGGGCATTGACAGTGCTACATTTCTTGACCTTCCCCACCACTACTTCCAGTTTTCCTAAAATACTGACTTGATTTTAGCAACACTTTGGGAATATCTAGTATTTCTAGATACTCACGTAGTTAGTACAGTTACAGTGTATGAGTGTATGTTTGTGGTAACTACACACCTCTCCTTCAAATCCACTTTGTATTGATTTCTTTCCCCACCTTTCATTTTTCTCAGCATTTATAAAGACTTCCACTGGGTGGTGGTGCTACATGCCTTTAATCCCAACAGAGGCAGAGGCAGATGGATTGAGGCCAGCCTGGTCTACAGAGCAAGTTCTAGGACAGCCAGAGCCATACAGAGAAACCCTGTCTCTAAAAAACAAAACAAAACTAATAAGAAAAGACTTCCAACTGTTCAGCGAAGTGTAGACTTTTACAGTGACTGCTGACTGCTTGCTACTTGGTGGTCGTTTTCCTTCTTTCTTTTCTTCTTCTTCTTCTTTTTTTTTTTTTTTTTTTTTTGGTTTTTGAGACAGGGTTTCTCTGTATAGACCTGGCTGTCAGCTGGGTGGTGGTGGCGCACGCCTGTAATCCCAGCACTCTGGGAGGCAGAGGCAGGCAGATTTCTGAGTTCGAGGCCAGCCTGGTCTACAGAGTGAGTTCCAGGACAGCCAGGGCTACACAGAGAAACCCTGTCTTGAAAAAAAAAAAAAACCAAATCCCCCCCCCCCCCCCCAAAAGAAGAAGAAGTAGACCTGGCTGTTCTGGGACTCTCACTCTGTAGACCAGGCTGGCCTTGAACTCAGAAATCCACCTGCCTCTGCCTCCCAAGTGCTGGGATTAAAGGCGTGTGCCACCAATGCCCGGCTTCCCGTCGTTTTCTACACCACTTATTATATGTCCACTAGTCAGTCAGTCAGTCTGTCTTTCTCTCAAAATAGATCTTCTTTCTGTGCTTTTCTAAGTAAATTACAGATGTTAAACTTTCCCCTAAAGCACTGACTGTGCCTTATATTTGGACCTTTGTTTAGTTTTTAGCTTTTTGATAGATGAGCAGAACTAAGCACACATTTGCTGGGTTTCCTCTGCAGGTGTTTTACAGGGAGTCACCTCCCTTGCTAGGCTTTCTCCTTGTACAGCAGCATGGTCCAGATCAAACAGTCATCATCATCCCACAAAGCTCTCTCATGTCCGTTTTCGTCCACTCCCTAATCAGCCCGAGAAGCAGCCATTGTTCTCTTGTACAGCTCTGCTCTGCCTCTTGTGCAGCTTCCCAGCGGGAAAGCGATGCCCAGTGTGCTGTTTGTTGTAGGTTTCTTTCTGCACAGGGTCTATCCCATGCTCCTCGGTACTGTGCATGTTCTCGTGGCTGGTACTCCAGGGCACGTGCTCTGATCATTCATGGCGGCCAGGACTAACACTGCTATAAACATTCTTTTTTTTTTTTTTTTTTTTTAGTGTCCAATAGATCATTTATGTATAACGTACGCTACAATTTCTTTTTTCTTTTTTTTTTTTTCTTTTGTTTTTTTCCGAGACAGGGTTTCTCTGTGTAGCCCTGGCTGTCCTGGAACTCACTCTGTAGACCAGGCTGGCCTCGAACTCAGAGATCCGCCTGCCTCTGCCTCCCAAGTGCTGGGATTAAAGGCGTGCACCACCACCGCCCGGCTGCTATAAACATTCTTACATTAATATTTTGGTACACACATGTTTTCATTTTTGTCACAAAAAAAAGTAGAATAGAATTTCTAGGTCATAAAAGGTTGCTAGGATGAAACAGCAGGCCTTTTCCCAAAGTTGTAACATTTTATGCTCCCACTAATGCTGTGTAGGTATTCAGGCTGCCCTCCTCTTTTGCTGACCTTGGTGATGTTGGTCTTTATAATTGCTGGGGGTATAATGGGTTTTGCCTTACATTTTAATTGATCATTGCATTTTTTTCTGTACTCAGTATTAACCTCTGAAAATCAGGGTAATCAATTGTCCACCTCTTATTGCCTGTAACTTACGTAAAAGATGTGGAACAAAATGGGAATGAGGGTGGTAGATATGTTTTGACAGTTTGGAGAATTTGAAAAAGGGATTCTAGAAAAATATGAATTTGAAGAATTCTTTGTTTGAACTAAGAATTATTTCTTAGTCCTGGATGTGACTTGTAGTGTGCTTGAGGCTCTGGATTTAATCCTAGCGTCAGAAAAATAAATTGTTTTTTAACAGGTACAAATGATGGAAAATGTTCACCTGGCACCAGAAACAGACGAGGATGATCTTTACTCTGGTTTCAATGACTACAATCCAGCCTATGACACTGAGGTAAAAGCATTATTCATATTGATCATTTGTTAACCTGTGGTTTTTACTTTTTATGTTCTTCAGACTAAGTAAAGTCTGAAAAACTAGAAAACTAATTATTGAAGAACCTCATAATTCCTGCCAGTGACGGTGGCTGCAGCAGAAAGGGAGCTGCACTCTTCCGCACTAGCTACAGGCATAGACTTATAACAGAGTAGGGCAGCAGTGTCCCTGCACTCTTCCCCACTAGCTACAGGCATAGACTTATAACAGAGTAGGGCAGCCGTGTCCCTGCACTCTTCCCCACTAGCTACAGGCATAGACTTATAACAGAGTAGGGCAGCCGAGTCCCTGCACTCTTCCGCACTAGCTACAGGCATAGACTTATAACAGAGTAGGGCAGCAGTGTCCCTGCACTCTTCCCCACTAGCTACAGGCATAGACTTATAACAGAGTAGGGCAGATGAGTCCCTGCACTCTTCCGCACTAGCTACAGGCATAGACTTATAAGAGTAGGGCAGCCGAGTCCCTGCACTCTTCAGACTTAGATAACCTGTAGATACCAAAGATCAGATTTGGTTTTCTTCATTTAAAGCATCTTGAAAATATTTTAAAAATTTGTTTTGTGTATATGAGTGTTTTGCCTGTGTGTATTTATGTGTACCACGTGCATGCAAAGGTCAGAAGAGGATCTCAGATCCTCTGGAACTGGAGCTATAGACAGTTGTGAGCCAAGGAGCTAGGAGCCAAACTCAGGTCCTCCACAAGAGCAGCGAGCACTCTTAACTACTGAGCCACCTCTCCAGCCTCAGTTCATTTTTCCTTTTCCAGTCTCTACTGTCTTCTTATTGTGGAGATGCTGGCATACATCTGATCTGGATGGTAGGCTGGGAACGATGCTCAGTTGATGGAGTGTTTTCCTAGCATGCACAAGGCCTTAGCTTCAGCCTCCAGCATGATCTTCAAGGATCTTACAGGAGAGACCACCTTTGTAGTGCTCTAATTTTTACCTGCCTTGGAGTTATTTTTCTCTTGTTAGGCATGTATTTTTTTTTTAGAAAAATTGGGAAATGTAAATGAGCATAGAGGAAAAATTACAGTCATAGAAACTGTTACCTTGAAGACTAACTTAAGTGCTGGTCTTACCAGATATATTTTTCTTAGTCTAACATGTACATACACACAGACATACACACACACACACACACACACTTTTGGATAATACAAGGTCATACTGTGTATTATTTTTCTTTTTCATGAATTCCCACTTATGTAAGTTAATCTGTTTAATATTTACTGTTATAATAATTACAAAGATGAAATTATTACCAAGACAAATTTAGATATTTTCACCCATTCACATCTGTTATGCAAGTCTCAGTTTCTGAATTTTGTCAAAACAAAACAAAACTTTATAAAAACTATCTTAACCTAATGTGGGTAAAAGAATGAAAGCCCAGTTGAGCAGTGATGCGCATGTCTTTAATCCAGCACTCGGGAGGCAGAACCAGGTGATCTCTGGGAGTTTGAGGTCAGTCTGCTCTTAAAAAAAAAAAAAAGACTGAAAATGCACGACATGGTGGTGCACATCTTTAATGCTAACACTTGAGAAGCAGAAGCAAGCAAATCTCTGTGAGTGTGAGGGCAGCCTGGTCTGTGTCAGGAGTTCCAGAACAGCGAGGGCTACATAGTGAGTACCTGGCTCACGAGACAAGATGAGACAAGAAAAAAAGAAAAGAAAGATGTGGTTAATTTAGTTGTAAGCATATAAGATTAAAATACTAGTGTTTGTAGGACTTCAGAAATTCACATTCTGTTGTAGAGTTTTTCATTTGGCTTTCTGGAATTTTTACTTTGGTCTAATGTAGCCGTCTGTGAATTTGACAAGTAGAAAGAAAGCAGGAAGGCAAATAGGGCTGGCTTATTTGTAAATCTCCACTACTGATCATTATAAGGACAATAGTTTATGTTCACATGCCTGTAACCTTAGCACACAACAGAAAAGTAGGAAAATAGAGGAAACTGGAGAAAATAAAGAATAAACTAACAAATTGTAACAGTGAATATTTATAATAATAAAATAGCAGATGCAGTCACCTGAAGATCATCTGCACTGTATAACAACCTGGTATTTTGTTGTATTCCCTTGTCCTTTAATATATGCAGTTGTTTCCCTCTGCATTTATTATTTTTTTGTATGCAGATAGAATTATTCAGTTTTAGTTAAAATATTTGCAAGCAATTTCTAAAGTTAATATTAAAGCAAGTAAGCAAGCAAACAAACAAAAACATTGAAACCTCCCTTCTCTCCTAGTATAAAAGTAATAACATGCTTATCTGCCCTGAGTTCAAGCTCCAGAAACCACCAAAACCAAGTAGCACATGCCCAGTGTTGAAAACAAGTTTGAGGATGCCTCTGTCATTCAGAAACAACATGTGAGACAGATATAGTAGTGTTCACCTGTAATCTTTGCACGGAGGAGGCTGAAGCAGGAAGATCATGGTTTGGAGGCCGATTGGGGCTGCATATTAAAACCCTGTCTCAAAAAATCCCGTCCCCCAACATAAAAGATAAAATTACTATTAATATTTTATTGTCTTTTATTTCTGCATATGTATACCAATATTTTTTATCATATTTGGGATTGGCAATTTCAGTTTTTTCCACTTAACATCATGTCATGGTGCTACATGTATAAATAGAGTTTTATGGCTGCGTAACTGAAAATGCTCATTTGTTTAGACATATTTTCTTTTTCTTTTTTTTTTTTTGATTTATTTATTTATTATATGTAAGTACATTGTAGCTGTCTTCAGACACCCCAGAGGAGGGCATCTGATCTCATTACAGATGGTTGTTAGCCACCATGTGGTTGCTGGGATTTGAACTTAGGACCTTCGGAAGAGCAGTCAGTGCTCTTAACCGCTAAGCCATCTCTCCAGCCCCTAGACATATTTTCTGTTGTAGATTTTTACCCCCAAGGTTTCTGCTATTGTAAATAACATTACAATACAAAATTTTATTTGTGAATAATTTATGTATTTTGATTAAACTCTTTTAGGATAGAGGTACAGAATGGAATTAATGAATCATAAAATTATCAGTTTTAAAGAACCAGAAATTGTCTACTCTCACAAGTTTCTCCTAGGGAGAAAGGGGGAAGGTCATGTCCTTGAATATTTGGCATTTAATCAGGTGATGGCACCACCCTCTTTTAGGGGTTTTGGTTATTTTAAATGATGTTAAATAAGTACTTAGTTCTCAGTCATAAAAACCAAGGACTTAGCTGGGAGGTGGTGGTGCACACCTGTAATCCCTGCACTCTGGGAGGCAGGGGCAGGTGGATTTCTGAGTTCAAGGCCAGCTTGGTCTACAGAGTGAGTTCCAGGACAGCCAGGGCTACACAGAGAAACCCTGTCTCAGGAAAAACCAAATCCAAAAAAAAAAAAAAAAAAAAAAAAACCCAAAAAAACAAGGACTTTTCTGTGACATGTGAAGTCAAAGGTTCACACCAGCGTAACTAATTATCCTTCTACTTTGGAAGATCTTTGTGCAGAAAAAAAAAGAAAAAGAAAAATTCCAAAGATTCCAGAGGAGTAGAAGGAGCCTTGATATTGGGGGTTAGGGTTATAGAATTTGAAGATAGGAGACTTTATTTGGGATAAGATGAATTATAGAGTATAGAGGGTCTTGAATATGAACCAGAAGAGTTTAACTTTTGTCATATTTATTTTGAATGTTAAATTTGCCTTTTTACTTTAGGAGTTGGAGAATGACACGGGTTTTCAGCAAGCAGTGAGAACCAGTCATGGCAGAAGACCTCCAGTAAGCAAACTATAAATAAGCTTGTAGAAATCAAGTCATGAAATTCACCATCGTGTTGTGTTTAGTTGTACGGCCTAATGCTGAAAACATTTACGCTGCTGTGAGGCAGAGCTTCAGAGTTGTCTCCTCTTGCCAATGTATAACTCTAGTCTATTAAGCCAGAGGGTGGCCTTTAATCACAGCACTTGGAAGGCAGAGGCAGGGGAATCTCTGAGTCTACAGAGTTCCAGGACAGCCAAGGCTACACAAAGAAACCTGTCTTGAAAAGCAAAGCAAACCCAAAGCAACCAAACAGAAAACCTCTTGTCGGTGAAATGACTCCTGGGCTTTTCCTTCCCTGACACTCTAGTGGCTGCCCCTTGGGTTTCTGCTGCTCTGACTGACTGCTAGGCCTCACACAGTGAAGGTTCTGGCACATCGTCCTTCATAAATGTTCTTGAGGTTCATCATTATATCCTTGGTGTTGTCATCTTGGTTTGGGCTCTTGGTTTGTCTGACAAGAACTTTTACACCCTGAGCCTTCTCACCAACCCTAACTTGTTTTTTTTAACAAACATTTTTGTCTCAGCCCTTTAGTTCTCAGTGGGGAGGCATTGTAAGCTATAGTCTAATGTAGCAAGAACTAGTCAGTTGTGCTCAACAGCAAACATGTTGAGGACACTTTTACATGGCCCCTTTTGATTCTAGTTCCAATTATATGAAATGTAATTTGTAATCTTTGCATGCAGTATCTTTTTTACTTAAAAGTTGAATAAATTTGGGCTCAAAGATATTAAATATAGTTGAGGGAGAACCGGGGTTCAAATCCTACAGAGTCCAAAGCCGGGGTCTGTTGTTGGGGTCTGTGCCTTGTAGCTGGTGGCTGCATGAATGCGCATTGAGTGAGTGCTGGGTACAAGCATGAGTGCTGGGCTTGCTGGTGAGGACCTCAAGTCATTCCCAAGTTCCTTCCCTTTCAGATGAATTTCAAACTGAGTCTCCTCCTCAGCACTTTCAGTAACTGAACTCCCTAGGATTTAAGCAATCATTCTAAGTATGACGTATTTCTTTCTTTCCTTGAGATTATAATTACAACATTTCTCTGTTTGCTTCCCTCCAGCCTTCCCATGTACCCTTCCCCACTCTCCTCAAATTCATGGGCTTTCTTTTCATTAATTGTTATTGCATGCATATGTATATGTATATATATGTAATTCTACATATAACCTGCTCAGTCTATATAATGCTATTTGTGTGTGTGGCCATTTGGCACCGGACAACCAATTAGTGTGCTCTTCTCTGGGGAGGATCACAGAACACAGCATACTTCTTTAGTGATGAGTCTCATTGCATTTTCTAGTATGTAGCATGATCTGACTCCTGCTAAGGATGCTCTTTTTCCTCCCCAAGGTAACTGCTAAAATACCAAGCACAGCAGTCAGCAGACCCATAGCTACTGGATATGGGGTAGGTTCTTTTAATCCTAAAATATTAAGATGCTTCTTAAATATATATAAGTTCATGTAAGAGAGTTCTAAATAATTTGTGCTTTGTCAATTCATAGTCCAGTTGTATATCTATATATATTAAAAAGTCTAATTTGAGCAATAGCTTTAGATATTTCAGTAAGTTTGATTTATGTATAACTATATCTTATCCTTTTCTGTTTGTAGACCTTCTTATTTGCTGACTGATTTCTGTTATCTAGATAATATAGCCAACTCTGATGTATTTTCCATTCTTGAGTTCTACATGAATTGATGTTATGTAAGCATAATAGTGTTTATAATAACTTGACCATTTAATAAATGAAGGTATGAAATTTAAGAAAATGTTTCAGGGATATATATCTGAGTTTTATCTTATTGACCCTTTGGGGAAAATAATCTGTAAACTCCCCAGAGTAATAGTCCTTTTAACCTTATTTAAAGTTCCTAAATATGTTTTGACTCACATAAAATAAGAAAGAAATGGAGTGGCTTTTAGAACCTTTATGATCATGCACTCTGCTATGGTCAGCAAAATGACTTTGGAACCTGGAGCGTTTGCCTCACAGCACTGCTTTACCTGAGTAAGGAAATGAGTCTGAGGGCGTGTTTGCATTTGGTCTTGCTCCTTGGTAAGAAGCAGTGAAGGGACAGATATTTTCAGTTTTGCACATCAAATTGCCTTTGTCACAACTATCCATGCAATCCTGTTTGTAATATAGCCACAGGCCATGTATAAATCGATGTTGTGGTCCAGTAAAACTTTATTTACAAAGGTAGATTGTTATTTGCCTATCCCGATAAGAGTTTTGTAAATTGATACCACACTATTAGGTGACGAATGGAAAATTTTTGTTTGTGCTTATGGGTAGATAGAAGAAAAAATTAAGAGGTGCCTACAGTTTTATCTGTAAAGTTGCAGGCAGCTATTTTAGGAATATGTTTAACTTGTTTTTCTGTTTATCAGTCCAAGACATCCCTGACGTCATCAATGGGAAGGCCGATGACAGGGACTATTCAGGTCTGTCTGCTCCCGTGCTTTATGTGTGCCTGTCTTGTGACATGGCGTTTATTACCAAAGATTTTCCTCCTCTTGTATTTTAACAATTCTAACAAAGCTGTGACTTATGTGGTGACACCTTTTCATTGTGGGTTAACATTTGGGTTGCTTTGATTTTTCAGAAGTATGTTTTCTTGGATTTGTATGCTCCACTCTCAAGTGAGAGACTGTTGAGGTTGACATAGACTGATGCTTTGCTCGCTCGCCTGTGCTACCATTTACAATTTCTGTGATTCTCTGGTGACATATGGGAGACCAGCCAGAAATGCAGGAGTAGCTGACAAACAAATTAGTTTGTTCTTTTCAAACCAAGAAAATACCTGTTAGTTCCAGCATTTACGGGGGGGGGGGGGGGGGGGGGGGAAGAGGAAGAGTGGGGTTGTTGCATGAGGACACAGCGTAAGGCGTGAGGAGGAGATGGTTATTAAAGTCAGGGCTAAAGCAGGATGTGTGCTGTGTGCAGTGTTGTCAGTAGGTATAGCTCTTATTCAAGAACAAGTCTGAACTGCCTCTTGCTCTTTGAAGGATGGAGTTGCCCGTCCGATGACAGCGGTAAGAGCGGCTGGCTTTTCCAAGGCGGCATTGCGAGGTTGGTGCATTCTTCGGCACTCACCCCATTCTTGTCTATGCACATCACCTCCATTTTAAATATAATCAGACATGCCATTGATCACAAGGCACACCATGATTTTAGAGAATTCCACTAAGAAAGAAAAGGGTTAAGCTGGGTATGGTGGTTCACACCTGTAACCCCAGCACTTGCGAAGCTAAGGCAAGTGTACCACCTGTTCTCTAGCCTGGGCTACATATGGAGAACCTGCTCTAATGGATGACTAAAAGGAAATGGCTGGGGCAGTTGTGCTGTAGCTTCCTTGGGTGGTGTTTACACCAGTGTGTAATGTGTCAGAATGTGCTGAACCATATATCTAAAATATGGTTTGTGTAATTTAGAACTTTATCCTAAAAATGAGAGGTGAAAATGTTATTTGAATATGTAAGCTAAATAATTAAAAATAAAACCAACAAAAATTAATGTTTATTATAAAAATGTATTTTATAAAAATGATAAAGCTAGTCCCAGACTACCCCTTACATGCTTGATAACTGTAGAATTCACAGAATACAAATCTCTGAAGGAAGGAAGTGAATGTTGAGGGAGGAATTTATTTTGTTTTTGTCTGTTAATCTGTAAGTTTTGTTTATAGTTTCATGTTTGTTAAAAATCCTAACAATTCCCATGCAATATTTATGTAAGTGTGTAAGTACAGGTGTGACAGCTGTTGAACTTACACTGTTTAATCGATGGTAACTTAATATGTTCAAGATTCTCTTCAGCTTCTCTGATCATAAACTGAAAGCCTTGACTTGTGTCTTAGGCTCTGCATTTGACCCCCTTGGCCAGTCCAGGGGCCCTGCTCCTCCTTTAGAAGCCAAAAACGAAGACAGGTAAGCAGGGCCCTCTGCTGCTGCTGCATGGCTTTGTTTCTACATATATCATATTAGCTTGTGTGAGCAGGACACTGATGAATCTTCATTCCGGATTCTTGGACTTAGTAAAGGAATACAAATGTAGGAATAGTCATGTGAAGTCATGCAAATTCTTCACTGTTAGTTGACTGAAGTTGTGGTCTAATTTTCATGAGTAGTGATTCTCTTGAAGGCCGAACAGGATTATAAATGTTATGTTATTTTGAAAGGGTATGTTTTCAAAAAAAAATTTAGTAGTGAGATTTCAGTGGGATTTTATTTAGTTATCAGTGTGCACTAAGAGTTACACTAATGGTCTGAAGAGATGGCTTAGTGGTTATGAGCACTGACTGCTCTTTCACAGATCCTGAGTTCAATTCCCAAAAACCACATCTTGGCTTACAATGAGATCTGATGCCCTCTTCTGGTGCATCTGAAGAGAACAATGGCGTATTTATAACCATAAAATAAATAAATAAATCATTAAAAAAATAAGAGTTACACTATTTCCCTGGAAGAAAATAGTAGCTAAACAACATTAACATTATTTTCAAGTGTGAGTGCTTTGGCAATTGTTTGTGTGCGTGCATGTGTGCATGGAGCCTCGTCTGGCCAGGAGTGCTTTACGTACAGCAGGCTGGCATCTAAGTCAGAGAAACGCTTCCTCTGCTGCCCTAGTTCTGGTGGTAAGGGCTACCTGTGCCACTGTGTGGGGCCCTAGAGCCGAGGTTTAAACTGGTTCTTGTTTAGAAATTTTCTTTACAACATTTTTATGTTCATAAATAATTTTAAATCTCTTTTATGAGCTTTAGTCTTCCTGGCCATAGGGAAAGTTTTCATTTTTCACAGGATCTCAAAATACCCACTTCTCTCTGGAGCAGTGGGCCTGACTGGTTTGCATCTGTCCTCCGTTACTTACTAGTTTTGTGATCTTGGCAGAACTTTCTAATCTAACTTATTTTTTCAGTAAAATATAATTACAGTTCTTTCATGAAGTGTTTTATGAGAAGTAAGTAGAGTTGTTAGGAAAGCACATTTAGTTCTGTGTGGGATTATTACACTTGACATTAAATACATGTTTATTTTAATGTTTATTTATTATGAATAATTCTCTAATGTAATTATTAAGCATAATAGTGTGATTTTTAAAAACAACTCCACACATATCCTTACTTGAAATCTACTCTTAAATTGTAATATCATTTAATAGATAATGTTAAAAAGTAACTGTGATATATATTTTAGTGGTTACATGATTTAAATAATATTGTTTCTTTTTCAACAGTCCAGAAGAAAAGATTAGACAGTTGGAGAAGAAAGTAAATGAGTTGGTGGAAGAAAGCTGTATTGCCAACAGTTGTGGAGACTTAAAACTGGTAAGTTGTTAAACTAGGAGAATTCAGATTAGAAGATATGTGCAGATGTCTGTATCTACTTTTTTTTTAAGATTTATTTATAATATATATATGAGTACACTGCAGTTGTTGTCTTCAGACACACCAGAAGAGGGCATCAGGCCCCATTACAAAAGGTTGCAAGCCACCATGTCGTTGCTGGGAATTGAACTCAGGACCTCTGGAAGAACAGTCAGTGTTAACTGCTGAGCCATCTCTCCAGCCCGTCTGTATCTACTTTTAAATATGCATATATATATTTTTTTTCTGATTGGCCTTAGGGTTTGAGTAAGGCAATTATTTTGAGAAGTTTACCTTATAAACTCTTATATCACAGTTGGATGATTGTACAATTTTTGACATTACCTTTTTAAGGTTCATTTATGTGTATGAATGTTTTGCTTGTTTGTGTGTATGTTTATCACATGTGTGCAGTATCTGTGAAGGCCAGAAAAGCATGTTGGATCCCTTGGAACAGGAGTTACAGACTAAGCTACCATGTTGTTGCTGGGAACCAAACCCTAGTCCTCCACAGTAGCAGCAAGTGCCCTTAACTCCTGAGCCGTTGTGCCGGCTACAACTTCTCTTTTTTCCCTTGAGACAGGATTCCTCTGTTTAGCCTTGGCTGTCCTGGAACCTACTTTGTAGACCAGGTTGACCTTGAACTCACAAAGATACACCTGCCTCTGCCTCCCAAGTGTTGGGATTCAGGGTATGTTCCACCACTGCCAGCTCCAGCACTGGTTTTTTTTGGTTTTTTGTTTTTTTATGTGAAAACATTTCTATATAGTATTTCCAAACCTCAGCTACCGTGACTCCTAAATCACATTGTGTGCTTTAGAGGACTAGTTTCCCTATTTAATGAGACAGGGTCTCACTATAGCCAAGAGTGGCCTTGGAACTCATGGAGCCTCCTACCTAAACGTTTTTACCTTCTGAGTGCTGGGTGGATGGGGGAGGTGTAGACATATGCTACCTACCATGCCTAGCTTCCTAAGTTCTGTTTTCTCATTGAAACCTCACCAACCCCTTTTTTCTTAGTAAACCACAAAATCTTGGTGTGCTTTTCAGGAAATCAACTCTGCTTTTCAGGAAATCAACTCTGCTTTTTAATGTGCAGATTAAATGCATTAGTGATTAACTCCCAAGTCACCTAGAAATGCATTAAAGGAAGAAACAACAGCATGTTCCTTAGAGTAGTGGTTTTTAACCTGGGATTGTGACCCCTTAAACAAGGGTCACCTAAGGCTATTGGAAAAAACAGATATCTATATTACTATGATTCATAACAGTAGCAAAATTGCAATTATGAAGTAGCAACAAAAAATACCTTATGGTTGGGGATCATCACAGCATGAAGAATTAATTGTATTAAAGGGTCGAAGCATTAGGAAGGCCGAGAGCCACTGCGCTAGAATCATTTACCCAAGAGTGAATCTAGATTTGAAGTCTGTGCTTCATATTTCCTGTGTCTTTGGTCTACCTCCCTCTCTCTGTTGCATGAGTCTGAATTCATGTCTGTCCCTCTCTAGGTCTGTCCTTCCCAAAAGACTTCACTCTTTATTCATTGAATAGCACAGAAAATACCACATGAGGAAGGAATGTGATATATTACAGAAATCCGTAAGGGAGTTTTACAGGGATTAAGTCACTGACCCAGGCAACAGACCGTACTACAAGCATCCCTGTTTATCACCCAGTCCGTCCACGGATGCTGTCAGCCTGTGTGGTAGATCTTAGGAGGCTGCTTTCAACTTCCGTGTTTGCTGCTTTCAGCAAATGATGTACATGCATTTTCTGGATGGGGACATGGAAGGTCACATAATTTAAGATTGTAGATATGTGTTAGCTTAGGTTGTACACAGGAAATCTGAGGCAAGTAAGATTGTTGACACTGTTCTTCTAAAGCAGTGGACCTCAATCTTCCTAATGCTACAAAACTCTAATATAGTTCCTGGTGTTGCAATGACCCCCCCCCCAGCAAAAGATTATTTTCATTGCTACTTTAGAACTGTAAATTGGCTGCTGTTAGGAATCATGGTGTAGGTATCCATATTTTCTAATGATTTTAGGCAACCCCTGTGAAAGGGTCATCTGTCCTCCAAAGGGTTCCGGCCCACTGGTTAAGAACCAGGTTTTTTTTTGGTTTTTTTGGT